>NW_020884953.1:877680-930180 GCF_003945725.1 Corapipo altera
CCTTCCCAAACCTTCCCAAACCTTCCCAAACCTTCCCAAACCTTCCCAAACCTTCCCTTCCCAAACCTTCCCTTCCCAAACCTTCTCTTCCCATACCTTCCCAAACCTTCCCTTCCCAAACCTTCCCTTCCCAAACCTTTCCTTCCCAAACCTTCCCTTCCCAAATCTTTCCTTCCCAAATCTTCCCTTCCTAAACCTTCCCAAACCTTCCCATGAAGAAATCAGTGACAAGGAACATTTCTGGTTCCTCAATTTTTGTATTCCTCAGTAGTTCACTGGTATGGTTTGGGTCCCTATCAGTAATTTTGGGCAGCTTCCAGGCACAATTTGGGGTCAGCAAAGACCAGACACTATTCCCAGGAATCAGAAGGTTTTGACCACCTTGGTTTAGAGTCCCTTCAGTCCCTTAAAGTTTAGTAATATGGATATGAGCTATTCTGTGCTAGTTAAACCATGGTACATAATTCAGATGTAGTCTAAAAAATTAGACACAGACTTGTTTGAATTAGGTTAACTGCATCCTCACTGCTCTCCATGCAATATTCATTCTAGCAATAGAACATGATATTAATATTAATATAAACATGCAACTTAGAGTTGTAATCCTAAGGTAATTGTATATCATTGCTTTCATTATTATAAATGTAGAAACACAATAAAAATCAGTGTTTCCTGCCTAAAAGGCATAGGAATGAGCAAGTGTAAATGAATCATTTTTAACAGCTCTGAAATTAAACATTTTGTTCTCCAGTATTAAAATGAGAGACTTGAAAATTCAAATTTTAGCCTTTCTCCCACCCCTAGTTTTGAAACGAGCATCTAACAATTTGATTTGGCCACCAGAAGAGAACTTACAGTGCAAAAACTTACAAGAAACTGCACTTTGATAATCAGATTTTTTATGGGTTTTTCAGAATACCTTCCTAAATATGTGATGACAGTGTTCCTTATAAAATGGCTCACAGAATTACTGCTCCATTGTGATAACATTGGTCTTTATTATTTAAGTTCATCATGATGATTTTCTTCTCCAACTGGGTAACTACAAGTTTCAGCCCACTTTTTTTTTCAGGGGCCTTAAACTGGGTTTTCTCACATGTTGGAATCACGAGAGCAGTTTCACAATTCTCTGAATGACCAACCTTGTTTTTCAATCCTCTTTTTAAAAAATAATCTCTGATAACTAGAGTTGTTTCTAAGTTTATGATGAATCTGTAAAACCTCAGTGACAATATAAACCAGAAATATCCTTTAAAACATATGGGATATAAATGAAGGGACCTTAATCAGTGTAGTAGAGAGGGAGACTGGAATTCAGGAGAATGATTCCTTCTCAGCCCCACTTGTATTTTTCCCATGTGTATGACCTCGGTCTACAGCTGTTTCTGAAGCTTCATTTTGTCTTATCTTGTTCCTTGTTAGTCATCAGTCATAGAACCCTAGAACCCTAAAATCATAGAATCACAGAATGGTTTCAGTTGGAAGGGACCTTAAATTCCATCTCATTCCAACCCTCCTGCCATGGGCAGAGACACCTTCTACTAGACCAGGTTACTCAAAGCCCTGTTCACCCTGGCCTTGTCACACAATTAATTAAAAGGAACCTGATCACATCTGAGAGGCATGAACATCAGGAAGATGTTTAGCTGCCAAAAGTCCAAGAGAGTAGTGTTGCAGAAGCAAGAACAGCATTCAGCAAAGTTCCCCATTGTGTCAAAATCCCTTATGCTGTGCAGGATCTCTTGTGCAAATGAAGGGTGTTGCTGTTTGGTCAGCTTCTCTCATTCCCCAGGGGTTTCCATTTGTGCATCCTCTGAATATGGAATTAATGTAAAGTACAGCAGCCAAACCATTTTGTGCAAGTCATGAAAATAGACCAGGAACTGAGGGACGGCCACAGAAACAAAAGCTACAGTGGTTCGGTTAATCTAACTTCTGCAGAACATGGGCCAGAAAATCTGCCTGGAACAACTGTGGATGAGCTATAGTGTACCTATAGAAGCACAAATAATAACATTATCTTGGTTTTTAGTTTTTAAGGCCATGAACATAAAATCTTTGCCTAACTTAACAAATTATTCCTTTCTTAATCACTGTATATGATAAGGATGCAAATCTGGTTTCCATTTTGGGTTTTGTTGAAGGCAAATGTTAAACCAGTAAAATCTTCTGGTTGGGTGTATCTGTTAACCTTTTTCAGTTCTGTGAATCACCTTTTTATTAAGATGAATAAATTGAGCTTGTTTTGTCTTTAATTATACAGTAGATTCCCTTACACTTCACAGAATCATGGAATGGTTGAAGTTGGAAGGAACTTCTGGAGGTCATCTGGTCCATCCTCCGTTCTCAAGCAGGGCCACCTAGAGCTGGTTGCCCAGGACCACGTCTAGATGACTTCTGAATATCTCCAGGGAGGGAAGATCCACAACCTTCCTGGGCAACCTCTGCCAGTGCCTGGCCACCTTCACAGTCAAACAATGTTTCCTGATGTTCAGAAGAACCTCTTGTGTTTCAGAGGATGCCTGTAGTCTCTGGTCCTGTCACTGGGCACCACTGAGAAGAGCTTATCTCTGTTCTCTTTGCCCCTTCAGGGATTCATATACATTGATAAAACTCCCACGTGCCTTCTATTCTCAAGGCTAAACTCCCACAGCTTCCTCAGCCTTTCCCCATGAGAGATTCTCCAGAATCTTGATCACCTCAGTGGTCCTTTGTTGGACCCTCTCCAGCTCATCCATGTCCTTCTTGTACTGAGAGACCTAGAACTGGATGGAGTACTCCAGGTATGGCCTCATCAGTGCTCAGTAGAGGAGAATGTCACCTCCCATCTGCTTCCAACACTCCCAGTGCAGACCAGGATACTATTTTACCCCCTTTGTGGGAAGGACATGTTGTTGGCTCACACCCAGCTTGGTGTCCATGAGGACCCCAGGTCATTTTCTGTAAAGAGTCAGACAGTGCTTTGGCTTGACATCAGTGGTGCAACGTGACTTTATTCAGCCCACCACCAGCTTTTTTGAAAGGGATATATAAAAAAAGAGGATATTATTTCATGTTCCATTGCTTCACATCTGTGAGAGACGCAACATGACCTTTACAAATAAGTACTTTTAGTACTTATTTAGTGCTTATGTAGTGCTTTTGTTTATTTAGACACCAGACACTCCTGGCCTTCTGCCCTCAAGTTCAAGCTCAAGGTCATAGTTGGTGTATCATCCACTAAAACCAAAAATTCCCTTTCAGAGCTGCTGCTTTCCTAAGCAGACTCCACCATCTCAAAGGGAAAAATTATGTGTTTTCTTCTTAGATATAAAAATTAATTTTTCATGTGTTATTAACTTGTTTACTCATATCCAGCTTGTTGAACAATCCAGATCATGGTACATTTTTCTTCTTAGACAGTTTTGCTGCAATCTTTCATTCATTTACAAATGTTGTCATCAATAGGTATTATTTATTCTTATAGATGAGAAGATAAACTATTGTCAGGGTAGGAACTGAAACCTAAATATCTACTAGAAATTTATATGTTAGTCATTATTCTCTCTTCTTCATCCATTTCAGGTTCAAATAGATAACTTTAGATCCATTTAATCCATTTAACATTTTGATTAATTGTTACATTTGTAGTCAACATCACTGTGGTTGTGAGTTAAATATGCTCTAGAACACAATCAAATTTGTCATCTCATTAAAAGGAAGAAAACAAGTTCATTTGCAGCATTTATTTTCTGTAAACTCATATCGATTAGTATTAATTATATTATCCTCCTTTAATTTTTTTATTAATTGAGTCCTCAGTCAGATAATTCATTAGTGGGAACAGAACTGATGCCAGACTGTTAAGCATCTAATTATGTGGATTTTTCTGTTCATATTTTAAAAAAAATTAGCAACAAATTGTCTTCAGTGCTTCACCAAGTTATAAAAAAAGAAATATTTATTTTCCAGACATGTGATCATTTCTTTGAGAGCTCCTCAAATTGTCATATTGTAAAATATTGAGCAACCACAGATGAAGTTATTCCTTTGTTTGTATCCATAGCATTTGTTTTCTTCTTCTGAGGGATTAGTAACAGTTGCTGTGAGAGGTTACTGAACCTGCTGGTCTAGTTTAATATCATTATTGCACTGCACTGATACCTGCTATTAACATCTTCTCCCATGTACTCATGTGTATAGAGTCAAATCTGAACACGTTTTTAAATGAAAATATTGAAGAACAAATAGGACTTTTTTTTCTCATTTTGAAATCTCATGAACCCAGAAACAATCGCTTTCCGTGATTTCAGATGGAATATTGAAAAAAACCACCCAGCAGGTGTTAGATGTAAGAAAAAGAAATCACCTGAAAAAGACTGAAACATTTCCACTCCTTGTGCCACATTGTCCCCTCAACATGGGTATGAAATCAGAACAACTCCTTATACTGATCTGGTACATTCTCTGCAGAGCAGAAACTGAAACAAGGAGAGAAAATTCTGCATGGATAACACACAACTCTGAAATATACAGATAATGGACACTGAAATTTGTAGATCAGTAATTACATATGGACTCTTTTGACCCCTGGTATTCCTCCTAGAAGCAGCTGAATGTTGCTCAGCCGTGTGCCGGACATACAGTGGGGCTGTAGGGCAGGTTTTTAGTGGGATAGGAGATGTTTGGGAACAGCCACTTGGGTTTCAGGGGCTAAAGAGAACCCAGTTTTGTTGTCAGTGTTATTTTTGACAATGGGAATTCTGGGTAATCATGAAGGAATAGTAAAATAGCAAACAGCTGGAGCACTACTCTTCAGTCTCTCCTGATCTCCCATACTCTTCTAGTGCTAGAACAGCTCCTGGAAAAGTATGGGCTTGAATTAACTAGTAGTCTCCCAAGCATGGGGAAGAAGGGGTAGCACACATCAGAGACACCTTTCCTATTGTGCAATCTGGATGCAATCACCTCTTTTGAAGGGAAAAGCCATGCTGTATTGCTCTTCAGAATCATATTTGTGAGGAACACAAGAAGAAGTCCTATAGAATAAGGGGGAATACAGTGTTAATAAACAGAGCTCTCTGGAATTAGTCCTGGTCCTATTGAAGTCTATGGTGAGTTTGTTATTGACTCAAGTAAAGGCTGAATAGGGTCACTAAGACAACCCCAAAGTATTTGGGTGCCAGAAATCAAGAATATAGTGTGATATTGGAAAATAAAAGGAATTATCACTGTTTGGGAGTATTCTGTAACTAAGTGAAAGCAAGAAACTAGGAGGTTCCCTTTGAACTGGCATTTAGAGGTGATAGAAGAAAGCCCATTTTAAACTGTGTTAAATAACAGATACACATTATATAATCATCTTTAAATGTTATTCAATTAATCAGACTCTTGTTTCTCATCCCAGGGATTCTTAGAGCACGACTAAAATGAGAAGAAATCTTTAGCATTTTGGAATATAAATAGACTGGCTGTATCATAATTATTACTATTATTTGATGGAACAGATCGTCTTGATTGACAAACATCATTATCACTTGAATAATATAGTTCTTTATTTTGTCTATAAGGTGGGATTCTTACTTTGATCAGGGAGTCATTCAGCAGCTACAGTCGATGCAACCTTTCACATGAACGTCTTGGAGCCTGGGGATGTCCACCTCATTGAGGTTTTCTCTGATCCTGACAAGATTTCCCTGAAATATGGGACTGACAGATATGAAATAGGAGCTACAGGAGATCCAGATCATAATTCTGTAAACTTATTTTTACATTATAAAATGAAAAAGATTAGTGTTGCTTAATCCAAGAGCTAACGAGTGATTGATTTCTTCTCGCTTTGGTTTCATCTTTGGTGCTCTTGCCATATGGTCTTGGTTGATAGTTGCAGTGGCACATCTGTCTGATCTGAATTATGTGCTGATATTTTATGGAATGTTTCTAATGACCTTCCTGAGGGCAGGCTGTCTTTACTGCACTTTGCACAAAGTTCAAGATGATCTGTGTGTCAGAAGTGACTGATAGGAACATTTTATGTAGTGAAACATAATCAGCTACTTGAAAGGTGCAGGTAAAATGGCAAGAAGCTGCTCATGAAACCTGAGATAACAGACTCCTTGAGAAAGGCTACCCAGAAATTATTAATAGACCTTGAGATTGGATAGTCAAAATCCCTCTTCTATCATCTTAATTGAATGAGTAATGAATAGAATCTGGCTAAAATTTTGGCAGGTAATTAATTAAAAAAGATACACACAGAGCTGAAATATGTACCAATAAAGACTGAAATATATTCACTGCCCCCAATTCTGTTTTTGCTGACTGAAATAGCTGAAAGAGCATATAGATCATCTGGTCCTGCTGCTTGTCTTACAGGTCACACCACATGTCAGGGAACCCACCACATCCTTGGTTATCTGGTGGAAACTTTTCAGCACAGTCTAGAGACCATTCCCTGTCTGGTTTGCGGCTGAAGTTTAATTGTACAGGTGCCATAACAGGGCCAGAGATCAGTCTAAGCACTGTTTAGCAGCACTAATGAAAAAAGAAAACAAACACAAAACCCCCAACCAACTAATGAACCAAATGATTCATAACTTCATCTGTGACTGCTTAGTTTTCCACTGGTGTAGTTTTGCTGTGAACCTGTTGGTTGCCATGAGGAATATTCTTCATATGCGAATTCTTGCTTGTCTGTGCAGTGATCATTTTTGAGGTGATCTGATTCTTTTTTTTTCCTCGGGCAAACAACTTTGAGTCAGCTAAGCAGGTTAATAACAGTGCAGAATCTGGAGCAGGGGCTGTACCACCAGCAAACTGACTGTAACTGAAAACAATATCCAATCTGTCGGACGAATTGAACCTGAAAAACTAGAGGACAGGATGGACTACAGATAAAGTTGTTGCAACTCTTTCTTCAATGGGATCAGTTTAGTTCTGAGTTGAGCTAATGGTAATTAGAAGTTTCTCTAATTTAATTTTAACTGAAGGTGAGTTTAGTGTGCCTTTTTAGTTCCTTTCTATTGAAAAGTTAGGCATTTAGTCAAACTAGGCTTCCTCTCCAGTCAATGGAGTTGCTCCAACCAACTGGTCTAAACTGATGCCTGACTTCTATGTCTAAAATTAGAGACCTGCACAAAGTTGTGGGTTTGGTTAAGGGCTCAGTGAAAGGCAGACTAAAGGGAGCTAAAAACTAAAGGTGTGGCAATAACGAAAATAGGCAAAACCCAGTGGTATCTCTCTATTAATTTGTTACAAAATTACAAGACTGAGTTCACAGAAGCTTGTGCTGCCACAGTATATGTGGCTCCTTAATCAGACAGGGAAGATTTTTTTCTTGGTGCCACCACAAGCACCTCATTCTCCTGATGCAGTTTTCAAAAGTGGTTTTGCCACACAACATTTCTAGTTTTGGTTTTAATTGATAGGTATAAAGGGAGAGAAGCACCAACATAATTTCTTTCTACCTGATTCAAAATCATTATTCTTTAAGCTGTTTTCCTGATACACCTTTCCCTAGCTCACTCTGCAAGATTTATGTTTGGTGAATAAAGGGTTGTGTGCTCGTTTTTCATTGTTATTTTCACAATTGTCTGTGTTATTTTCATAGGTAATTTTCAAGGGAAAGTTTTCCCACTCATTTCCCAGATCCAAATTTGACAAATAAGGAGATAACATCTTGGCAGGTTTCTAGCAGTTTATTCACAGAGCATCCAGTTCCACTAATATGCTCTCTATTGACTAGTCCTAATTTTCTATGTAGTTTTATTAGTGGTTTCACATTGCCTATTAATTGGCAAAGGCTCAGTGCTTTGATAACACCTTCATTTAGCTGGCCATAATGATGGCCTAGAGTGGTTCATTAATATTTGTGTTAAATGCATTAATTAATAAAAAAAAGCACATGTGAAAACCAGATAGCTCCAGGTGAGAACAGTAATGGGACTCATCCTCTTGCCACTACATGTGTGTAAGACTTTATATCACAGATTCATTGAACCGCTAAGACTGGAAAAGACCCCCATGATTATCCAATCCAACCATCAACCCAGCACCACCACCACGTTCACCACTAAACAGTGTCCTCAAGTGTCATATCCACATGTTTTTTGAACACTTCCAGGGATGGTCACTCCACCAGTTCCCTGGGCAACCTGTTCCAGTGCCTGACCACCCTTTCAGTGATGAAATATTTCCTAATATCTGATCTAACCTCCACTGATGCCACTTGAGGCTATTTCCTCTCGTCCTATCACTTATTTCCTGGAAGGAGAGATAGACACCCACCTCACTACAACCTCCTTTCAGGTAGTTGTAGAGAGCAATTAGATCTCCTCTCAGCCTCCTTTTCTCCAGGCTGAACAACTCCAGCTCCTGTGTGCGGGCCACTGAACCAAAATGTTACTCCTGTAGACAGCATGTAGAGACTGCAATGTACATTTATTACCACTGAGAGATGATGTTTAGCACAATTTCAGGTTTCCTTGAGAATTCAAAACATGCACAAGGGATTGACAGATATAGTGAAGCTGTAAAACCTCGATCCTTCTGGAGAATCAGTGGGAAGTCAGAGAGGTTAGACAGGGCTACCCTCCAAATTTTGACATTTTGAGTTGCTTCAGGAACTGCATTTATCTATCACTAATTCAAATATCTTTCCATTAAAAAAACTCACAACATAAACTTTGCCCAGAGCGTGGTGCCCTTTCCATTAAGGCTCGAAGTTCCCATTAATTTCTTATTCATGACTTTCAATGGAAAGGTGAGTCTGAATAGCAGTTAAGATGTTAAATTTTGTTAGTCCAGGCTTTTGGTGCCTACCTAGAAACTAGACTGTACTTTTCAGCAAAATATGAGCACCCAGACTTTATAACATAAGTGAGAGCTCTGCTGTTGAATCATAGAATAATGTTACCATTACTCTATACAAACTTCAACAATTCTGTTAATTCCAGGAGTTCAGGACACTCAGTATTCTATAAATTTGATTTTTTCTTTTGTCTGGTCGCTCACTTTGAATGCAAATTTTCCCAAGCTCTCTTTATGCAGCTTGCATATAAAATCTGACAGAGATTAATTTTTACCTGTTACTTTTCTCCTTTTCATCTGCCTGTATGTTGCAGTGTCTACAGGTTAGAGGGTACTTCTGTATACTGACTTGTATTTTGGCACTGCACCTCTGCAAGTCTCAACAGGATTTTCTCCTTTTTGTTTTAATGGAGTGAGTGGAAAATTTACACACTAAAGTGAAGAGAGAGAGGAGAGGTAGCCTCTCATGTGACTGTATTTAAAATACTGAGGAATTTGTCATAATTGTGTTTCCTCTGACTTTGGAGAAGAGCACATACAGAATTGACCAGAGGAATTCACTGTCACACTGGGAAATTGTACCACTTCCAAACCCTGAAGGTTAGAGGGATGATATTAATTATTGGGAGTTCATTTCTTTTGAGGGAATGGGTCAGGGGGGTTGGATAAAACGAGTTTAAATATGTGAGAACTTCCTTCCAACCCATTTCCTTTTGCACCTGAAACCCTTCTGAAATTTCTGCCACTGCAGCTTTGCCCTTGGTGTGTTGTTATCTAGAATTACTCAGAAAGCACTGAAACAACGCAGAATAAAGGGTTGCCATCAGAGTCCCAAACAGTTTTGGAACTGGCTATGTCTAGAAAATTGCTTTTAAGAATCATGTATTTTTACACATTTTTTTTGGTTAAAATTTTCAGATCTGTTTGTTTTGGAAAGTTTGATTAAACCTCTGAGCTGGAGTTGCTTTAAGTCATACCTTAAAGAGGATATTGTTTACACATAAGGGCCTTTTTCTTGACTCTTGTTTCTGCCCAGGAAGGATCTAACCTTTTGCCACAACACTGGAATCAAAATCTGGAGTGGGAGTAGTGGCAATTAGCCAAAACCCTTGGCTGAAGCAGGACTTGAAAAGGAAATGCTGAAAGTTTTCAGGGAGAAAATTAAATAATTAGTTTGATACGGTGGAGATATGGATGTGATGTCACAGACTTTCCATGCAATCATGGGCAAGGCATCTCCAAGGGCATCTAAATATTAAATATCAAGGGTTCGCAAGGTTTCTAGGTTGCTTCCATTGTGAGTTAACAGATATGAGGATTCCTACTACTTTTACTAATCTAATCTACCATTAATCTAATATAAATCATCCCAACCAGCTTGAATTCCTGTTTTAGGACCATACAAATTGCCTTGCATTAGTTATTTCTCTTTACACACATGCATTAAGAGATTCTAGATGAGATAACTATTTAATCCAGCCACATTTAGGTGGGATAAATCCCAACTTTAATCTCTGAATAAACTGATTTCTTTGCTGTAATATGGAAATAATACTATTACTGCTTCTCTGCTTTGTATGTCTTACCTGTTGGATGGTAGTTCTAGGTCCTGCAATGTAATAGGTCTGGCTCCTAGCTGGGAACCAGAATTATTCAGAGATGGAAACTATTTTGAAGCGCCAGAAAAATCAGGGTTAAATCAACATAGATTTTATTGCCGTGAAATGCTTGATCAAATGTGGTCATTATCCTCATAGACTCATGTAAAACAGGTAGCTTGTATAGGAAATAGAAATATAAAAGATTATGTTTTCACCACTGAAGTATAAATTAACTGAAATTAAGTGGAAGGAAAAAAAAACCAAACCAAACCAAACCAAAACCCCAAACCAATAAATAGGACATCGTTTGTTGGTGACCAAGTGCACACTCACATTTAAATACAATCACAACAGCTGCTGTACAGAACAGAATTAATTGTACAAAATAAAGAAAAAATAGCAATAAAAAAGATCAGACCTCTCCAAATGACTTTCACCTGGCAAAGGAAAATGACTATATCTTCCTCCCCTATTCCCCACACAGCTGTATGTGAATTCCTGTCCAACCTGTAATGAGGACAGAGGCAAAGGATATTTTTATGAATACAGTTCCTGTATAATTATGTTTATTGATTCTCCATTGTGTTGCAGGCTTGTGTCTTCTACTAATGCCATTTCTTCTCGTCCTTAAAATAAAGAATTAAAGCAGCAGAACTATTTCTCCAAAGGATAAACAAAAGTCAAACGACCTTGGAATTCACCAGCAGCCCTTTTGGACACCTAAGATATCTAAGACCAAAACTGCTTGTTGGCATTAGGAAACAAACAAACAAACAAAAAGTAGCAGTTAGAGAAATTGGCTCTTGGGACAATAAACAGCCCTTCAGGAGCCTGGCTGCAAAACTATGAGCTGCACCTGTGCCACTGAGTCATGTTGAAAGGAAGAGATGAGCTGGGGAAATATTTACACAGAGGTCCAGGATTTGGAAGGACTATACATTGTGCCTGCTTTGAAGCAGATTTTTCTGGTTTTAGGAAAAGTTACAGAGAAGCTTCAAAAAGAGCAGATTCCATGTTGATTTGGAGAGCTGAAGTCTTTTCCCAACGAATGTTGGAGCTTATCTTTAAAAAAGAAGTAAATGAAAGGTCCAAATTCACCCCTTCTGCCAGTTCTCCAAGGCAACAGAATGACACTCAGAAGGAGTTAGGGTTAGAAATGGCAGCATGAAGGACAAAACTCTTGACAGTCTTCAGTTGTGGGTGGCTGGGTCATCACCGCATGTCTGTGGTCGCTCCCCTTTACAGGCCACATGAACTCTGTTCCTGTTCTCATCATCTGATAAAACTCTGCCTTTACTCCACATATCTGACATGCAATGATACTAAAGGAGGACTGTGTGCTCAGAGAACCAAATCTTAGGGCAGAGACTGGGGGTGGGAATGTTTCTCCTGCTCTTCCAGACTTTTACCTTCTAATCTTAGTCAACACATGAACTGTTTGTACTCACAGCGACTAACACCTTGCTCTACAAAAGTAGGTGTGTGGTTATCACTCTGTTTACACCATGAGTAATTTGCTAATAAATCCAAGTATCAGGATCTGGACTTTTTGAGCCAATGTGTCAGGGATTAGGATAAGGAGTAAGTTCGGGGAACTACTTAAAATGTTTCGAGATTGGTGGTGAGAAAGGTGTAATTCATACAGAGCTGAGCAATGGGCTGAAGTACAACGGGATCCAACTCAGACAGAACTTGGGATATGAATCAATTTTTGGAGTTCAAAAATCATAATGATTCATTGTCCTGGCCACAGAATGTTGGATACTTTTCTGTACTACTTTGGTGGTTTTGATATTGAATAAACACTTCCATGATCTCTTAAAGGAAGACTTTGTTTTTTCTTTTTCAGGTCAGATAATTTCCAGGTCAAAATGGTACAAAGAAAATTGAATTTGCCACCAGTGAGCACCCACTAACTTCAAATCGTGCCCTTCCTGCAGGCTAATCTAATTCAGGAATGTATTTTGAGAGGGAAAGACTTCCACAGAGACAAGGACTAAGAAAATAATAAAAATAACCCCAAAACCATAACATGGGAACTTGGGCATGTGGACAACACAGGAATAGAAATGGATGAGAATCTAGGCTGAGATTTTAACAGGAAAATCAGTGAACTCACTGCTTAAAACCACACTGAAAGTGCCAATTTCAAAAACTAAAGGTATTTTGACACCAAACTTTTCTGATAGTTTAGCAGAAAAGGCAGTAATAATAATTTTTCTCTTAATAAAATTGTTGAGTGCAATTAAAAATAAAAAACAGAGAGCCCGTGAATGTCAGCAGACTTGGAGTTACATTTTAAAAGCATTTTGCTTTTAAAAGCATTTTGCTTTTAAAATGTGCTATGGGAAAAACCAGAAAGTTCGGGATGTAAGTACAGGTAGCTTCTTAATGGTAAGAATACATAGCAGTTCAATCAGTTTGAATCAGAATTATATTGAACCTTACCAAAAATATATAGGGGTCATTAAGTCAAAGAGTAGAAGTTCTGGGGCTTGAAGAGTGTTCAGATTTAATATTAATATTAATAGATCAAAGGGTAATCCAGGTCAAAAATAATTTGTTGCCTGCAGAACAGAGGCTCATAGTGATTATGTAACAGCAAAAGACGTAAGTCTTGAAATAAATTATTGTTGGGACTTTGGACCATATCCTGAAGAGGCAAATATTTCAAATAATGCTGTATGCACATTATTTCTAGTATTAGAAATTTAAATTTGATGGTAATAAAATGCTTTTTCCCCAACAGTTTCACAGATTAATCTGTCCAACCAGTCTTTCCTCCATCTTCAGAAGGTTGATATTTTAGGTGGAGAAAATTGAAAAGGATGTTAAAATTTTTTTCTTACATTTTTTCCCCTCCATCAAAATCTAATTTAAATTTATCCACATCTAGAAGTAGAGGTTCACAATTAAATTGTTTTACCGCAAACTTTCATGTGGCAAATCTGCATATCTGACGTAGTCAAATTTCGATTTTCCTCTTTTTAATCCCTCAGTTTGGGCAATAGAAAAAGCAGAATGAGATTCCTTTTCACTTTTAATAATGGTCACCTACTTTCACGCTCAAGTATTTCATGTTCTAGGACAGCTCTACAATGTTTCTGCTGAAGACACCACTGAGGATCATTCATTTGATTTTAGCATTTCTCCAGAAGTGCTGGAGTGAAAAATTCATTCACTAAAGTTTTTGAGGCACTTATCTGATCTTAGTGTGTTAAGGAGATGGAGTCCTGTGGAGATACACCTTTAATGGAGATAAACCTTAATGGAGATACACCTTTAACACATGGATGGTGCCTGGATAGCACTAGAGTAGGTATCTAAGTTGCCTACCTACCATGAGCAAGGACAAATTTGGGCAAAAGCATAGGATTTTTTCCCCAGATTTCCTTGTGTAAGCAAACAGGGTCTCCTTATTTTCTATGGTGTTTTCCCACAGTGATGGCAATGTCCCTACTGACCTCCAGAGGAACAGCATCATACCATAAGCACCATATATTTCCTTCCATACACTTGGAAGGTGAGGATGACCTGGTTAATTCAGCTTAACTCCTCAAATCATGGCTGCAAACACCCTTGGATATTTGTTACAGCCCCTAGGTTTAGTCTAATGCTGATGCTCCAAGGTGTAACTTGTGCTAACTTCTAGAAAGCTAAAATGTGTATGAGAGCTTTTGTCCTTTACTGGCTTCCTTTATATATATACTTGAGGAAAGTACACCCTTTCAGGGCATTCTTCATCATCCTGAGGTGAGCTACTCTGGGTATTATAAGTGCCTTTCTCTCTCCACTGATTTTAGGGAGAGGAGGATGATTAGACCATTTGTAGTGAGGTACAAGGCAAATTGCCACTGTTACATTCCAACTGTTATCTGTGGAGAATGACAGGCACTTCCAGATGATCCCTCCTATCTGTCCTAAACACTTGGCATGCAAGTCAAGTGGAAACCTGTAGTTATCTAGTGCTGCCTCTGGGATCCTCTGGCTCCTCCTCCAGGTGAGTCCAGTTCTCCTATAGGTTTCATGTCATATCTGATAAGACTCTGGCTGTCTTAGATGCCTAAAACATCACAAATGGCTCTAAACTTTTGCATCTGGACAACTATATTATTTCCTACCATTCCTACCAAGAAAGACTTGAATTGTCCCTTGGAAGAAAAGGTCTGGTTCTGCTGGTCTTAAATAGAGTATAGATGGAAAACATTAAGCTCTCCCTGTAATGCCATTCCTTCCTATTTTTCTCAATAAAGTGGTGTCAGAGAAACAAGAAAAGGAATGGAATAAAGGTCTTGTTGAAGAAAGAGTTAGAATGTGACTGGAAAAAGTCCCTTGACTCAAAGAGTTTTGAGCTTAAACTATGAGTCCCATATTTTCTGTGTGAGGATGAGTGGTAGGTGGTAAAGGAATATTTTAAAAGCACATTAGCAAGGTTAATACCACTAACCTGCTGTGGACTAAGCCAATCTGTCTTATTTATCATTCTGTTTTTATTTTATTTTCAGTGACTGGATTCTGTTAGACCTCTGCACCTCAGCTAGATTTATAAAGACAATAAAGCTGCAGAAACAAGCTATTGAGGAAAATAAAGCATCATAAAATCAAGGCAATACAAAAGGTGACTCCAATTGCCTGCACTGATCGTGTTGAACAGAGACCCAGGTGTGATAGAGTGCTGTGGGACCAGGGGCTGAGAAAATAGGGGACAGAAGCCTGTGCTGTCATTTAAAGTGAAGTTCACAGAGGGAACGGGGCTCTCACTGAAACTACCAAGGTTTGTTTTTGTTTTAGTCTGCCATACTCTTTTCCCAAGAGATGCCTCAGCTGCTGCTTGAATGGTCAGGGCAGATCCCCAACAGGTTCTGGCCTCATTCCAGCGCAGCTTTGTTGTACATTCCCATGTGGGGATGAGCAGCCCCCAACACAGAACAGTTCATTTGTCCCATGACCCAAGAATTCCTTTTTTTGCCAGGTTTCCATATTGTTTTCCCAATGGTGAGCAGATCAGGCATTTCCGATGGATCAGAGGAAGCCCTTCTTCCAATCTGTCCAGCCTGCAAGCAAAGTCAGGATGCTGGAACTGCGTGTCCCACCACTGATGCACTGACCCTAACTCTGCAGCCAGAGAAGAAAGTGCTTCAAATTTCATGTGCCACCTCAGCCAAGTCCAGAAGTGCTTATAGAAAACAGTGTTAGTGTATCATTCAGAACAATCAAATACTACGTGCACAAAAAAGCAGTTTAGAGCAACATAAACTTTAAAAAAGTGACAATTTCATCACACAATTACTGTACACTGCTGTTCTTAGGATTGAATACTTTCCTCTCTCACGCTCTCTTTCTCTCTGTTTTAATCTTTCTCTTTTTTTATTTTCTTTTTTTGATTTTTTCCTTTTTTTTTCCTTTTATCCCCCCACCCCCTTTTTTTTTTTTTTTTCTTTTTTGGGATTTGGTCCACTGGAGATAAATTGCCCTCAATGATATATATATTTAAAAAAAATATCAGCAGCAAGACTCTCTCGAAATAGATTCTGTTTGATGTAGCTAGTCTGTCTTTTCTGTTTTGCCCTCTTTCACAGCAGCCTCTGAAGTTTTCCGCAGGGGGGCTTTCTCCGAGTTGGCGTGTCCTTGGCCGGATTCCGCCGCTCCTCCGTTTTTGTGCGATGTGTGCTTTTCCAAGTAGTTCAGCATTTCACTGAGAACAGTTTGGAAAGTGCTTAGGGCAGCACATATTGCAGGAGTTCCAAAACCATGAGTGATCAAACTGCAAATGGGAAGGAGACAGAGGAAACAAAAAAAAAAAAGAAAAAGAAATACACACACGCACATAAATATCAATGCGCTCATCGAGGAGTTTACAGTACACTCATTTTGCTACAGTGAAATTCAAGATTTGCTCCCTAAACTATTTATTACCTGTGGGAAAAACAGAAAAGAAAGGAGTAGAGCCAAACAGCAGACTGCATACAGCTTCAAAGGTGGGTTTTGGAAGGAGCCTCATTTCTGAAACACCGTGGGACAGACCCTCGGCTGCTGCAGACTGACACTGGGTTGTTGACTTCAGAGGAGCCAAGAGAGGATCCACGCCCTTGGTTCTTCAACACTGATAATTTTCAAGTCCTAGAAAGTCTGGTTCTCCCTTTCTCACATAAATAAAAGGAGTTCTGCGTGATTAATTCACAATTCTAGATCAAACATTGTTGACTTGATGATCTTGGAGGTGTTTTCCAATTTTTATGATTCTACAGCTCTCGAACATGACCTGACCAAACGTGGACTGAATCTGTACCAGGAAATTCAGCAATGCCAAGGATACAATCTCCAACCCTCAGCACAATTGGTATGGTTTGGTCATACCCATGCTGTTAAGCTCTTGGAGTATCCAACAGAGTGAAATCTGAACTGCCTCTTGGGAGTAGACCCTGACCCAAGCAATGACCAGAAAATGTGTCACACAGGGTTAGTTTAGCCAGGTTGAATTTATGGACCATCCTAACTGACTAATAGTAAAAATAACCCAGTTCCAACAATACTGCCCTGGTAGTGCTGAATTTAGTAGTATGGATTTATCCTGTTGTACCTTTCATTGAAATAAGGGGTTTTTTTTCAAGATAACACTGAGTTTTTATCGTTGTTGTTCCTGCACTGCAAAGTAGCTGAATTTCATTGGTGTTCTTCACTTAACAGTTACTGAAATGAAGTGTTAATGCAGTTGCCAGGCAGAGCTATTGTAGGCTAATCTCATTTCAGTTTAGAGAAGGATTTCAGTGCACATGTGTATCTGCAGTGATTTGAGATGTTTTGGGCGTTCAGCCTGGCTTCCACCTGCATATCCAGAAATGTTCAAGTTCCCCACAGGTCCTGTCTCTTGGATACCGTCTCTGTGAGGATCACAGAATCACAGTTAAACCCATCCAGTTCTACCCCCTGACATGGGCAGGGACACCTTCCACTATCCCAGGTTGCTCCAAGCCCTGTCCAACCTGGCCTTGGACACTTCCAGGGATGGGGCAGCTGCAGCTTCTCTGGGAAACTTGTGCCAGGGCCTCCCTCCCTCATAGGGAAGAATTTCTTCCCAATATCCCATCTAACCCTGCACTCTGGCAGTGGGAAGACATTCCCCCTTGTACTGTCACTCCAGGTCCTTGTCCAAAGTCCCTCTCCAGCTCTCCTGAAGCCCTCTTAAGTACTGGAAGGGGCTCTAGGGTCTCCTTGGAGCCTTCTCTTCTCTTCTGAACAACCCAACTCTCTCAGCCTTTCCTCACAGCAGAGCTGCTCCATTCCTCTAACCATCTTTTTGGACTCCTCTGGACTTGCTCCAACAGGGTGATGTCTTTCGTGTGTTGGGGACCCCAGAGCTGGATGCAGCACTGTAGGATGTCTCACCTACCTCAGGATATCAGAAGTTGCACTACAGACCAGTTTTTAGGCAACTGAATTCAATCTCATTTGCCTAAATATTATGTGTACAGTATAAGATGATCATGTAAGGGCCACAGAAACTCAAGTTTTATTGCATGTCTTACTATGGGCAACCAAGCTATTCCCATTGTTATAATGCCTCATTTTGACAAGTGGTAAGTGAAAAAAAAATAAAACCCCTATCCAAATCCTCCAGATTTTTAGTTTTAGTTTAGAAACATAAATGTAAAATTATTTCAAAATTAAAAATGCCATCGAAGCTTTTAAAAGTGATTTCAGTTATTCTAATTCTGCTCAGGGAAGAAAGAAAGTGAGAGGAACAGAAGTTGATTTTTGAGTTTGTGGACAGTTTTGAGAAATCAATACTTTATATTGGTTTGTGTGAGAGGAAAAAAAAATCCACATCACAGTGATTCTGACAAAAAACCCCAACTATTTCCTATCCCATGTTAATTAAGACTTTTCCTTACAGTAAGTCTCTAGGTGTCTTGGGCACCACACCAGCAAACCCTGATTTAATCTAGGTTTAATTTAATTTAATTCATGTGTGGGCCAGAAATAGGAACATTTCACTTCCGGGACAACCCGTCTCCTCTGCTCTTTGGATTTTCAATCTTTCCAGCACTTTTAGAAAAAAGTGCAAAAGTAGGGATCAAGGGGAAAGAGGTTTTACAGGACATGGACAACTGCCAGGATGCTGGAAGTGTTTTAGGGTGATCTGTCTGCTAGACATGAGAAACCTGTTTGCTAGGAAAGCTGGTATCCTGGGGAAGACACCAAAGATATGTGAATCCTAACCAAAATGAGAGCTCAGTTTGGAAATATCTCCCCATTTCAGATTGGGAGTGGCACAGCCTTTTATAAAAGGTCTCTAAAAGGCTGTTAACAAATAACTTGCATTTAGAATATTTATCCATTAGTCTCCAGGCACTTTTCAAAGCAGGAATTTATGTTTATCCCCAGTTATTAACGAGAGGAAAATGATGATTAAATATTTACAAGGAGTATTTTGCAGACATCAATTAATAATACCAAATGAAGTTTGGACTTGAAGCCTGGACTTGTAGCAATATTTGGATCTTTATAATTTAGTATAAAAAAGAGGTAAACATACCTCAGTTTAATTTTATTTTCTTTTTAGAAATGCCTGTCACACCAGAAAAATCAAAATCATCATCACCATTGTAAGTCATGCTTTTGATAGTAGTAAAAACTAGACTAGAAGTAAAATACAAATAAGAGTATTTTAAGAGCTTTCAAGTCACTTTAAGAGTCAGTTGACTGCAAGATTTTGTGTTGCATTTTATCATCTTTTCTAGTCGTCCTAAATCCAGAGAAATGAAAAGGTGATGAAGCTTACAAGATTTTTACACTGCTTGTGTGATCTTCTGGGTCTTGATTTGGGGAACTGACTATACCGAGACATATAAAAAAATATTTATAATCTTGCATGCAAAAGAAATTAGTTTATTTATTTTAGAAGTAGGTAGTATTTGAAATAATTTGTTTCCAGTAGATACAAATCATATAATCACAGAATCCTTTAGGTTGGAAGAGACCTCTAAGATCATCAGTTCCAACCATGAACCCAGCACTAAACCACCAAGTGCCAAGTCACCACTAAACCACGTCCCTCAGCAACACATCTACATATTTTTGAACACTTTGAGGGATGGTGATTTTACCACTTCCCTGGGCAGCCTTTTCCAATGACTGATCACCCTTTCAGTGAAGAAATTTTTCCAAATATCAAATCTACACCTCTCCTGGCACCACTTGAGGGATAAGGTTTCCTCTTATCCCTTGTTATCTGGGAGAAAAGACTAAACCCTACCTGGCTACAACCTCCTTTCAGGGAGATGTAGAGATCAACAAGGTAAAGTAAACAGTAAGTTTACCAAAGGATTAAATTGAAAAGAAACTTTCTGGTCTTCCATCTTTAATTCTTTCAATTTGTAAACAAAAGTAATAATACTGTGTTTATTTGATAGCTCAATGCACCCTGCAGAGTAAAATGGGAATACTACCTTGAAAACTTACAGAGATTGCTTCAGAAATGATCTGTAGGGATCAGAACAAACTTTAATGTTCTGAAATGTTGAACAAGACTGTGGAAAATACCAGAATAGTACAAAAATTTAAGGTATGTAAGTGTAGGTACCAACTTGTAGATATTTACATCAATGGTGCCTAAACTCCCATTACCAGCAAAGGGGACTTAAGGTAGTTTCTTATCTATAAGAATCTACAGTGATTTGAGATGTCCCATGACATCTGGAACATCTGCACAGATTTGCTAAATAGGATATAGGACTGAAATCCACCTTGCTTTTAGGTGTTTTGACACTGGGAGGTCACCCCTGTGCATCTCACATTGTTTATGCAACTGAACTGAGCCCTGGGACTTCATTCAGTACAGTCAGAGAAGTCTGGAGAAGGATTTAGTCCATTAAATGGAAGTACCTCCGTCAGGATGAGCTGCACCATCCTTCTGGCTTCACTGAGGGCTCCATCAAGCTGAATAAAAATGTGAGTTGGGTGATATTTGAGATGTTCTGTGGTAAAGAGATATCTATGTCAGGTGAACGGGTAATAATGCAGAGGGTTTATAGGAGAACAACACGCTTTTAAAGCAGCAGTGGACTGATAGAATACCCAATAGCTTCAAAAAAGGTTCAGCTGTATCTTGCCCTAGATCTTCACTGACTACCTGGGAAGTTTAGACATCCAGCTTGCACAGAAACACTTAGATATGGCTCCTTTATCCTGAGCGGAATCTGAAACTTCTGGTTTGAAAACTAGTGCTCATAGAAAAAGAGGATTTTATGGGATGAGTAAGGGTTCCATCTTCTTTCCAGTTTAGCCTCTTAATTACCAGTGATCATTATATATGGTAGCTCTTACCAACATAACACTGTACTTCTTATTAAAAAGCCAACTCTTTTATAGTGAAATGATGCTGTAGAGTCTCATGGCAACTCTGCTTTCAGTTCCTGATGAGTATATGCTTCTCCACAGATGGGGATATGCAGAGCCTATTAATTTTCCCATGGAGCTTATTAAGAGAAACCATTCCATAGAAAATTTCTGACCACCCCTTCTTGCCAAGCTCCTGTGAGGGTGTATTTTATTAGCTTCACTTTAGGTAATGAGCATAAAAAGGCCGAGAGATATTATCTTCTACTTTATCTTACATTTCTATCAGTAATTCCCCTTGCTCTAATTTTGGTGGACTTTATTTCTCTGCAAGTTAAAGTCTTTGAAAAATCTAAGAAAGCTGTTTAATTTCCCTTTGCTGATGAAAGTAAGTTTCAAGATGGGGAGAAAATCTGATTTTACATTTAAATCAGACATGACAGACAGAAGAGTAATGGCAAAGCATTCAAATGTGTTTCCTGAAAGTCAAATTTAGCTGCCTGACTTTCCAGACTAATTGAGCTCACACTGAAATTGGTTCATTTTTGGTGTTCTTCACACCTATGAAAGGAGTTGCTTTCATTATAATAATTTGTTTTGGGTTTATAAGTCTAAAATTAAACATGGTGGTTTCATAATGGAGTCTTCTGGGTATTCTCAGCTTTGTAGTGCATCCCATTACAGCTCCTATAAACCAACTTTATTGTTCTAAAAGGCAAGGCTAAAATTTCTGAGTCTGGTACTGGAGAGCTGCAGGAAGAAGGCAATGAGCATCAGGCCAACATATTATGAATCCTGACGCTTAAGGACATCCAGACCTGCAATTCTGCTCAGTGCTATGATGCAATTATGTCTGCTCATGTTTTAATGATGGCCTTACTTAAAAGTGAAAAGATCCAAGTGTGCCTGAAGGCTTGGAGTCTCGTTTGGCAACTACCTCAAGGACTCCTCCACACCCCAGGCTGCTGAAGCTCCGACAGGCAGCAGAAGAAACAGCTTCCCTCTCAGTGGGGGGGGTAAGGGCCATCTGCACTGAATGTTTACACCCTCATTTAAAATAAATAAGAGCTTTAAAACAATGATAATGAAGACAAAGCAAGCTTGAACTTATTGGTCAGACTTTCTCAGAACTTTGAATGTGGAAACTGCTTAGTGATTATCCAAATTCACAGCAAATGACAGATAGCAAGGTCTGATAAGATTTTTGATGGTTGTAAAGGAAATGGTAAAATGTTTGTATGTCTTCACTAATACAAGTAGCATTTGAAGATAGAGTTGAGTATATTGATTTTGAGGTGCTTCTGTTGATTTCAAGATCTGTCCTGTGAAAGTTGTCCAGAGAATTAAATTGTGATAACTCTCCTTCAGAAGGTCACTAGGCCTAAGTTAGACTGATATTTAAACTAAAGTTGGAATGTGGCCAGTATATATTACAGGCATAAATAGTTTATAGATCAGAGTGGTAAACAACATACAGAAGTTGCCTTCAAAGTAGGCCCTCATCTTTTTTTTCTGTTCAAAACCAAACAAGTGTATTAACACTTTATCTCCTAAGCAGATGGACCTCCTTTTACCATGTGTAAAAGCAATAGAGAAAGTAAGAAGAGAGTGCTAGAGCTGATGCTCCCTACTTCCAAATTTCCTTGTGTTTTTGACCTTGGGACTGATTTTCCACACTAGAAGGACTGTGTAGGCAACATCTGAAACATCAAAGATATATCTGAAACATCCAGTGTTCTGGAGTGTTTCTGAACTGTAGACCAAATATTCCTTATTTTGGTAAATGTGAGAGTTCCTTAAATGTTTTAAGAAATATGAACTGCTGGACTGAAAAACAATTCAAGGACATCTTGACGAAAGTATATTTGTTTCTTTTCCCATGATTATGGAACTTATTTGTTAATTTGTTAATGAAGTGGATAACGAAAACAGATTTTCATCTGTTTTCTTGACTCCATAAATTATGGCTTTAATAGTATCATAAATTTCATGACAAAAATCATAACCAATATTCGAAATTCACACCCTTCCAAAAGGATTTCGTTCATGGGCAGAGTAGGAGAAGGTGATTGAGACCTCACTATGGAAAGATCAAAAAAGGAATCCCTTGGAAAGGGAGTGAGGGAAAAATCCCAGAGGAAGGCACTCTAATACTTGTGGTAAATAAAGAGACAAAGAAAAGAACTAAAAATAAAATTAAACAAACAAAAAAAAAAAAGAGAGAGAAAAAAGAAAGAATCAATTTGTTGTTTCCTGGTGCCTCAGCACTGGACACCAGTGTTTTGCCTCAGCTAAATCCAAAGCCTGTTTAAGAGAGCTCCTGAAATCAGGGAACTCTAGAGGGCACCAGAGGTGTTTCGCCACAAACTCCACTGTGCATCGGGCTTCTTCCAGTCCGTGCCTCCAAACAGAAGGCTACTGCTAAACGAGACGACTGGAATTATGACAGCAGCTGCTCTACTTCCTGATAAGCAAAGAAGCGTAAAAAAAGTGAGAACGCTTATAAATATATAAAAGGAGGTGAGAACATCTTTAAAGGCAGGTAAGGCTTTAGGCTTGGCTCCTTGTTACAATTCAAAAAACACATTGAGCTTCAAAACCCATTTCATTGGTCCCTTCTTCCCTTCAGAAGGAAGGATGTTACTTTCTTGCTGCTCCCGAAGTCTGTGACTCTGGTTTCTTGTCTGTCACTTTCTGTGTCACCTCGTCAGTGTGATGCCAGGCTCTGGCAGGAGGCTGACAGCTCCAGGCTAAGAGACAAAACTCCTGTCTCAAACAGTTTCATGGAAAGGGTATTTCATATCAGTTGGATATGAATCAGAACACAGAATAATCTGTGAGGATGCTGATTGCTTTCATTACCCAACTTTAGTATTCCGAACCTATTATTTTTTTTGGGTCTGTTTTTATAAGGTCTCTGCACTGAAAGAAATGTCACTTACAAGAAAGTAGTTTTCCCTTTGCTGTTTTACTGTCTTTATCTTTTATATATAAAATAGAAGATCTGGGTGTTATTTTGCATCTTGATGAAATGTAACCTTGAAGTTAAAGGATCAAATACAGCTTCAGTAATCGGTGGGTGTTCATTTTTCCCTATATGATGGATGGCATTAGTAGGATTTCTGAAATTTCCAAATACCCCAGATTCTTAAAGACACAAGTGTCCCAAAAGCAGATGTAGAAGAAATGTCTATACCCAATTTTAGAAGTGAAGAAAGTGAGACTAAGAGGATGATTAACGAGGTCAAGGAGTCTGTATGTACAAACCAAGACACAGACACAGATCTCTTGAGTCTGATCTCAGCAAGTCTTCTCTTTGAAAGGTTTTTGTGTTATGTTTCTGGCTTTTCAGCACAGAATGTGGGTCACTTTTGGTGGGTTTTCTTGTAACTCGAGTTTACATGAGATTTTGGGGAACTAAAATAAATTCTGCCAAAAGTTTAAAAAAACCCTCTCAAATCTGTTCTGATGCAAGGGCAGGTTATGAAGGCAAAGACATGAAGACACACGTCAGTGTGACTTTCAGGTTCTTGGATGAATCTCAGATATAACAGTGGAATAGAAGAGAGAATGTACAAACTGAGGTCTGGTTTGGTATTTTATCAATAGATTTAAGTGTGAAATGAATAAATCAGGATCCTAGATGCAGAACTCCAGCTTTGGTTTGATGCAGAAGCCACTACATTACGATAGTTAAAATACTACAATATGATATAACAATACTCAAGGGCTCTCATTCTCTGTCCAGCCTTAAACTTCCTTCTGCAAAGGGGAACAGCTTCAAGAAGAGGGTTGGAAAGTGAACACACAGGTTAATCCATGTAGAGATATCATGAGATGTTTAAAGTTATCTATAGGGTTGGTAGATGTGATGCAGGACTCACAAAATACCCTCGGACTGAGGGAGTAGCAGATGAATGTGAGACAGGATGTCCTTTTACACCTGAAATGACCCTAGATCTCCAGATTCACCAATCAGGTGAGTCACCCTAAGGTTCTGAAGCTGAATCTAGGGAATGTCTTCAGTCACCTTTAGCTTCATTAGCAAAGTTAGAGTACACAAACTCTCCCTTTCCTGTAACTCACTCCACTTTGGAAAGAAATGGTGAGAAAAATAGGTACTTCTCATTAAAGCTATAGAAAATTTGGATTTCTTTTCTAATACTGATACGCTGACTTTGCTCTCTTCTATAACAAACTCATAAATGCCTTTACAAGCGTTAGAGGACAGCCTTTAGAGGACAACAATGAGATGCTCATGTATCTGGATGAAAAGTCTCAGCACTTAGTAACAGAAATTAATTTTTCCAGGATCTTGTTTGCCCTGTGGCTTAGTCCTTATTCTGTCCTCAAAAACTAGGTATGGGATAACTCAAGTGGTGACTTTCAGGCCAGATACAACCCACAGGATTAATTTTGTTCAACATGCTCAAGGCCAGGCTGGATGGAAACCCAGTCTAGTGGAAGGTGTTCCTGTCCACAGCAGGGGGTTGGAACTAAATGATCTTTAAGGTCTCTTCCAATCCTTTCAGCTCGCAGAAGAGCTGAAAGACAGCTTGGGCAGCCCTAAAGTGTATCACCTCTTCCTGAACATTTATATGATGCTTAGAAATCTAAGCTCTCCCAACATTTAGTCCACGAGGTTTATGATCCAGCTCTGATAAGGCTGGAGTTCTCAAAATCTAAGTTTATAGCACAGATAAGGCACCTGACTGGGCTGTAAAAAGGGCTGGTCCTTCCATGAATTCTCAAGTTACACATATATTAGTGACATTATATGCACCACTGTGCTCAGGAATAGTTTGAGACAGTGTTAGTCAGACCAGGCAAAAAACTCTAGAAATTCTGCAAATAAAGAGCAGCACAGGTAGCAAATGCCTGTGCCCTGGCACTACTTTCATTTGCTAATATTAATATATTTGAGGTTATTTGAAGTTATCAATATAACTTCAACAGCACATTGATAACTGAAGTTATCAATATAACTTCTCTGCAGTAATATCCTCCAAAATATATTGAAGAGGGAGAAATGTTGAATGAAGCAAACATAATACAGCCCTGGCTCAGATAGTGCACCACAATTGCTGCTACAAATTTAAGGCTCTACAGAATTGTCTGCTCCTGATCAAACAATATTGGAAAATCATTCTTCATGGAGAATTGAGTTTTCTGAATTCAGGTTGGATGGACATCTCGGAGAGCAGCTGCACAAACACTGTTGTACCAAGGGTGTAGAGAAACCTCTTTTTTTTGCATAAAGTTGTGCAAAATTCAGCAGTTTTCAGGCTCACTGGCAACTCCTTTGAAGATTTCCCCTGTTTTATGCTTTATGTGAACTTTGAGTTTGGAGTTTGAGGAAGCCCAGCACTTCTGATCCCTTCACGGGGACTATCCTGTACTTCAGGTTGGACACATGTTTACAGATCTTGATGAATTTGGACTCAGCAGAAAAACTTCAGAGGGAAGTGTGGGCTTGAAGATTTAAAACAGAGGAAACAGGAAAATCTGCTTCAAACTGACCTGTGCCAGTCTGTGAACTCTGGTCTTAATAATTAACACTGAGTAAGTAACATCAGAAGCCAGTGGAGCACATAACTCCATGCTCAAAAGCTGTAGGGTAATTTATTCCTAAAGAAAACCCCCTTTCACCCCAAGATAGTAGTGCTGGATCAGATTCCATTGTACGGATCAGGTGTTATAGCTCTTCAAAAAGTCTTTCACTATCTTAGTAATTATTTTAATAATAGAGATTTGTGTGATTCCTCTGAATTTTTATGGTCACAAAAAATCTCTTTTTCTTTCAGACATCATGTCATAGAAACATAAAATGGCACGGGCTGGAAGGAACCTTAGAGGCCATCTAGTTCCAATCTCCTACCATGGACAGGGATATCTTCCACTAGACCAGGTTGCTCCAAGCCCCATCTAAACTTTGAGCACTTTTGATATGGCATAGGCACATACATATAAGTAAAAAATACCAACTTATCATCTTCTTGTTTCTTTGCTACCTTTGTTATGATTTACAAGGCAAAATTTCTGAACCTCTTCTTGTTGTATTAAGTCTGAATGAACAGTAGGAAACCATATGAGCTTTCCCATGATCAAAAATCAGCTCATATTTGATAGTGGTTGAAAAACATATTATTTTTATGCTAAGAACCTTCACAAAACCTTATCAGAGATTCCAGAGAAAGGTTTTGACTTATTCTTGCCAAATAAAAGACTTTGGTCCCGTACCCATGTAGAGAATTCTACAGCATAGAAACAGAGAATTTACTGGGGAAAAAAAACCAGCGTTCTAGAATAAAGGTATAAATGAAGATGAAAAGATCACTATTGAACAAGTATATAGATAGATAACATCTAACATATAGGTGCTATAAAACTTGTGATGACTGTATGGAGTCACTGCTTCAGACCTATGTCTCCTCTGCTAAAGACCTATTTTAGACCACCAACAGCTCTTGGGCATTTTGGTCATAAATAACATTAATTTCATATGTATAATCAGGACCAGTCACTTATTAAGTCAATCAAGCTTTCTCTGTGTGTTGGGGTACCAAGAATTTCTTCCACTTCTCTCATCCCCAACTGATCAGGTCCAATTTCCTGTGACACGGGTTGGTTCAGTTTGAGGGTCATCCCTCGAAACACAGAGAAACCAAGTGGTTTGTCACCAGTGTTGGAAACCTGACACAGAAAATAGTTAATGCTCCTGGAAAACATGGTGAATGACATCCTCACACCTTCTCTGGCATTCAAAACAGACTTAAATGCCTTCTGTGATATTTGGAGCATCTTGTGGATGCCCCATCCCTGGAATTGTTCAAGGCCCAGTTGGATGGGGCTTGGAGCAATCTGGTCAAGTGGAACGTGTCCCTGCCCATGACAGGGGGTTGGAGCAAAATGAACTTTAATGTCCCTTCCAACTCAAACCATTCTACGATTCTGTGGTTCTATGATACGCAATCTCAGGAAGACAAATTCTGGCAGAAAGTGATGACCTAAGAGTGAAGATTGCTGGATTTAGGGGGTGGGAATAATGATTTTTTTGCCTACACTATATTCAGTTGTTTACAGTATAAGTGTCTAGCGTGGCTGGACAAGCTCCCACTCAGCTGGAGATCTAGATCAGACTGTCCAGTCAGTGGAGTTTAGAGAGAAATTTAAGCCACACTGATGTAAGTGTCTATGTTAGACCTGCTTAACCATAATGCAGATTTCCCAGGCTGACCAGGCCTGAGATGCCCAGAGACCATGGCAGAAGATACACAGCTGGCTGAAATGGAGGCACCTGCATGTAGGAGAGGTCTGGGTCAGGAGTTGATCTGACCTCAACATCTCTGCACTAGATGGAAAAGGAATATGGTCTGAGCTCAGTGTCTGGGCCTGTCAACACTCATCATTCCACAGGCACAATCAGAGAAGACTGATTTAAATCCAGGGAAGTGTCCGTGTAGGTTCAAGACCTGTACTTGTCCAGGTGTCCATCTTCAGTCCAACACTCAGTGCCCACAGCAGATTGAAAGAAAGGACTGAATGATCCAGGAGCTGCCTGCAGAAGCTTTGTACTCCTACCTACTGAACTGCAGCAGAGAAAGAAGGATGGGAGCTGTACCAGTTGACAGCTTTAGTAGCTGAAGCATTCAGCATTTTATCCTGACTGCTATTTCTTTTTTAAACACAGGAATCCCTGGGGTTTAGCTACCTTATATCACGTGTACTCTATGTGGATGTTACAGGGAATTATCTTTTTTTCCACAAGCTTAGGTAGCCCATTAAAATCCCTCTATGAGTATTCTGCATAAATAAGTGTAGTCAGGTGTTTTGGAGTGTGTATATATAAGGGAAAGTATAATATACCCAAGTGGTATGTGTGTGCCTGTGCATGAGAATAGGAGTGGGGTAGTCTAGGTGGGTTTGTATATGCATAGGATGTACAGATGTGTAAGAATAAACAGGTATGTGTGTATTTGTGGACCAGGAATTACCTTTGCCTCTCCCCACACCCCAACAGATGGACAGAAGAAGTGGGATGGTGGGTATTTTGGATTCTATTCAAAGTCTGAGGGACTAAACATTAGTTTAAACATTAGTATGTGGCTGCTGGGTGCCTCATGCTCTATCAGAATCTTAATAACTAGCAGATGTTGGGATACTAGGACACAGAAGTTGTCTACCCAGCCAATGAAAAAAGAGTGGCTCAGCTGGCTGTGCCAGAGAATATACAACAGTATTTACAGGACTATATAGGACTATAAAATCTGCTTGGTGTTATATTCTGTAAACAACACTCTGGAACAATCCTTTACATGATGTTTTTTTCACATATGAGCTAGTTAATGAAAAAAACCAAAAATCTGTAGCCTCATCTATTTATGTATTCCCCTCTGTGGTCTGAGCAAAGACAGGAGCACCTCTAGGACGTTTCATCAAACTTATCTTTGATAAATATCTTAGATGACCCCTATTTCAAAGTGGCCCTCTGGAAGTTCCCACCTCACTCTTCGCTGTATCTAACACATTGCCTAAAGCAAAAAAACAGGAAATTGCACTGCAACTCCTGGGCTAATAAATCTTTCTGATCCCAAAACATCTACACACTTTTATCCATAACTTGGATAAAATTCTGATGAAATTTGGAGTTGGTGTGCATGTACCATGGGTCTTTGTCTTCATAAGAGCTTCTTAGGCTGTTTAAACCAGTACATTAAATATTTCTAGGGCACAGGCCCAGGAGCTGAGGCTAAATATAGTAAAAATCTCTGGCTTTTTAGTCTGAGCCAGCTTTCATTATCCCAGACTTTTCCAGGGTGTTGCTTAGTAAATTAGTGAACTAGTGCAGTAAAACTATTTTAGTCAGTAATATACTCTGAGACCAGTCTGCTTCAGAAGTCAAAGGGTTAACAGTATGGTCATGGTAAGATGATGTCAAATGGTCTCAGTGGCATAGAAGAGGTTCTGGAACTATTTAGTTAATTGTTAAGAATGCAGTCTGTTCCTCCTTTTATTTCTGCTTTGATTAATTTATATTGGCTTTCAACTTGAGTTTCTACACTTCTGGACCATCCACTTGTGACCTGTGACTTGGGTCACACTCAGAGCAAGACAACTTTCTGGCCAGATGAGGATATTTGGCCAATAGATGTAGAAAATTACTCTACCCAGACTGTGGTCCTAGAAGCAGGTTGAATGCAGTGAGCTTGAAAACTACATTGCTGGGCAAACGTGCACTTTTTATAAGCACAGATAGCAGGGATTATGGATGTTAATTGTTTATTTGGATGTCTTCTAGGTAAGGGAACAAACACTATCAAAACATCACATGCAGTCTTTATCAAAATTATGGATTTTAGTTAATTTAGTTCCTCTTTCAAAATCATACCTGAAATGTGTTAAATGTCTCTGGATGTCGAGGTCTAATATTGGAGTCGGTCTGGAGGATCCGAGGGGTGATCTGTCTTGACTTAGAAGGTCTTGGAATTCTTTACATATTTGTCTATATGGGAAAATAGAAATCTTTAAATAAGACAGGTGTAATCCTTTCCTTAGAGCTGATTCCCATAACATTGTCACCTTATCCTGAGTGATCTCATTCATAACAGAATTCCTTGACAGAAGTACTGTTACAGAAACTAAGAGCAAACAAATCCATCTCTTGTTTCCCAGCCCCAAATGCTCAGAGCAAACAACATACAGAATCTCTTGAACAGGAATGGTTCCCCTCTGGAAGCATATTAACTCTGACATTTTAAAATGTGATTTTTCTCCTGAACTAGCCCCAGTTTGGCAGTGTTAAGCCTGGCTTAGCTCACGTACATTTGCAGCAAGGCTTATAGTTTAAGAAAATGATGAACTAGCATTAGAAAACACCTGAAATGTGTGAATTGCTTTATTATTTACTTTGTGTAAACACACCAATACTTGTACATTTGCTTGTGTGCACCGGTTTATCTGCAAGTCAAAGTCCTGGATATTCTGGATTTGCATTCTTGAGCCCCAACACTTAAGACAAATTGAGCAGTAGGGGTTCTGAAGGAAAGAGCTCTTGTAGTGGGAATTCATGCTCTGTCTTGTCTGGTCTCCCACCAGCATTGAAACCCAGCTTCTCTGTAAAGGATGGATGGTCTTATTGTCTTCCCTCTCAAGCCTTCCCTCCAGCTTCTCAGGATGCCTCAGCACCTGAGGGTTAAATTTATCCCCTGGGATTCCTCAATATAGGACCTAACACTAGGAAAGACCTGAGAATAAGGCCTTTTCATTCCTGTGATGTTGTTGGATTGGGCCAGTTTGCAAATTAGCTTAGGAATATTCTACCAATATACTTTTTAAAAAAGAAACTAAATCAGCTCCATTTATCCTCAGCAGAATATTGTCTGAACCATGGATGACTAGACATCACTAACTTTCACTTGGTTTATGATACAGTTAACTAAAAAAGGAAAAGTGACCACTCCAAATTAGTTCTCCATTGCCTGTATTGGAAATATAGACATTGATAGGGGGGCAGGAGGGCATGATCACCTTCAGATGATCAGGACATTCAGTTAGGTTGCCTGATACTAGTTGGATTGACCTAATACTGGTCACAGTGACTACATTTAACCTAGTTAACAGTGCCACCCAGTGAAGTACAGAGTGCCAGGGGTTGTCCTCATACTTGCAAGCAATTTGTCATCATCTGATAACATCAGCATAGTTATGCTCCTCTAGTTTCCTAAACCCTGTGGTTTCCTGAGAATAGACCCTGTTGTGGGTTATGTCACAGAACATGCTGTTTGGGAGAATTCAGTGAGCCATTCTAACATCTTAATAACATGGACAATTGAAATCTGATGAGTTGGGGTGTGTGTGTGTGGTTTACTTTGTTAGCATATTTGGAATCCTTGTGCCTGGGGCCAGTTCTAATACTTAAGAGCACCTCTGTGGTCCGTGATTTCTGTTGGAAGACTCATTGCACATCTGGTCCTAGATAAAGTTTGGGTTCTTCATTGTAACTCTTGTCTTTTGGAACAAGGGTATAATGGAGAAGTGAGTAAACTCAGCTTCTTGGTCTTTAGAAGGTCCTTCATTGCTGAGTTACCAGCAAGAAAATTATACTAAACTTGTTTTACCCTTCTCTATATCACTGTTGTACAAGCTGGGGATACAGACCTTGAATCCTACAGCTCTCTCCTGACTAAGAGGAGAGGAGATGCAGAAACCTATTTCCTGCTGTGCTGCTGGACCCCATCCAAGCCTGATTTCTGCAAATGCTCGTCATCTGTATGGACCCAGACATTGACTGCTTGAAAAGACAGCATCATCTTAGCCTTTCAGACAAAGAGAGGTATTCAGCAGAAATGTATGTAAATGCAGCATACAGTTTTAATGAATCAGGTCCTTAGAGGAAAAACAGTTCCTTTCAACAACTGAAAACAGTCAGTCATTTTGGCTTCTAAACAATCTACTATCCCCAGTCGGCCCTGTCAGCACTGCTCTTCTCTCCTTCCTCCAACCTTTACTTTCTACCTGTTGAGAAAGTTCATCTTAAAAGTTCTTTTATTTTGACAAAGGAAAGTGTCAGAACCAAGTGTGCAATTAAGTTCCCTTCTATCTTCATGTGTCAAAAGTCTTTACTGAATGTTGGCAGCTAGAAAGAAAAGAAAAAACTTTTTTATTATACATGAAAACCTGTAAAAGGCAGTAACCTATTTTGTTTTTTTATTTTTCAAGGGGATTTCTAGGCAAAGTGGTGTCTCAGAGCCTCCACTACCAATGAAACATCACCTGGGGTAGTGACAGGGAGAGGGGCTGACAGTTATTTGCTGAGCTGGACTGTGACTTTGAAAAAGCAAAGAAAGATGATTGTGCTGCCCTAGGGGAAACAGATTAATTACAATAAGTCCTGGCCACTCCTTCCGGGGAGACATCTAATGATTTGTGATACATGATACTGGATGTGATACATCCAGTAAGCCCAATAAAAGATAAAAAATTCTGTACTGGGTCAGAACAAGAGCCCATGCAGTCCATGATCCCTATCAGTGACCAAAGAAAATGCCTTGCGTTGAGTACAAGAATGGGGCAAATGTGAACCCTTGAGTCTGATTTATTCCTGGCAGAGTTTCCAGGCACCCAAGGACCAGATATCAGAGAAGTGTCATGAGTCAGATATTGACTATTCTGTGTTGGCTGTAATCAACTCCACAATAAAATCATTATTCACAGTATTCTGTTTTGGTCTATGTACATATGTGTGTATCCCTGCCTCTGTCTCATGTGGAGGACTGTGCTGTGAAGAGAGTATTGCCTTGAGCTCAGTAGCCTCCATGTGTTAAAGAGGGCTATTGGCACTTAAAGCATCAACCTTTAGCCTTCACTAGCCCCTGGGCCACAGTTCTGAGCACGGTAGCTGAACTACTTCCAGTCAGGGTGGGTGGATTGCTTGAGTATAAGGTATAGATGCCCTTGATGACAAGGAGGCCTGGGAGCTCTTACTGGACACCAGAGACTTCACTATTGTAGACATTAAGGGCTCTGTTTAGGTACACACACATAAATACCCAAGACATCCATAATAACTGGCAATGAAACACAGTAACAAAGAGACCTGTGTGCTCCTGGAGCAGGAGTGGGTAACCAAGCTGGATAACCCAGTTCAACTCAAATGGCAATAGGTGCTTGTGTTTGGGCAACTGAATCGAGCCACTGAAGCTGGATGTTTAGATCCAGAATGGAATTTCACCTATATTCTAGGAACTATGGAAATAACTTTATTTTTCTTCAGTACCCCACACGTGAAAGATCTCACCAAAGGCACTTCTATGGGCTTCTGGCTCCGTGCTACAGTGGACAACAGCAACACACACAGGCAGTGGCACTTCAGTTCTTTCCATAGGCATAGCTTGTCCTGAGAGATTTTACCACCCTGGGATTTCTGTGTTGGTTTTGGTGGCAGCATAACAACCCACCACTTTTTTTGGTGTCATAACTCACAAGGTCGTGAGTCAGGGAAGTTGTGGAATTAATGAAACTGCTAAACTAAAGCTTAGGTATGACTGGTGAGGAATTTAAACTCCTGATGATTGTCTGGAGTACCTTGTATCAGATATATGGAAGCATGGCTGGAAAATACCATGATGTCACGGACCTGTTTCTCCTGTAACACCTGGACAAGACCGGGCTGGGAATCACTGTTCTCCTTGCAGGCAGGAGAGGGCAGTAGTAGCACACATATTGACCCGTCTGTCACTTACTAGACACCGACTGCAGTAGGATGTGGCCTTTGTATTATCGACAGATCTCTCTGCTCAATTTGCTGGTGCTTTTAACTGAAAGGTGGGGGAAAAAAGTAATTTCGTTCCTTACAAGTGCAGGATAATCGCCTACAAGCCCAAAGTTCATGGTGGTGAGGGGTAATGAGGGCCCATGACTCTCCATCTCAGCACTAAAGAGGGTGAGAAAGCAGGTATGGAGTGGTGAGGAAGGGTAGTGAGACTCTTGGGTGCCCCTCAACCTGACAGCCTTTGGGGACAGAACATAACAGTGACCCACTGATTATTGCAACCCATGGCAATGTGATCTCTCACTAGAGCAAGGAAAAAATGGGGAAGATTTGTGTCATTATGGTTGAGTGGTGTTTCATAGATGGGTCAAATCCTTCAGCTGGGGCAACTTGCAGTCTTAAGTCTTGTTTAGGTTGTGCTGCCCAGCAGTACAATCAGCTCTTACACACTTAGGGGGCAGGTTTTTAGTGGGCTACACAGAAATGGGGAGACACAACTTCCTGCTTATTGCCAGCTGGTTTATTCTCATGCCTCTGAAACCCCTTGAGCCCTTATAACAAACGTGGATGGAGGTCAGAATGAGACCATATTCCAATTATATTATTCCTTTTAGTGTACAAACAAATTAGGAACACGATATGTGAGGTGTCTCACAGCCTTCACTACCAGAAAATGCCCCCTGAGTCACGTGGGGATCCTTTTATCACCCCAGGGAAGGATCACATAGATTCAGAAGCCCAGGATGTTTTGGTGCATCTTGTGTCTGGATCATCTTCAGGGCAAAGAGCTCTGGGTACAAAGGGATATATCAAAACCAGGAGTCTTGGCAAAGCAGAAGGACACTGGGATACAGAGGACAACCTAGTTGCTGGTCAGCCCTCTTCCCTACTACAGGGTGATTCTGCTGATGTATCACAGTCTGGATGATTTCCAAACATTTCCAGCACTGAGGTGATGATTTGAGGGCTTGGATTTGCGGCCTCAGCTCTACTGCAGCGTCACATGTAACACTGCAGCAAACACAGGGAGAGTGTGAATTTGTTCAAGGTTACCCCATGTGGTCATACCACACACCTAGGGTAGGTCTACACTGTTCCATGCAGGCTATTTATCCCTGTTTCCCATGGCTCATGAAGGCTAATTCCTCCCTCATCAAGTCTAATTAACCTAGATGAAATGTTATCCTAACATGTTGTTACTGCTCCAGGGAGGCAAGTGGCTTGTTTAGAGTGATGTCTGGTGTCTCTTTGTCTTTAATGTCTTTAGCAAAGCTCCCCTGCTGTTGTACATTGTTCCAGTGCCTTTGACTTCAGGGGAACTCTTGCAATTTCCATCCAGAGAGGATCTATCCCTCTAAAAACCAACACTCCCTCAGCAGACTAATGCTAATTATCTGAGAGTAACCAGTACTTCGGTAGGAGCTTAGATCTTGTGCTCACATACAAACAGGAGACAAAGCTTGTCTCTGTCCTACAGATCTTACCATGTAATAATATCCCCTCCTCTCATCTAAACCAAAGCATCTGAGGAGTTGTACGTGCCCCCTTAACCACAGGCAACGAGAGCACAGCCACCAAACCCTCCCTGTAGTAAATAAGGTCACTCTTTCAGCATCTCTGGCGAGTGTTGCTCTCACTCCATCACTGAGCACTGTTGTGATAGCAGTCACCACACTCCCAGCTCCATACTCCCACTCCTCCCTCCTCCAGCCCCCAGATCCAACACGGAGAAGTGACAGACAGATTTCTTTTCTCGTTCACCCTCCTTACTTTGTCGCTAGGATCATCTTTTTCCTCGCTGTCTGCTCTTTCTGTTCCATGTGCTGCCTGGCAATGTGCTCTCCCACTGCCTTGGCAGGGAACTCTGTTTCACAGGTGTAGCCGAAATCTCTGGCCAAATGTAGTGCTTCCCCTGTGGCCAAACGAAAGGGGTCAGTCAGTTTTTAGGGTTGTTATTATTATTATTGTTACAGATTTACTTCACTCTTTAAACAAACAAACCAACAATGGCAAATCACTTCTGTAGACAGCCATTCTCAACTCAGTTACACATTTCAACCCATTTGGTCCATTCATGCTTAGACATCAGATGGTGCCAGCCAGAATATAGGAAGGATATTCCTCTTATGAGAAGGAAGGATTTTACTTTCATCAGAAAATACTAGCCAAGACACTTATGTTTAGCTCCCTCCCTTCCCACCAGTGAGTAGTGGGCAACTGCTCCAGTTTTGTAAGCCCAGTTCATCATTGATATTTAAGGTATGGAAAGGATTAGGAGGTAGGAATAAATAACTGAAGAGCTGAGTCAGCCTTTGGTGCTTCACTTCCCTGTGTCTAATGGAACTATGGCCCTCTGCACCAGGAGAGAGCCATGGGGATAACATACATATATTTGCTTAGGAGTTGAGACAACAGGACAATACTAGGGCCCCACACTAAAGATCAGTAGACCCCAGAGAAGAATACAAGAAATGAACCTGTTTCCAAAAAGATTGCAAGCAAAATAGACCAGGCAAAACAAACAGGGAGGACGATGAAGAAGACAGTTGCTATTTTATAGGTGGTTAAATCAAGGGAAAAGAAGTACCTGGCCCCATTAGGCTCTGTGAGGAGTCTGGGACACTGAGCATCTCTCTAGCTCACTGCAGAGACTGGGGCACCATAACCCAGTTCCATGCTGGCTGCCAAATACCTCTGGAAGAACCTGACTCTCTTTACTACCTTAGAGAACCCAGAACTTTATTTTAGGGTTTACTGAACACTCTGACCTGCACACTGGGAGTCTGACAACCCTGGTGTGGGATTTATCTGATCAAAAGCAGCTGCCTGGATTGTGAACATCTGTGCCTAAATTAGTCTTTCCCTGGTGGGAAATAGGCACTTCCAGATGACACTTGCTCTCATCTCATTGAATAAGAAGAAATAGGTCAGCTACCAGAAGCATATGCTGAAGCACATCTGCATGAATGACTAACAGAGATCTGCTCCAGAATAGATCTGGAGTTCAGGTGTTGTGGGGGTTTATCCTATTTTTATTTTTTTCAGAGTTGTGTGTTTGATTGCCATCAGGAGAAGAGGCATTGGACCCTGGCTCTTTGAAGATCATGTTGATGCTCCAGGTGAGCAGTTTGGAGGGATGAAGGACCTGTAAATCCTCCCTTTGAGAACATGTGAAATTCATCTGATTAACTTTAAGTATTGATGTCTGACCTTATACCTCCAACTCAATGGAGACAAACTAGCACTTGGAGCATGTATAGTCCTATACTAGAATAGAAGGCAAAAAGGAAACAGAGGAATTATGGAAAAGTCTAGATTAGAAGGGAACTCAGGAGATCACCTTCTACTGGAAGCATGGCTTAGATTAGGTTATTAATTTTCAAGCCTAGTCTGGAATATTTCCAACTATGGAGATTCCACAGCTTTTCTGAGCAACCTAATCAAGTGTTTAATTATTAATTTAATTTAATCATTAATTCCCCAGTGCTGATTTCTCCCTGTTTGCTACAATCTGACATGAAAGGACAGATAGAACTGCAATGGAGATGGTGAGGTGAATCCCATCCCCAGCAAGGCTGGGTGTGCTCTGCACAGATCTGGCCAAGACAAGCAAGAGGAGAACTTCCATGGAAACAGTGGTTCTGTGCCAGGGACAGCATTAGAAATAAGGAACCACATTCACTGACCTTTATTCCAACTCCATTTTCCCCCTTTTCAGATTTTGTTGTCTCCCCTTCCACCACTGGAATTTTTATGAGAAAACCACCTTTTGATTCCACAAACCAACACTTTGCTATGTGTCTATCTGTCCCAGCTGAATTCAGGTAGTAGCAAAATACCTGCACCACTCCCAGGCAACCTGTTTGCTGATCTCAACCAACAACAACCTTTGCAGCTGTAATCAACTCTACAGCAAAAAATGAAGATTATAATCAAAATCATCTGCTTTGTTTGGATTTTTTTAAAGATGATTTCCAGCATGCCTAAAAAGAATAAGTTAACAAGCAACCACTCTCACCGAGTTGAAAGCAGAAATGGTTCCCATTTAGTTTACAGCTTCTAGAAAAGTAATTTTTAGTGAAAACAAAATGGACTTCAGTGATATGTTAAAAGTGAATCAGAATGAACAGACATAGAGCTGACTGCCACCTTTGTGTTTAAAACATATCCCAGACTTCTTCACAGATGAGAAAGAATACAAATTCAAGCCGTAGCTATTAAATTCCTGTAGAGGTGCTTCAAAATTTCTATTTCAGCTCTGCTTTTACTCTTACTCAAATAAAGACTTGAAGAGTAAATCAATTGCAGAAGAGCACCAGGTTTTTGTTTTCAACCAAATTCCATTAAAATACTTGATAGGTTTCTCTTCCTTCCATGCTGGAAGGAAGATAAAGTCAAACCCTTTTGGAACTGTCATCAGGTGGAATTACAATTCTCCAGACAGCTCTATCATGGTCCCAGTCAGACCCAGTAACAACACAAGGAATGTAGACAGCAAAGAATTTAAATATTTAGCCATTGGAAAAGTGGCTCTCTCTTCTAGAGAGCAAAACTTTATGTGATGAAATGGAGGCATTTATTTAACACAATCAACAGCAAAGTGATTTAAATTTGTATGTTTTCATTTACTGTTAAAAAAGGGGATAGAAAACGTGAATTGTCATTCAAACGTACTTACAAAGACGGTTTATATTATTTACTAAAGATGAGAAAATTATACTAAACTGTTCTGATCATCTGAGAAAATTATTCAAAAGTATGAAATTTGTCTGCAGCAGGGATTGTGATTGAATGCTAATGGTATATGAAGAGATAAAATCATGAAGAAAAAGAAACAAAACCACTAATCTGCTGTGGATATATACAGGTAAAATGTAGATACAAATATAGCGCTTATTTTGGTGAAATAATAATTAAAAGTATTTTAAATAGAAATTAAAAATATTTTTACTGGAAATAGAAAGCTGATGTATACCACAAACACACATTAGAGCTATGTATATTTATTTATATAATCATGCACTTCTATATGCCATAAGGAGTAGACATCCTAAATTACATCTTTAAATTCTAAATAAAAATAAAAATAAAAGTTTGGACATGAAAACACTGTGCAGAACACGATTTATCATATGTCTGTGTTGAGCAAAGATGTAATTTTGAACCGGAACCCAATGATGACTTGATATTTAGAAGTGGATTGTGATATGCTTATTTTTTTGTGACTAAAGGTCCCTTGGATTACTATATAGTAGGGTATAAATCTGCTTGGTGGGGGAAAACAAATTGCCATAGAATATATTCTTTCTTTTTCTACATCATAATTTGGGCAAACATTTATTTTAGGGGAAAATGTGCAAATGTTGGAAATATAGATGAACTGACCTCTTTTACTTTAGATTTGCCGCCTTCTGCCTCGTTATTGACATCAGCGTAGGAGTCACACTAAAGGTACAAACCTCTAAAATCCCTTACTTTTACAGTTAGTTGCCTCATTTCAATCTAAATCCAATCTAAAAATCAAATTCCCCTGTGTGTGACATCCCCAGCTCTTTCCCCCTGGAGAGGCAAAGAGCACTTGGGGATCGTGGACTCTCCTTAAACCCAGCACTCGGCTTTGCAGCTCCCGGCAGCGCTGCCTCTGCTCTGCAGTTTGCCAACTGACCCGAGAGCTTTCCATGATGGAAAGGGACAGTTGCTGGAGCAGAACTGGCAGAGACAGCTCTGGAAACCCTCAGCGGAGAGACCAGACGAGTACCTTGAAATGTTTCTGTGGGCAGGTGCAAGGAGCAGCGTGAGGGTCCCCTGGGTCCTGCAAGAGTGAGAGATGCTCCTATGCGGAGTGAAGGCAGGAGCTGCGTCCCGGGAGGGGGACACTCGGCGTCTGAACCTCCCACTCTCTGCTCGGCTTTGCCTCCTCCGGATGCTCTACCCAGCAGAAACGTTACTCAGGGGGAGGAGGGACAGGCGGGAGGTGGAAGGAAAGTTTATTCTATTTGTAGGGTGAGAAGGGAGGAGGAACAAGTGGAAGGGTATTTAAACAAAGGCTGGTGGGGGAGAAACTGTGGCAGTTGAGAGCAGGATGAAAAAAGTAACCACTGACCTATTTTTCTCCAGAGTTTTGGTCCCCAAATGAGGAATGCCATTAATTCTGTGTCTAGGAAATTTGGTTTGACAGGAAAACAAACTATAGATATTATCATAAGTTATTATAATTTTATTATTATTAATTTTTTATCTGATGGCTTTAAAATCATTCATGCATTGCTTTTACCTGCATCTGCAATCACATTTGTGCTGTCTCTGCCTTAGAAGTGACATGTCCAAAGAGAAGTGGACATCTCTTTTCACATCCTTCCTTACTGCCATTGGAGTGGCTTTTGACTATTTTGAGCCAGCGGTAAAGCTTAGCCTTGGTAATACTAGAATTTAGTGAAGGAGCCTTTATTGCATTAGCCAAGATGTAGGAATGTTCCTTTTGGAGCTGGTAAGAAAAATGACCTTTCCCTGCATCTAATCCAGGCACTAGAGGGCATCCCTCCCCTACAGGTTGCACAAGGATTTGTCCCATTCTGCTGAGGAGAGTTCTACAATACTGACTTCATTCTCCCTGTCCGTCTTCCCACCCATTGTACTGATTTATGTGGATGACAAAAAGAGCAGAGCTGATCTGTCAAACAGTTCCTACTTTGGTCTCCACAAATCCCTACCAAAGACACTAAAGATACAACCTGACCAAAACAAGAATAACAGTAAACATCCAGCAGCAATGCTGAACTCTAAAATAAATACATTTGCAGAAAACAGAAGGACACAAATTCATTTTCATAAAGTCACTTAGCAGTATTCCCAAAAAATCAATTATTTTAGTCTGTTTTAGAGGAAAAGAAATATTAGTCATGCCAGAGACTTTTGAGATGGTTTTGGTCAATATACCTATTCACCATACAACTAATTTTGTCTTTTCTAACATCAAACAGATATTTGAGGTTGAGCACACTCCTACCTTTCAGAGATATTAAAGGCCTTAATAAACTGAAGACTGTGAAGACATTTAATAATAATAAATTTAGAACCATCTAAAGTAATCAAGAGTGACACAATCCTGCATCCTTATGAGATGTTCACACAGTCTAGCATTTAATAAGACCAATAAATTATTATTTCAATTTCTGTATTGAAATCACACAGAAAAAGCTAATGGTGCTTTCTTTATGGGTTCTCTAAACCACAGAATAAGCCTCTGTCCTTCCATTTCTGCCTCCTCCAGCAGCAGGAACCATTGAGGGATGGGTTTCTTTGCAAAAACCGTGATATAATTTAGTTACCCTTGGAAGGAGTATCTGCATGTCCAGAGGGGGAACAGCTTATACAACAAAGAATTCAATAAGCACTGCCAAGTTTGACTCAGGATTGGTTACACAAAGAGAAAATGAGATTTGTTTTGTTTTCTGTTGGAATATAAACACACATGTTGGTGCCATTCTCAAAAATTCCACTAGATAAAATTCATTATTAGCATGTCCAGGCAAAAAGGTCTCTGTCAAAGTGAGCTCAGCCACCTCAGTATTTATCTTTAGGACTCACAGTAAGGCAGCCCAAGAACAAAAGCAACACCACAGGCTCAATAACAGGTTTGCTACTGGCTTTGATTAAAGGACAGGGAGGTGAGCACAGCTCCATTCCTAGGAAACAGGAATTTAATCCTGACTTACAGTAAAGGAACTTTGTCACCAATACCAGGCCAGCAGTTGGAAGAGGGCTACCTCACCTTCAGTCTCTTCTGATGAATAATTGGCCAAAGAATCATAGAATGGTTTGGGTTGGAAGGGACCCTAAAGACCATCTAGTTCCAACCCCCTTCCACTCTCTTAGGTTGCTCTAAGCCCCATCCAATCTAGCCTTGAACAGTTCCTAGGGTGGGACAGTCACATCTTCTCCAGGCAAACTGTGCCAGGGTCTCACCACACTCACAGTAAAGAATTTCTTCCTAATTTCCAAATCTACTCTCTTTCATCTTAAAGCCATTTCTCTGTTCACTAATTAAAGTCATAGCTGTGTTTATTCTTTCCTGATCCAAGATACCTGAAGGACTGTGAGGGTCAAAACAGCCCTTGCTCCTCTAACCTGGTACCTTTTCTAAGATTGTAAATCTGTTATGGCTTTCCCTTTATTACAAGCAGGTGTGATATGGACACACTTGTATTTCCAAAAAGCTCCATTGTAGTTCTTTGTGCTCAGTGGCCCCTGAAAACCTCAGTCCCTTGTCAGAGACACTGAAAAACCTCCAGTGTTGAGGATTCAACACTATTTCTGCCTTGAAGGGTCTCCATCCTTTGAGATAACAAAAAGACTCAGTAGACAAGGTCTTGAACAACCTCTTCTAACTGACCCTGCTTTGAGCAGGAGGACTGGACTAGGAGATGACCAGAAGTTCCTTTCAGCTTCAACCTTTAATTAATTCTCTAATTCTGTGGTAATATGTGCTGAGACCTCAGCCTACTCATCCAGATCTGTATGGACCTTTCAGGGTATGATCGTAGAAGGCAATGACCTTTAGGATGAGTTGAGTTCTCTCAACATCAAGGAGGAGGGATCTGAAATTCCCAGAGCTGCTACTTTTAGCCAGACAACAAACTGGGTACTTAGTGGATTCAGCCAGAGTAGAAGAGGTGCAGGTAGAGTTTCTTCCCTTTGCCTGAGGGGTTTGAACCTGAATCTCCCAGCTGGAGGTTTGAAGAACCTGACAGTATTTGGTGAATGGTATTTAAACAACAAATAAAGGCCAAGAAAGTATCTCCTGGGACTGTCTAGAGTTTATCTGAAAACAGATTTCATTCATTTGTGTGTGGGGGGGAAAGGCTTGTCTAAATATTGTACTTTCTTATGGGAGGAAAAAAAATCATCACATTTTTGGACCAGCTCCAGGAAATTCACAAGTTTAAAAAAAAAAAAAAAGAGGATAAACAAACCTACTTATGGAGTTGGTATAAGACATTCATCTCTCTCATAAAAACATTTGAATCATCGATTTGTAAGTCAGATCCCAGCACAAAAAGCACAGATCAATGCTGAGGAAACTGCAGGACCAAGACACTTGCTGGGGGCCAAGATATCTCAGAATGAACTTTCATTTTGTCACTCATTCTGTCTGTGGCTTTAGGCAAGCCAGTTCTCCTCTGTATACAAAATACAGATTATGGGATTTAACACAGTGGCTGAAAAGAGTTGGATACAATGAAACATTTAAATTATGGTTATACTGTATTACAACCTTACCTTCTACCAAGGAAGTCAAGAGTGTGACATTTGCTGCTTTTCTTCTTCCTGCAGGCAAATTCAGTCCCAATCTGTCTAATTTTTCTCTCAAGCAGCGTCCTCCATTCTTAGATTTTGCTCTATCATGAGAGAATTGCAGGAAAGAGAGACACTTCTCATTATTCTGCACCTTTTTCCCATGTTAATGTAATTTCAAAAATTGCACACTCTTTGTTGACAAATGTGTGGGGTAACGCCTGTGGCAGTGACATCGGTGGAAAATGTTTCAGAGCTGTATTCTTAATGTCCTACTTGCCCTGTGTGAGTCTTTGACGTTGGTTCTTTGACAGAGTTAAACATTTTAATGCCTGTCACAGGGGCATCAGATCTTCAGACTGAGCTTTCCACCTGGTGGAGCTCAGTATCCTGATTTGGGCACAGAACCTGGCATTACAATAACTAAATATAAATATTGACAGTGCAAGCACTCATATCTGATTTAGTCAAGCCAGGTTTCAAAGACAAACTAGAGAGAATCATGACCTTCTAAAATTACATTAGACAGATATCCAGCATGAGTGGACTTTACTCATCTGGCTCATCTGACCATTAAAGGAAGACAGAGAGCTACTTAAATGTAGATGTCTGTGTGGAACCCACATCTAACTATCCCTCAATAATTTATGTAGAGACCTAGGTACTTAAAAATGTTATCTACAAAGCCCAAAACTTACAAGGAAAAAGGATAAGGCAACAGGAAATGCTGAAGCTAAAATCCCAGCCATCATTGGTTATTTATGCCCCTGTCCCAAACACCTGTGTCCTTGTTCTCACAGAGTGGTTCCTGGTGCATCCAGGTGCTGCTTTTCTGCAACACATCAGTGTTTGAAGCATTTGAGACATATTCACTTATGCAGCAGAAATAGGTACGATTTCTTCCTCAGCCTGAGGGAATTTTAACCTGTGTCTTTTACAGGATGCAGCAGCCAACTGCCAGCAAATAACTGATGTTAAAATGCTTAAACAGTGAAGAAAGCAGTGACTGGAACCCAGATATCTCCCATCCCAAATGAATGACTTGTCCACTAGATAAGACTCACCACCACAGTTATACCTTTGCTTTTCTACAACAAATAATTAACCCCAAATGAGACTGAGGGGCCATCAGTTTAGAAAAAACAATTGCTGAGTATTTAGCACAACTAACCAGATGTTTTGAGGTGCAGGTTAAAGTTGCTTCAGGCAGAGGAAGGAACCAAACTTGGAATGTCACCATTTGGATATATGTTATTACCCATTAAGAAATACTACAACTCTGACCATGTTGTTTGTCAGGAGATGTCTTCTGAGAAGAATTTTTTCTGAAGAACATTTTGTTCCAAAGGCAAGCTATTTAGGAAAATACGTAGCCAGTTGCTGCTGACAGACTGCAAAACCAGCCCTGCCAGGTCTCAGGCAAACCATCAGTGAGATTTGGTTTTGCTATATCTTTGCTGGTCAAATACAGGGTGTTTGAGCCTGTTCTTTAACTGTGAAACCTTCAGTTATAACCTGACCAAATCTGTTCAATTATACTCTCTGCTTCATAAAACAGAATTAGCACATCCAAGTTGCTGGCTAGGACTGGTCCCTGCCTTTTGCTAACTCCTGAACCATGGCCATGGTTGATTTGGGAGAGGGAATATTTAGTTTGGGTCAAAAAGTTATGGGAAATATTCTAGCATTTTGATAGAAGAGAGAAATGAACCCCCACATTCAAATCGATGTCCTTGAATTCTCAATAGCTTGTAGTGTAGTGATGAGGTCTGCAGTGTGAGTATTTAAAGTGAATATTCACTGGAGGTTTCTCCAGTGTGAAACAAAAAGAGAGGAAAGTTTTTGTGGGTGTCGATTTTGGATTTCAGTGCCTACAGAGGCAGTTAAATGGGGCTTGTACCCTGAAAAAATGTTGTGATCTATAGTCATTATTCTCCAAGATGGCTCGATACAGCTCCTGAATGCCCACATCTCTCAGAACACTGCAGGTTGGTTAAAATGACTTAAAGTATAAGTGTGAGGATCAGTGTGGCCCTCAGTGACAGCAGTGAAATAGCCCATGACTTTCCAGCTAGTTTTGATCAAAGAGTATTCAAGTAGCTCATGCCATCTGAGCTGACGCCTCGGGGACACCGCGACTCAGATATGCCGGCCTGAATTACAGCTACCTCCTTGTTTTCCACTTGCAATGTGAGGCACAGTCTGCCTCTCTCCTCATTTCTCTCCTGCTCTCTGCAGGTGTCTGCTCTGGTCAGCCAACGGTCAGAGGCAAAACTGCACCCAATTACTTGTTTCTCCTCCAGTATCTCACAACGAGAAAAGTCAAACCAGCTTATTCTGTCTTTTCTGTGCTCAAAAGACATGCCAAGGAGAAGGGACGAAAAAAGGCATCCTTACACCTCCATATTTTAGGCTTTAATTGAATCGGGGCCGTACCTACACTTGGTAAAACAAGTTTCTCAGCAAGAAGTCAGATTTGTAGCTCTGCTGAAATTTTCCACACATTTTTCCACACATTAAAGCTCTTTTTTTTTTTTTTCCATTCAAAATAAGGTAAAGCGACATCTTTCCATGTCTGTGAACAACTGAACTGAGGGGGTAAAAAAAAATCAGTTTGATGAAAAATTTGAACTTTCTAATTTACTGAAAACTTCCCAGTGTTCCCTCTCGATCCATCCCATCCTGTTTGCCCAAATACTACCACCTATCCAAGCAAGGAAAGAGAAAATAGCCTCTTTGTAGAAAATAAAATTACAGAAATGACAGCACTGTCTAGGACTTACTACTCTCACCTTCAACTTACCTTCTCAAAATCCCTCCCAGGAGGGAGGCGTTGAGGCATTCTGGGGGTGAAAGGCGCCTCTTCACCTCTGCAATGGTCACTTTGTACTTGGAAGTGGAGCTGAGGAGAGACAAGCGACCGGGGACAGAGCAGAACAGGTCTGTGGGGTTCACAACACAAGTGCCACCTACAAAAAAAAAAGAAATATTAGAGCGGAGAAGACCTCATATTCCGTGTTTTGGCAAATGCAATCGTGAAGAACAATTCCGTTGTTTACTTGTGGTTGGTTTTGTTTGGGTTTGATTTCTCTTAGGGGGTGTGTGGTTTGGTTTTTTATAGTATTTGTTGTTTGATTTTTTATAGTATTGTTGTTTTGAGAAAGATGAATGAGTTGATATTTCAGAGTGGGAAGAGTGAATTGTTAAATCTCACAAACTTTAAAGTCAAAGTAGGTCATTATGGCTATTTGATATAATTTGATTTCATGTTCAGTAAAAAGTACCTATTATCACTAAGGTCTATTCTATCTAGTAGGATTAACAAAACCAGACTGAACCATATTTAAATATCACTCATGGTTTTAAAAAACACGGTTGGTTAAAAATTTAGAATGTTGGTTCTAATGAGAAATGTTAATTTTAATTCTCACAGCAGTATTTAAGATTATGAAGATGCAAGAACACTGTAGGTTTGCAGTGATTTGCAGCAAGAACAGCTTTGCACACCTTTGAACTCTCATAAATTCCTTCCAAAGTTAGGTCAAATCCTCAGCTGATATTAACGATTGAAATCTATTGAGCTACATCAGTTTATCTCAGGTTAGTTCTGGAATTGTTTATTTCTTGAGAGTGGCAATTACTTGGCCTGGGTCTAAAAGTGCTGAATTATCACCAAATCTTTCAGTCAAGACTGTGATCAATAACTCCTCAGGCAAAACTGAGCTTTTAACTTAAAGTTAATATGAGAGAGAGAGAGAAAAAGAGAGAGGGGGGGAGAGGGAGAACTTTCTCTGCAACTGATCCAAGAGAGTAGAACAAATTCCCAGGGAAAAAGAAGTAAACTTAAGGACTAGCACATATTTCATCACCAAGTGCAAAACACTTTTCTTTGACCTCCCTTCTCCAACCTGACTACAATAAAAAATTCTGTGGAAGAATTAAATCTTACCACTGCATGCACAATTCTTCTCTGGGGAAAAGATGAGAAAAAAAGAATGAGCTGCATATGACAGTGATATAAAATATCATATAGTTCAGTGCACTACTACAAGGAGTTCAGGTGGTTTATGTGAGAATGGTGATATAGAGACCTTCTTAGAGCAAAATTAATCTATGCTTATTATTCATGTTTAAAGGAAACATACTGTATTTTTAAACTACCATGATATTTTCCTCTTTCCCACAAACACCTTAATCTTTTTTCACTATAAGAGCTCACATTTTTATGCTTGAAAATTTTAGTTTATAATCCAAATTATGTAATGAGAATAGAATAGAACAGAAAAAGAAAGAAAAGAGAAAAGATCACTTTAGACAACATCCTATACCTTTATCTTCTTCCACACACAGTTCCTCCTAAAATTAAGGTGACTCTGTTCCACTTCCCATAGAGACAGACTGAACGATGAAACTTCATTAAAAGCAAACTATTGCTTGCTTACATAAGGCAAACAGAATTTCTTTCCAAATATTTCAGCTCTCAAAGGTATATTTAAACATTTGTGCTGACAGCAACACCAGAAAAGAACATCTCTTGGTATCAATCCCAGATGGATGAGATCCTGACTCACTACAGCAGGGTATTTTATGACTTTTCTAATTATGTTACAGGGCAGATATTAGTGTCCACTTCTCAAACAGGATACAGAGACAAATCGTGCATCACCAAACGTATACACACATCAAGGGCACTGATGCACATTTTTACACAGCTCAAAGCTGCAATTAATGAGCTCATATGCTCAAATACAGAAATCTGGTGCCACATGCCTGAAATAATTTTGAGTTTGTGTTGTTCTGGAGGGGTTTTTTTTGGGGGGAGTGGATTTTTTTTCCCCTAGAAACCTGTAAATATTTTCAAGCAACGTTTTCAAACTTCTGGTCTGTCAGGTACATTTGTGAAGAGCGTTAACACTGAGTAGATCTGTTTGTTTGGCATCTGCCACACAATACATGTACACACATGTATATATATATGTGTCAAGAAAACAGTGGCACTGTGTACATATTTGTTTACTTCAGGAAGTCTGTAGATTTTACAATGAGTGAGACTGTACTGAAATCAGTGTCATATTAAAATTTATCTTCTTGCCAGGTTAAGCCAGTATGTGCACTCTTTATGCCAGATAAATAATTGTTCCTTTAATCCAAAAACCTGTTACCCTGCAGCTGCTCCTACCTTAACCAGAATTTACTGGAACACTTCTCTTTTCTATTTAGTAGAAAGTTGCTTACAGTTTGAAATATTTTAAAAAATCATGCCTGAGCAACGTGACCTCAAATAAAGCAATTCCAGGTAAGCCAGGTGTGGGTTAAAAGTAAAAGAAAACAAGAAGTCCAGGTCATTTGCTTTCCAGAAACATGGAAAAACAAGTTGTAAATTACAAGAAGGCAAAATCTATTGCATATAATTATTTCACTGTATTAATTATTCATTGACACAGCAACAGAGAGTGGTGTGATGCTTTCTAGATGAAGCTCTTTGTCACAAACTCTGTGTGTTTTTGAAGGCACAAATACCCTACTACAAACTCCACCTTGGAGAGGATATGGATGAAGTCCTGGCCTTTACACCACATGGTAAACAGAAAAAGGCATGTAGGGCTGATGGAAGGAAAAAGGAAAGGAGAAGGGCAACCACACAGGCAGATGAAGGATTAGGTTTCTTGTTAAACACACATGCTCTGGTGTATTCCTTCCCCCATATTCTGATCACGTGTTAGAGAGCAAAAATGATTTTCTGAAGCAGTGCAGCTCAACATGAAGATGATGAGATATGTTTGAAGTTACACTAAACAGCAGTGGCAACAACCAGCTTATTTTCCCATCAACCCAGTGCCACTGTAGGTGCTGTTGGAAAAATCAATTCTCATTTAATTATTGAGCCAGTCTTGTCCCATCAGGGTATTTGAGTGGTGGGATGCTAACAGACAGAAGCCAAAGAAGCAGAAGAAATTGTCCTCACAAATAGAATGTCTTTTGTGAGTCTAGAAGTTCAACCTGGAGATCTCTATTCCTCTTAGCAGCTTTTACTGGCTTTAAAAATCTTTACAGACTAAATTCTGGTGCCAGGATACATAAAACCCCCTCAGCTCATAAAAGGAAGAGCCACACACACACAAACAGCAAAGTAATGTGCCCACCAGCATATATGGAGAAGGGAAAACTGTGGCCACTGCTTGCTGACTGGTTACCCACAGCATTGGTCCTATGGCAAAGCTGGGAGAAAGAAATTAGAGCAGGCAGACAGAGGGATAACCAGTAGGATCATCCAGTAAATTGCCTCAGCAATTTTGTGCTCTTAGTACCACGTGAAATAGGCCTGTGAATGTTAAGAAGACTCTTTTAAGGACAACTGTTTATTCCCATAGGGAAGTGATTACATGGTCTGGTCTGACTTCATCTGTTGCCATAAGATACTGTGTTAGAGATGACTGTAAATGGTGATGGTTGTGCTCTTACAGCCACAGAGGCCTGAAAACACAGGAAAGACAAGATTTAGATAAAGGGAGAATATATTTTATATTACAACTGATAGATTAGGAAAAAAAAGAAAGAAGGGATCTTTCAGATACACAAACCCTTCGTTTGAGCTCCTTTCATCCAACTCTACTCAATTAATTCTTTCTTCACGACAGAGTTTTACCCTCTAATCTTTCATCTTCATGTTGATTTTAATAAATATGATGGTCTCAAGGAAAAAGATGGGTGAGGAAGAGATGTGCTTTGTGCAACCTACCACATCAGGGTGAAAGACCCCAAACTGCCATGTACTGAATCACCATATCACCTCAGGGGATCATATATAACCTGATCTAGTTGAAGATATTCCTATTACACTAGGACTAGATGACCTTTAAAGGTCCCTTCTAACCCAAAATATTCTGTGATTCTAACCTATGATTATTTTCAAAGGGATCCGAGGGAGAGGAATAACAAAAGACTAAATTCATAATTCCTGGATAACTTTTGGGGCCCAATCCTTTTCCCTCCTACTGTTTAATGCTCAACACAACAAACTCCTTCGCGTGAACTGCGCTTTGGCTTTGTTTCCAAAGTCTAGAATAAGCAGAAGTTAGACCATGTGATACTGAAAAAGGTAGTCAGAGCAAACATTGGGAGAGTATTTTCCCTTCCCTATTCCTGTCTCCCCATCAAATAGCACGTCACTACAAAGTGCCCACATGAGCTGATGATGGGTTGTGTAGGTGACAGCAGCGAGAACAACAGAGCCAAATTCTAACCCCACAGTCTTGTCAACACAATGAAAATACCAGTAGCCCACAAATCAAAAAGATCTTGGGCTGTTTTAGTTGCAGGTTCCCTTTGTGTGCATGAGGAGGACAACAGGGTGGCTGGAGAGTGGTGATTTATTCTGATTTACTTATGCACTTGGGCACCTGCTGAAATGTAAGGCTCCGTGACACCCTCAGAGTTAAATATCTGTGCATCCTTTCATTCATAAAACTCATATTCTGACGTATTTTTATGCTTTTCACAAACACTGTTTTTGTTTTATTTGTAATGAGAGAAATATCAGTTGATGTCACTAGATGGTTCTTCAAATAGAATTTTTTTTTAAAACTGTGTGTCTATAATTTTGTATAGATACATCCTTACACTCTGCAAAGTCATTTCTTATTTGTTAATCGTAACAGGCACAATATGATGAGTATTTTATATTCATTCAATAGTAGCCCTTTTCTCCAAGATATTCACCTGTAAATATCATGCACTTATGTAAGGAAACATCATAATATACTGGTGACAACAGTGCAGAAGCACTGCTTATTTTGTTTTTCAGGATATACGTGTTTGTGTACTTGTGTACATTATTAAGTATAAGCACGGCTGAATGTCGACAGATTAATCTTATATAAAATATTAAGAGCATGTTATGCTTTTTGTTAGTCTATTATTTATATCTACAGGTGTTGTTTGTGGGATTCTTCAGTTTACAGTATACTTTCTGCCCTGTTCTGAAATTCTGGCAATTTCTTACAAAATGAAAGTGTTAGAATCTGCTTCTCCTTCACACTTTTTCCCTAGCACACAGTAAGTCTAAGGAAGCAATAAGCAGTGCAGAGTTTATCAGTATTTAATACCATGTTCAGTTCCCAAAGGTCTATAAACAATCTAAGATATTCTCCAAATTATCCTCACATGACCCAGTCATTATTATCAGGAGATAAATATTCAAAATTCTACAACTCATCTACATTTGTCAGGAAAAATACCAAGTACTGCTTTTTTCCCCCCTAGTTATTCTTTTAAGTTAATAAACTTTGCATCATGTAAATAGTCATAAAAAGCGGTTTGTTCCATGAACAGAAACAATTCTGAGATGTCCCTCACTACAACATTCATGCCAAGAAAACAAAGACATGCCTACATGCACCAAATATGGGGGGTTTGTTAAATAGAAACCAAAAGATTCAGTAAAAGCAAGGGTATTGTCAGCAGTTTTTAAGACCAACCTCTTACCTACACTGTGTTTTTAAGGTTATTAAGAGTGGTAAGAGTTTTAAGTTTAAATAATATTTAAAAAATAGCTTGGGAGAAACAAGGTTGCAAACAGAATAATACAAATAAAGGGAGTTGTTACAGGAACTCAACTTTAAAGGTTGTATGAACATATAAGAAGATCTCCTGAACCCAGAATCAACCCTCCATCATCGAGATGTGTCAGCACTGACACAGGAGAACTTCTACAGCTCCTGGGCTGAAGGACAAGGTCCAAAACAGAGCTAAAAGACAAGAAATCTGTTTCGTTCTTCTTTTCCGTACACAAGCCATAAGAACTAATCAGGACTTTCCAATGGCTCTCCCGGCCCTCTCTGCACCAGTGGCTTGGGAAAATCGCCGAGTGCTGTTGGACAGTGTCCGTGACCCTGTGCTGGTTCCTGCAGGATGAAGGCTTGGGGAGTCTGTCCGAGGTGTGAGTTGTGTGTGTGAGGGTATGGGACAGGTGTGAGGATGTGGGACAGGTTTGAGGTTCTGTCCGTGGTGTCCCACGAGTGGGGTCTGTGCGGGGCAAAGTGAGGGATGTTGCCTCCTTCTCTCAGGAGGCACTGACTGGTTGTATGTCGTGTCTGTGTGTCTTGTGTGTATGTTGTGTGTCCATTTGTCATGTGCTTCTACACACTTTGCTCCCTGTGTGTGTTCCTGAGGCTGTGGGACCACAAGGGCAGCTCTGTGTGGAACATCCCG
>NW_020884953.1:935180-1306757 GCF_003945725.1 Corapipo altera
GTTTGCAAAGTGCAAATGGACTGCGAAATGTGAAGCGCTCTAAGCGAGTTTGGACGTACTTCTGACAAATTATCGCTATTTCGGCAGTAAATCCAAACTACACTAAACAGTGGGGGAGGGAAAGACAGGGAGAAATGGAGAGGGATGTATGTTAGTAAAAACTGATAGACGCAAGGATTTGTAACCTCTTACCTCTTCTTATCACACCTCCTTGCCCGTTGAGTACAAGTCCACACTGGGCCTCCACTGAGCTCTTAAGTAAAGAGGGGAAAACAGGGAAAGAAAGGAAAGAAAGAAATAAGACACAGAAACCCACAGAGAGATCACACGGTTTTGCTTTGTTACACGACTCGCTCAGGAACAATAGTTAAGGTAAACTGGAAAACCAGTTACTCCCAGAGAGCTCAAGTGCTCTGGTGAAATCCCCCCCGCCATCGTACCGTCAGCCCCTACCCCTCCAAATGCAGAATAATTTTCCTTCCATTGCCATGTAAATAAGAATTTATCCTGAACTGGTAACTTAGACCGGCAGTTGCGTGGCAGGACAGAGAGAGACAATCAAGTACTCCTGAGAGGCGTGTATTCCCGCTCTACACGCACAAAGGTAAAAATACACTTGTATATAGTATTTTTGCATGTTTAGCTGTATATTTATATACAGATACGCAGTTAAATTCATATGTGTGTTTAGCGACACGTATATACCGACTTAAAAAGTGTGCAAAGAAGTAGACAAAGAGCATAAACAACAGATGACCTATTGGGCTCTGCCGGCTACACAGAGTCGTAAGGGTGTTGTAACAATGCGTGTGTCCGCACATAGGTGGGGATGAATATGCATCTGTGTGCACACACACACAGGCACCCATGTGTGAGCGTGGGGTGAGGAACCATCAAAAAACCTGCCTAGGGCTTCTGCTGCACATCCGAAGAGATCTCACTTCTTTATTCTCCTCTTACAAGGCTGATTATTTGGGGATCTTCGCCCTCCTTAATAAATATTTTTATTGGAATGATAAAAGACTTGAAAGGGTTGGGTTTTCTTTGGGTTTTTCCTTATGTTGGGGTTAAAAAAAACACAACAAACCAAACCTAAATCTTTGCCCAGTGGAAATGTGTTAAAGACGCATTTTCCTCTACAAACAAACGAGGTATTGGACATGAAAGAGGCCTTTAAGGGTGTTAACCTATTCAACAGCCCGTGAAGAGTTAAGTAAATGCGGAGAGAGTCGGTGCATAATAAAAACCCCACTTTACAAAACAATCTTTACAGTCCTGGCTCTCTCCCCCACTTTCACCATATTGGCGCTGGCCCTGTAAGACCTTCCTTTTCAAGGCTCTTTTTTATTTTAAGTGTTCTGCCTTAAAGTGATTATGAAATCAATATGAAAAAAACTTGGCGACTGAGCATAAATTAAAGCGGTGATGGGAAAAGGTGTGACAGTTTTCTTTGTTGCCCATGGAAAATCTTTTTAGGGCACTGAAAGATGCCACTCCAGCTCCAAGACTGTTTGCATCTGTTAGGCTGACTTAAACCGCCCTCGAAACTATTGGACATTCACTTAAAATTCTGTGCAGGGAAAAGTATATTTACATTTGTTGCATTTGAAATGAGGCATATGCTGATGAACGTTTTAAAAAGAAAGGCTAAGGGGAAAGGGGAAGGCTGGTTAGACCACAATTTTGGTTTAAAAGTGTTTGTGAGCAGTCCTGTTTCTGCTCGCCACCAAAATGCTTTCCCTTCACTAAGCCCGAAGTGATATTCGCGAGAGAGCAAGTTTGCTCTGAATCATCTAAAACGTAACGACAAATATGAATGATTTCAACTTCTCACGGCTCAGGCTTTTTGATACCTCTACACACTCCCTCTTGTGTTCGGATAAAGAGGGAGGAGGCAAAATAAAGAAAAGGTTAGGTACAAAACTCTAAGTCTTTTAGTTTATAATAAAGCGTGATCGAAAAATTAATATTTTCTAAAGAAAAGTTGTTGATTTTCTTCTCCTTTAAATAAACAAAAAGAGAATGCCCTTCCAGCAGCTTAACCAACCCCCCCCCTTTTTTTTTTTTTTTAAGGGAAACATGTTGTTTGGTCGGATGACATTGCATAAATGACCAGTTGAATGGCACTAAGTCGAAAATTGGATAAACTATGGTGCTTTTTTGCCTGGGACTTAGGCATTGTCTGCTGTCTTGCAAACGTTCCTAATCCCCTCTTTTGAAAAATACAAGGCTTTGTGCCTGCCAAAGAAAAAAAATTTGTACAGATACAAAAAAATCAGCAGCAGACGTGGTTATAAAAAGGAGTAAATAGGTTTTAGTTGGGTTGAGCAGTGAATGGTAGATTTATTTTTTTTTTTTTTGAGGGGGGTAACATAAGGAGATCCTTGTGAAAAATGTAAACAAAAAATGGCCAGAGAGGATAAAATTATATAGTGAATTTCAATGGAGAAAACTAAATTTAAATAAGTTTCCTCCTCAAATATAACATTCTTTGTTGTTGGGTCTATTTTCTTCCTTTTTTAAAAAAAAAAAAGAAAAGAAAAAGAAAAAAGAGAAATATTTCTTTTCTCTGATAAATGGAGGGGGGTTCGGTTTTTTTTCGTGATTTGATTTTAAAGGAAGAAATTAAACCACCTTAATTTTACAAACTTCGGGTAGAATTGTTTTTGATTTGTTTTGGTTTTTTTTTTTTTCCCCAAGCCTCTGACCGCTACATGTTTTTGGAAAGACCAACCAGCTTTGTGTGTCTGGGAGCGAGATATGGGGGAAAAGTAAGTACAGTAAACACGGTCCCGTTTGTCTCGCCCTACTGATGGGGAAGCCCTTAGTTCCTCAGCTCGTCGGGAGAAGGAAGGTTTGCTTTTGATTTAGGGGACATTTCGAAATGGGTGTTAGATACAGGAGGGCGTTGTTTTCAATTTTGGAAACCAATTTCATTTAAGCAACCGGCTCAATTTAGCGGAGATGAATTTTTAGGGCGGGGGAATGGATTTCTGAGTGGATAAAGCTGATGTTTTGATATATAGAAATAGAATTTTTAGAATGGATCCAGATGCCGGTTAGGGCGGAGTAGATGAATGATTAGATAGATAGGTGAGTTTAGCTTTATCTGCTTTATCTCTCACCTCATTAACACCTAGATCGGATATTGTGAGGGATTTTTATCATCCTGAGTCTTTCTGATGAACAATTGCTCCCGTTTATTTCTTTCCTCCCTCATAGCTCGGAAGGTTTGCCTTTGTATGTCTGTCGGAAAGCAGATTTATTTCCTGTCCTGCTTTTTTCCTCTTTTCTTACTCCATCCCTTTCTTAAATAATTTTCCTACTCTGTCGCTGCAAATTGTTCCGTTTGCCGAAAGAAAGTAAAAGTTCAGGAAAAGCAGGAAGATGGATTTGGTTTGGTTTTGTTTGGGTTCTGTGTGACTTTGGTAAGGGCTGGTACAGGCACACACGCACCCCCAGATCTCCGGATGAGCCCCATGGTCTCAACCATCACAGAGACACAACCCACGCGTGGAAGGCAGGAGAGAGGTTGTTTTTGTTCAATTTGTTTGTTTGTTTGGCCAAGAAAGACAACTTGCCTTGTTTTGGTTTTTTTTTTTCCGTCTACATTTTTTGCTTGTCGCTACTAATCTGGAGGGGACGGGCTCTGGATCGGATTTGGGATGAATCGTCCCTCCTTTGTATGAGCTATTTCGAGCAGAGGAAAATGGGGGTGGGAGACTGGGGGGGGGGGGGGGGGGGGGGGGGGCCGGGGGGGGGGGGGGGGGAGAAGAAGGTACCTCGAAAGGAGATCGCATGCTATTTACCTGCAAATCGTCTGCTCCCGAGGCTGCAAGCCCGAGGCTTGGTCCTGGCAGGAGTCTTTGATCTGGATGCATCCCATATTGGGATCCATGGCTCATAAGAGACAGGTCGTGGCGGCGGTAAGCATCTAAGCACCCCAGCTCTCTCCTCTGCTCGTCCAAGCAAGAGGACTTGAGCGCCCGCGCATTGTGCAGGTTGATAAAATCAGTGGGTTCTCCATGGTGGATCTGCTGGTAATATTGCTGGGAGTGATGGAGAGAGTTCAAGGAGTAAGCGTCGGGGTTGACTGCCGGGTGGCTGTGTTGGAACTCGTAGTGGAAGGACTGGTGGTGCAGTGGGGTGTACTGGTGGTTAGTGGAGAAGTACGGGGAGGCGAACTCGGTGCCCGTGGTAGAGTAAGTGAGAGGAGATGAGGAGGAATAGGCGACGGTCGAGTTGGCCACAGACTCCAGGCATCCAAGCTGCATCAAACGGTAACTGTTTGATCCGTCATGACGTATCTGAAAAGAAGAAGTGAAAAGAAGACCCCAAAACTGGAGGTTTGTCATTGAAAGCCCCGGGTACGGTTCTTCCAAGCACGCTGTCCTGCATAGCTTCTCCCCCTGCAGAAGCGTCTAAGCTTGCGAGCGGCAACCCCAGCAACAAAAGATCCTTTCCTACCTTGGGCTGGTGCCATAAAGGTCTGTTCAAAAAATCATAAACAGCCCAGCCTGCCCTTAATACAGTAAAGTGAAAGGAATCCACGTACTGAAATAAAAACTATCTATCTATCTATCTATCTGTCCATCCATCTATCCATCCTCCTCCTGATCACAGCTGTAATATCTGGGGCTGACACAAAAAAAAAGTCATCAAACAGAGGAAACTACCGAGAATACACACAAGTCCCGTCCCTATGTTACAGCGTTACACATTGAGAAAGCTTTGCCGCCTGTTTGCCTTCCTTTCTTCCTTCCTTCCTTCCCTTCTTTTTTTTTTTTTGAACCCCTATTTTTCTTTCTTTTTAAAATAACGAATCAGATCCAAAATTCCCCCCCTCCTTTCCCTGCGTTTCGAAAGAAAGGAGAGTCCTGCTTTCTAGCGAGAACTCCCCATTCCTGGCGAGCTGGTGGTGATTTCCCCCCACTTCATTATATTATTAGGGGTATTATTCTGATTTTCGTTCTGGCAACGGTTTTAACGTGGTAATGAGTTGCCCTTGCTGGCGACAGATGTCATAACGAATTTTCTCTCTATACTTCTTTAAGTTATCTCTGAAGCCGGATTATAATTAAATGTAACGGTCCAATATGGATTTTAAAAAAATGGAAACAACCACACAGGCACATACACACACACATATGCACACACACGCACACACACATCCACACACGCACACACACACACTCACACACACAAAATACCTCTGCATCGTGGACGAGACCTGGAAAGGTAGTTGACATTTTTTGGTTCTCCATAAAAAAAAAAAAAAAAAAGAAGAAAGAGGAAAAAAAAAACCCCAACTCTGGATAAAACTCCCCTCTCCAAATTTAAAAAAAAAAAAAAAAAAAAAAAAAGAGGAAAAATTTGAAAAATCCAAAGTTCATGTATTTCCCCAATTTTTTTTAGAAAAAAATCTCTACAGACAGAGAGAATTTGCAATGTATCTGCATAGATCAGATCTCTCGCTTTTCCATGCACCTCCTTAAAAACCTGTAGGAACAAAATTTTCCCTCTGCACAAAAGCTGCTCCCTGGATCAGATTTTGTACTTGCTGGGTATTTCTTTGGCTGATGTCGTAGGTCCCTTGGTAATATAGAAGTTTTGAAAATTAAGCATCAGCACTGAGAACTGGGAGGACAATAGATAGAGGAGCTTCATCCCAGGAGACAAGGAATAAATATTGTATCTTCGCCTAATAAGGAACTGTAGGTTCTTTCAACATTTTTATACATTTTTTCCTCCACTCTTTAGAATGCTTTTTCTTACCCAGGCTAATATGGGAACTAATCTGATCGAAGGGGGTATTTTGTGTACATTTTATTGGGAAGACATAAAGCTAATATATATTAATATATATTATTAAACCATCATTTTCAATAGGTAAGTGCTCCTTCCTGTTGATTATACTGCTTTTAAATACTGACCAGAATCTAAGATTGCACATTTGTATGTGTGTCTGTTCAACTGTATTTTTTTTTTCTAAATGAAAACTATGTGGTTTGTTTTGGGGGTTTGGTTGTTTTGTTTTTTTTTTTTTTTTTTTTACCCTTTCATTTACATCGAATTTAAGTCCACCCCACACTCCAACCTGCTTTTAAAGCAGCCTAATATGTTATCTTACAGGCTTCTTTAAATAGCATTTTCAAACATAAAACTAGGATGAGACCACAAAGTATCACTGCAGTGACATATGATATGGAATTATACATAAAATACATATAGATCTACGGAATCACATCTGTAATAGGGGAAGAAAAATAGAGAAGGGGACGCAAGAGCTAAAGACCACTGGCTCGACATTTCCAAGTGCCGATGTATTTTGGAGATGGGAACGCACGGAGGCTGCGTAGCCCCGGGTTGCAAAGCTGAAGGGGGTACGTGATTTATTTATTTAGTGACACCGGTCCGAGGAGTTACCACTCGGGGAAATAAGTCCCGTCCGCCTGTCCGGCGCCCCCCTGTCCCTCTGCCCCCAGGTAGTGGTTCTCCAGCCCCGCAGCCACCGCGGGCTCCGCCCGGGGAGAGCCCGGGGGGGGCCCGCCCGCTGCCGGGCGAGCTCGGGGCGGAGGGGGGGGCTCACACACCCCTCGAGAAGATGCCAGCCCAAATGGCATTTCCCGGCGGGGAGGCTCTGCTGATGGCCAGCTTCCACCCGTGACAAGCCTGGAGACAGGAGAGGGTGTAACTCGCTTTTAATTGCCATTTAATTTGGGTCGCGTTTAAGCGTTTAAGCTGCGAAGGTGTCTTAATAATAAGCCGGAGGCAAAGAGGCATGTGGCTCCCTGCCTCGCTCTTGCCTCTTTTTTTTTTTTTTTTTTTTTTTTTTTTTTTTTTTTTTTTTTTTAAGGTCCAGGTTTTGGGAGGGTTTATTGGTATCTGTTCATGCAGGCTAACAGGAGCTGTCACTCAGCACTCTTTTCTTCCTACAAATGGACAAAGGCACACGACTGGAATGGAAATACATTGTCTGAGATGGGAAAGTGCGGGTATCCCGGCGGGCGGGGGGGCAGCGGGAACACCTCACACCTCTCCAGGGCGCTGCTGAGGAGATGGGCTCCCCCCCGACCCCCCGCCCCGCCCGGCCCACCGGGAAAGGGAGAAAAGAGGAAAAGAAGGAAGGAAGGAAGGAATAGAAGGAAGGAAGGAAGGAAGGAAGGAATAGAAGGAAGGAAGGAAGGAAGGAAGGAATGGAAGGAAGGAAGGAAGGAATGAATGAAGGAAGGATTTGCTTCTTTCTCTTCATTTGGATTGCCTGCAGTTCTATTGTTGTTAATGGAATAAAAAATATTTCTCCCCAATGTATATTTGAAAAAAAAAAATCTAAGAATTCTTCTAAATTCAGGTTTTGTTTGATCGTCTCAAGATTTTGATAGTTGAAAGAATTAAAGGAAAAAAAGTCCTAGAAATGAGCAAACTCTGCTCTTTCCAGCACCCCTTTGGAATGTGGCGAGCACAGTGGAAACAGCAATACCAGCCTTGAACAAGGAGGCTTAGACCTACCCAAAAAGTTAAGACACCGTTAGCACGCTTTCCTGAAGGAGGGAGAGGTATCCCTTCCCTTCGAGAAGAAGGACAAACCTCCTCCCAAACCCCCAGGGCAGTGCACTCCCCAGCTCAGCTGATTTTCGGTTATTTGCACTTTAGAACTTTAGTTCTGTGTAGGTATTATTATTTATTTTTTGGGAGAGGAGGAAGGAAATGTTTTCCTCGACCTGGCCAAGGCAAACCCGGCTCAGTGCATGAACGGGGCACACACGGCGAGGGGACACGACGATGGCGACCCGGGCAGAGGGAGAGCGGAGCGCAAGGAGCCCCTGTCGTGACCGAGTGCGCTCCAGGGAGGCAGCACCTCCCATCAAGTCAGCCCGCAGGACACTTGTCCCTCTACGAACCTGTTTATTTATTTTATTTTCAGGAAACTACGTGTGTGGGAGAGGGATCTGGGGACAGAGTCACTTCTTTTGGATCCCGTGGGTGCCGTGGTGCGGTTGTCACCCAGCACTGAGCGCCGCGGGGGAGCGCACGCACAGTGCAAGGGCTGATGCCTTCCCAACTCGCTTCCAGGAGATCACCCCGCTGCCAGAGATCAGTTTTGTAAGAGATCGACCCCCGTCCTACCCCTTCCCCCTCCATCCTCCCTTCCCACGCACACGCAGCCCAGACGAACCCACCGCCACGCCACCAGCCAGCTCGGAGCCCAAACTTCGCTTCAAACAACAACAAAGCCACGAAAATGGTTTTGTTTGGAGGAAAGTTTATAAGAAACCCGGCTTGCCAGATGCACGTTACTGGTCAGTTCCATCTGTTAGCTTCATTTACAGACCCTAAAAAAAAAAAAAAAATCATATAGACCGTTTGCGCTTTTAACTCCCCCCAATCCAATTAATAACGCGAGTCAAACTGCAAAGCACTTATTAATTGCTCCCAAAGAAAAATCTTTCAGGAAAGTTAATTGGGAGCTTTCTGATTTTCCAACCAGCACTATGAGCAGAGCAGACAGACTTTGCCTTGAGTTTCTTTGTGGCTGAGCACGTTGTTTATCCCTTGCCTAAAGTTTTGCTTCTGCTCCTGAGCTACAAAAGAGGGTTTGGGTTTAGGTTTGTTTTTGTGTTTTCAAGGAGTCTGGAAAAACAGTCGGACGGGGCTGCTCTGAAGGGTGGGGATTTTGGGGGGAAAATATAAAACCAACAAGAAAATAAGAAGTTCTTCCCTGGGATCATCTCACTTCCCCTGATGGTTCACTGAAGTGTGCAGAGTGTCTAGTGCTGCTGCAGGGACAGCCTGGGCTTGACGTCTGGCTGCTCTGTGAAAGCAGCTCCCGAGACTGACTGAGCTCTCTCACCTCCTGTTTGACTTACAAACGTTTCCCAGAGTTTAGGAGCCTGAAATCACATCTTTTCCTCTCATTTCTCCATCCTGCCTTAACTTCTGCATTTTGCTGGTCGCCCAATAATAGTTTAATTTGCTTCTTAATTAAGAGCCTTCTCTTCCACTGAAAGTCACCAAAACTTGGTCTTTGTTGGACCTAAACTTCTGATGACTTTTTCTGGGATTTCCAGAAAGTAGTTGAAGCCATCACGGGCAGCTGGAGCCAGCAGTGCCACCCTTTATGATGCTCTTTTCTGAGGAAGATGGAAAGAGAAGTCCTCCCTGTGCAGCCAGTAAGGGTTTTTCGCTTAATACGCTTTTCCCTCCCTTTTGTCCTCTGTGGTTCCTAAAATTTGTGGACTGTGAGTTTTGGGAATGCTCATATGACCTAAAATAAAGGCAACCCTGGGGTGACTTTTGTGAGTGAGTAGGTCCTGGTCATTGTTTGCAGATCTATTGTTATTGACACAGAGATTAGCTTCGTTGGTTGGAGTACGGTGCTAATAACGCCAAACTTGTGGTTTGATGTCCTTGTGTGAGCTGATAACTTCAGAGTTGGACTTGATGATTCTTATAAGTCCCTTCCAACTCAGAACATTCTGTGATCCTTTGCCTTACCTTTTTCTTCTGATCTGTTAAATTCCTCCCTCTTCTCTGGCAGAAGGGCTGAACGTAAACATGGGCCCCCTCTGTGCTGAGCATCACCATCCCTGAACTTCTCATTCAGGGAAAACTCTGGGAGAGGTCCAGACTTCTGCAGGTGAGAGAGCGGGAGTTGATAACCCTCCTCCCTTCACATACACCCAGAGATTACTCAGCTGCATTTTCAAGCAAACCTCTCTGTGTGAGTGAGATACTTTTTTCCTCATTTCCCTTTAAGAACCATTATTTTGAGAGTACAAATTACATTGTATTGCTTTTTCTCTGCGAAGGAGGATGATTTGACACTCAAGTTCACAGAGTGTAGCTATGGGTAATGAAAGTGGGGAGTTTTAAAGTGGGTTTTTTCAAGTTACAAGACATGTCCTGCAAAAGATTTTTTTCCCTGCCTTCTGAGCACAGCTTCGAAGCCCACCACCACGTTTCCTCCTCTTTGCAAATTTGTATTCTGCCTCACCACAACAGCTGAGAGGCAACATAATGGGACAGAGAAAAATGCATTTGCAAAAAATTAAAGTGCTGTAAATATGCTAGTCAAAAACTAAAGAGGATAACTGGTGTCTGCAGTCATTTCTTTGATGGCAGCAAGGCTTCCTGCTTTGCTGAGTCTTTCAGGAAGGCTTAAGGGCAGCTGCCTAGTGTCACTCAGAGTAAAGAGAAAGGTGAGATGGCTTCAAAGGCGTCAGTCTTGGTCAATATTGCCTTGCTGAAAAACAGAGCAATGCTCACTTGGAGTGAATGCCATTCATACCATTCCATGCAAGGATCAGGAGGGCAGAATTTGTGGCTGCTGCATTGCAACAAGACTTTCCAGATACTTGGCAAGGATGGCCTGTTGACTGCCTGTCAGTGAGAGATCCCTTTCCATCCATTTTACTGATTCACTGCCCCCAGTCCTCATCTTCCTCAGACTCTCTCTCCTCTGCTGGCTGCTGCCTATTACTGGCCAAACAGGGCTATGAACTCCACAATTCCTGCCCCTGGCCTATTATTTCTTGTGATAAGAGTCCTGGTGAGGTGACTTCTCTCTTTCTTCTTCAAGCACCCTCTCCTACAACCACAGGTTTACTTCTTCCATGGAGCTGCTCCTCATGTTTATCCTCTCCACTCATCTGGTCTTGCAGCCATCTCATTTCTCCCTCTCTGGCTGCTTCCCCACAGTTCCCTGAGTCGTTGAGTCCCCCATCCCATCTGTCTTTGCTCTCCAGCCAGACCTCAAGAAAGCAGCTTGTCTTGGCTTAGGCTTGTTGAGTCGTGGAGATCCTCCTGGAGAAGCTGCCTAGGGCCCCTTCCTACATGGCTCCTAGGGCTGTACCTGCTCCACAGAGGCCTCTCCACCTGGTCCTCCTTTACAACAGCCTCTGGTGTATCTTGGTCGTGCACACACTCCTGCTTTAAGGCATTTATTTCATCACCACTGTTTTGTTATCAAGCTGTCTGCCCGCCTTTTCTCTCTCCTTTAGGCACCTGCAACAAGAAAAACAGGCTGCCTCCACTCTACCCTCTTGTGGGATTTCCCCCCTTTCAATCTTCACACAACACTGCTGTTTTGCCAGTGCCTTTTCCTGCCATGTCCCTAATTTCTTTCAGCATCTCCATCTCATCCCTTAGGGGGGTAACACGCTGACTGTCTGTGGCAGCTGTCCTCGCTCCAGTTCTGCAAATACTGAGACAATGAAAAGCCTCCCTCCCTCCTTCCAGGTTTCTCTGGAAAGCAAACACTACTTCTTCAGTCAATTGCTCTTGTCACCTCTTAGAGACCATTTTTATTTTCCAGTGACCTCTTCTGTACTTGGAGAATGTCCTATTATTATATTTATCTTGCTCTCTTGTACAGTTCTTTCATTGCTCAACTTGGCTTCTCTCACATCTCTTGGATTTACTCCCCTTCATTAGGTGATCCTCTCAGACCTCTTTTCTCTTTACCTGATCCATCTCACCTCTAAGGGTCACCTTTTTTTTACCCTTAAATCCTTTTCTGATTCTGATGCTATCTGAAGGTATTTACTGCTGTGAGAAACAGAATCATGATAATTTTGGAGAATCTTTTAATAATCTCCTTCTTTCTCCTGTGTACCTGATGATTTGATAAATTTCTCATATTCTGTGTGTTTTGCTGTTCTGAAAAGGGAAGTTTGATTATAATTACAAATCTAACTGGAAGCTAATTTCTCCTCTGTGTGAAAGCCCTACCTTCCTTCACATCAATAGCTCATCAGCCAATTCCTCTTTGCTTCTAAGCCATTGAGGCTTTTAAATTTTGGGAAAGGAAGCAGTCACAGATGTCCCACCAATATTTTATGCCCTCAAGTTTGTATCAAGAAAGAAGACAGAAATTGTGCCTTGAAGAATCTTTCTCTATCATAACAATGCTTTTTTTTTCAAATTGTGATCACAGGTTTTCTTGCTCTTACCACACTTTCTAGCTGTTGCACCTACAATTTCTTCAGCAATATTGTTGCTGCAAGTTATTTCCGCTATTAATACCACACTGGGAAACTCTTAAAAGGAGACACAGACGTAAGCAACTCTGTTCATGAAATGGGATGAGGTTAGAAATTTAGCTCTAGAGCAAAATGAAACCTGATCCTGGAAAACCACATGATGGTGAAAAGCCCCAAAACGTGACTTGAAAATTAACCGGAGTCCTCATTCAAATTTTTGCTCTGCTTCTTGAGGCACTAGAACACGTTGCCCAGAGAAGCTGAAGATGCTTCATCCCTGGAAGGGTTCAAGGCCAGGCTGGATGGCCTGACATGGATGGATGGACCAGATAACCTGGTCTAATGGAAGGTGTCCCTGCCCACGGCAGGGGGTTGGAATGAGATGATGTGTAAGGTCTCTTCCAACACAAACCATTCTAAAATTTTTATGATATGGACTTATTTGAACATAGGCCTTCTAAATCTAATAATTTACGTAAAATTTTATGGATTTCAACAGGGATATTCCTCAGGACAAGAGTGGAAAAATGTAGATGTAGGAGAATGATTCTCCAACATTTTCACTTGGCTCTTGAATCTCTGAATTCCATATTTTCCCTAAAAATTGTCTGATTTCTAGAAAATTTATAAGACACTTTCACTGTCTTTTTAAAAAACTAACTACCAAAGAAAAGTTCTGAAGCCTGCTTCCACAGAAAGTAGTATAGGAGGAAGCTCTATGGGATATTCCTGCTCTTCGATGTAGCATAATATCCTTTCTCAACCAAGGCAACAGGAAAGATCCATATGTGATGGGGATTTTGCATCAAGCCATTAAAATTCAGCGGGAACTGTCATCACAACCTTAGATTTTGCTGCTCAGGAGAAAGCACTGGTGATGAAACTGGAAATCTTGCAGTCACCTAGTGCATCTCATTAAAAGATTTATGTTTTTTCCTCTTGCCAGTTTTAGTCCACAGAGCAAGTTTAAACCAAACTCTCCACATGTCCTAACTAAGCTAGGACTTCAGGAAATAATCCTGATCACGAACTGGCTAAGAAGATATTATCCACATTATTTTTGGGATGCCTTTCGATGTATGAGGCAAAATCTTATCATTAAACTTCTCTCTGGTAGTGGAGAATGAAAACATCTGTAGACTGTGATGTATTAAAGATGTACCTTATATTAGAGTCATCCATAATTAATGCAGACATTCCAATAAATAATACAGTGTCAGGTCCTTTGGATTATTGAGTGTTCTCTACTGTGCTCACACACTTATGCAGTGGCAATAATGTTGAGCAAGTTTCCTCACCTAATTAAACCCTGCTCCCTACTATGTGTTTAAATAACATTAAGGTTTTGTCACAAAGTTAAAAGAGTAAATTCAAAGGTAAGGCTGATATCTTTGTCCTCAGCTTATAAGTCATGTATTGATGGCTGCTTCCATTTTTTCCCCCATGTATATATATATGCATTGATACATATTTTCATTGATTTTTTTTACCCCTTACACTGAATTTGTAGCCTTAACACTTTAAAATTAGGTGTAATACTACTAACATTTTAAAGAGATTCTTTTCTCAAGAGCCTGGAATTGCTCTGAATAGCTCAAATAAATCTGTATTTGGGTTAAGTAATATATAATTTTCACTGAACACATATATTTGTTAACATATTTGAAAATGGGACTTGTATTGACCCAAGAATCCTGGGAAGGTGCAAAGAAACCACTATATATTTTTCATTGGTTCAGTATTCAGGCATTTGCCATTAAAATGCATAAACTGTATCCCCAAAACTGAAGCCAGCTACTTCAGAGACATAAGATTCCACTGAGGGAATAGGTATTTATGCTTTAAAAACATATTTTAATTTCCCAATTGATCATAATAGCTCATGCATAAAAGCAAGAGATTTTGGGATTTCTATTACTTTAAAATTGGGCATTAAAATTCATTCGGCAGAAGGAGCTTTTTTTTTTTTTTTTTTTTGTCTTTCCAGAAATAAGATCTTCTCTGCAGGATCTGATTCTGGAATGAGATCTCTGATAGAGGAGGCATCATTCACAACCTCTAGTTACTAAAGGATTGATGATGAATGTGCTGCTGGAGCTCCCTATGAGCTCCATTCTGCATCCTTGGCTCAAGCCAGTAATCCCTGTCTAAGCCAGTTGTCTCTTTTACCTCTGTGGGCCTGAGCACACTAAAGAAGGAAGGAGGGTCAGGCTGTAAAAGACTAGTACTCTCTTAAATGAGGGACCTCATCCTAAAATCACCCTAAATCAATGGAATGGTTTCCCTGATACTCAAAGAAAAATGCCCTAAGTAAATATTTCGATTTGTGTTGTACCTAAAATATAAGAAGAATAAAAGGGAAAATAAGAATGTAATAATGTTGACCTAGAAAATGTCTTTAATTTAAAATGTTAGTTATGTTGTCTGAAAACTGAAAAATATATATTTTTGAGAACCAGGAGAAAATTTCCTTCCTTCTTTTCTTCCTTCCTTCCTTCCATCCTCCCTCCCTTTTTTCATTCCTTCCTTCCCACAATCCCTCCTATATAGCAATATCATCATATATATATGGGTATATATATATGTATATATATATGTACATATATGTTCTGTGGACAGCCTAATTACTGAGTTTCTGAACTGTGAATTAAAGTGTGATTTTCAGCAGTAATGCCCCTCAGTTTGTATTGTCTGACTGTTCTGAAATGATTATTTGCAGCCCAGTGAACAAAACATGGACAATCACCAGTTTTTGATTATACAATAAAATGTCTACCACTGAAGTACAACATTTTCAGCAGTTTAAAGACAATGGGCTGTATCTTTCTGACACCATCAGCAAAGTGCTGAAACAAATGCTTAACTTTATTTCTAGAGTTACAAAAAAATTTCAAGGAAGTGCATTTATTACCAGTAAGCAATATTCATTCAGGATGGAAACAGAAACTGGTATTCAGATTGGTAGAGATCAGGATATAACTTCGGTTTGCATGTTTTAGGGGCAAGGCACACTGGCCATGTATTAAACAATGGTCAAATGAACATATTATTTATCATAAAAAGACTGAAAATTGCTATTTTTAACAATGCTTTAGTACATTTTTCTATTTCCTTAACGAAACAAATCTGTGACAATGATAAAGACCTTGACTCTTTCTCCGTGTAAACATATATCACACATATATACATCATGCAGATACATCATACATTTTTATGTATATATGATAGTGAAAGAGAAAGCTTTTTCAGTAATTTTCACAGCTATTTTATATCTTAGTTTTAAAGAAATCAACACAATAATTTAGTCACCTCCCATTTGAATCAGCTGAACCTCTGGTCTGCTGTTGTGAAATATAGAAACACACTTCTTATGCACATGCAATTCCTTGCCAGGTTCCTGGGAAATGCTGAGGTGGTGTTAGCAATCCCACCTGCCTGCAGAGACACAAGTGCACGGTCTAGACTTTGCACCCACACTCATATCCCTCCAGAATCCTATTTTGGCTGAAAGTGCATAGGAAGGGGATATATTTCCCTTAGCTGGAAATATGAACATTTGGTTTCCATATGACCTTAACCCTGACCCTAAATTTGCAACCTTTAAAGATTAGCTTAAACAGAAGATCAATTTTTTTTATGGTGACGAGCATTGATTTCTTGCCCTGCAGTGCATGACACTGGCCTGGCTATTAACAGAGGAGAAATATTATTCCCTGTGGCTGGGAAGTTCTATGCATAAAAAGAAGATCTATATCATAGGATCATAGAACAGTTTGGGATGGAAGGGACCCTTAAAGGTCATCTTGTCCAACCTCCCTGCAATAAGCAGGAACATCTCCAACTAGACAAGGTTGTTCAGAGCCCCATTCAACTTGACACTGAATGTTTCCAGGGACGGGGCATCCACCACCTCTCTGGACAACCTGTGCCAGTATTTCACCCCCCTCATCATACAAAAATTCATCCTTATCTAGTCTGAATCTATATAAATGTGTGTGTATGTATTTATATATATATATATTTAGATGCATACATGGAATGTTATCATCACCTTAATACCTGCTGCCCTGCAGGATGGGCTTCTAAAATGAAAAGTTACTTTTCTTTATTGTCTTCAAAGAGCCCCCCTGAGCCAGGTTAGTTGTTTGTAGTAACCCAGGGGAGGAAGAAAGCCTGTTTAGTATCCCTCTTCTTTCTTGCAGCCAGAAGCAGGCTGCGATGTGCCCCCCCCTCCCCTCTCCCTCCCCCGGCTGCGGGGTGAGTCCCCCCTGCAGCCCCGCCGGCGGGAGCTGTCCATTCAGCACCCGCCCGCCAAAAACAACAAAAGCAGGGAAATATTAATTAATTAAAAGAGGGGGGGGGGGAGCTAAAAAAAAAAAAAAAAAAAAAAGCCAATCTGCTCAATCCTCTGCCTGCAGGCAGACTCTAACGGAAACCACATATGCTTTGCCTCTCCCTATAAGAAATCTTCATTGGGGCATTAAAATACTTAAAAGGATTAGTCGTTAAATACTTGTACATTTGGTTTAATTCACTAGAAACGCTATGTCACAGGGTTACATCAGAAAGCTAGAGAGTTTTAATCTCACTTGCAGTATTTACCTAGATGTTTTATTCCTTCTGCTGCTTGTTACGGGGATAATATTAATATCCTACTTGTCCAGAGGGAAGAAGTTTAAAAAAAAAAAAAAAAAAAAAGAAAAAAAAAGAGTTGTCTGCTGTCTGAAGGTATAAAAATATCAAAGAGACTTTTAAGGTAAAACAAAACAAAACAGCATGAATGGGAGCATGGCATTCCTTCTCACTGCCTGTTGCTTATTTCTGATTTTGATGATGGAGGTGTACGGAGCTGTTGTTTTAGGAAAACAGAATAACATAATAGATTGCACAGGTTTTGGGACATGGGAGATGGTGACTTTGTTTCAAGCAATCTCCTTTTTCTAGCCTCAGTGGCCCTATGCGACAGGTATGCAGTTCCTTTGTAACTCCTCTTTCAGTGTAGCAGCTAAAATTTTGGCAAGGCTCCAGAAGAAATTGTTTTCAACTAAGTAAAGACACAGGGGCCATAAATCTAATGAAGACTGCACAGAAATGATTTACTATGAACTTTTCAATGTGGAGGGCAACAGATCTGTAGGAGGACATCCTCATCAGACTTTGCTGTTTTTGTGACCCATGGCAGAGAAAGGATGGTTAGACCATAAAGCTTTGCTCAATTTGTAGAGGTTTTTGCACTGACACTCTTCCTACAGGCTTCCTGTAGCTATATGCAATCAAAAAGACTTCAAGTAATGAGATATCACTGAAATTGTTTGTTCTTCAAATCAAGAGTTTATTCATATTCTGAGATGTTTAGGTGAAACAAACAAACAAAAAAATAATTAAAAGTGAGATTCTGGTCCCATTTAAGTGAATGAGTGTATTGCTATAAATTTCTGTTAACTTCATAAGAAAAAACTCAGTGGAGCTACATACATTTAGTATTTTCAAGAAAGAATGCCTGAATCTTTCATAGAAAAGGAAGAAGGGATTGAGACAAATTCCATCAAGTTCTTTGTTTGCTCTGCAATGTCAGAAAGCAGAATGACCCATAACCAACTATTTTCATTGTATCAATGGAGTTATCACTGTTAGGATTAGTCTCACTGGAACATCTGCTGTGACTTTAGCAAGGTACAACCCAATCTCATGGTACTTCCTCTTGGCTACCATCCTGAGTCAGGTAATCTCCAGAAACACACAGACAGCCCTGTCAAAAAATGTAATAAAAGTAGTGTCAATGCCTCTGTGTAGAGATACAGAACAAAAATTGCAATGCACCCTCTTCTTCCCCAAAGTACACATGTATCTGCCAGTAATCTGGAATATAATTTCAACCCTGAGATTTAATCTGAGATGTTATCCATCTGAGCTAAAAAATACAATGTTCTACAGCAGCGAAGTGTGGGGTGAGGCCTGGGTAAGATTCCTCAAATTAGGCACTGAGTTGTTTTGGATTCAGAGAGAACATCCTTTCTCTGATTGCCAAATCATTCTCCTTTCAAACTCTGGAACAGGAGCATTCCTGGGAGTTGGCCAGAAGTCTTTCTGTGTTCCTAATGATATAAGAAGCATAAGGAATACCATTCCCTACACAGTGACTCAGAAGACAATTTTTTGCCTCTTTTAATCTAGTATGAATATTTATTTATTTGTGGAACCCCTCCATCTGGTATAGGGTGTTTTTTACCTCCTAGACCTCTCAACCTAATTTAATTTTTGGGGGTGTCTGAATATCACCCTGCCCTTGACACAAAGAGCATTTTTTGTATGAGTCTTTGTGCCTTGTTGTGCTTTTTTTCCCGCTCAAAAGCAGAGAATATTTCTTGTATTCAAAGCATAAACGCAGCTGCCCATGAGACTGCTTGGATGAGGACTAGATAAGAGAGTTACATTAGGGCAGAAATTCGGGTCACATCATATCAAACTGAAAGCATGAGGCCAAAGATAGGCTTGGCTAATAATGCTCATACACAATCATTTAAAATGGGAAAACTTCTGCCATGTAAGAAACCTCCTTTCAATCTCAAGTCTATGCAGGTATTTTCAATAAGGTTTTGTTGCTGCTTGCTAAAATGCAATGCATTTGCATCTTCTTTGCATTATTTATTGTTATCCTGCAGGCTGGATTGTCACACTAATCATGATTTATGTCACTGAATTTTATCAGCTTCTGCTAGACTATATTTTCAAGTGGTGCCCCTGGACTTTAGGAAGAGAAATGTCAGTGCAAGTCTTTTACACCTGTTACACAGCAGAGGTGGATGCTGCTTGTTGTCAGTCATGCAGAAAAATGTCTCTCCTTCAGTAGCAGCTCCTGGTGTTGTGACCTTACCACATCCTTAGCAGAGAGACTCTTTAATGCTTTCAAAGCCTTTAGAACCATGTCACAGGAACACTTTATAAGTTTATGCTTGACAGACCAAGGGGAGAATTTTCCAATCCACTGTGATGTCTGCTGCAATATGTGACACAGGAGGCACTGCCTGTGGTTAGAGGACAGTGGATGGTTGGGGAGAGAGTTGGGAAAGGTTTTGGGCTGTGTGGAAGATCACTCCTTGCATCTTCTATTGACTTTCTGTGTCACCTTGGACAAATCACCTACCAAGTTATTGCTGTGTTCCTCATATTTTGCAAGTGTGGTATAACTATTTCTTCTTTTATTTTTATATCTTACCTATCTGCAATATTAGATCCTCAGGGTGAAGACTGAGTCTTGCAGAGTGACTGTCTACTGCTTGAGAGAATGGAAACCTCGATTTCAGCTTGAGGTCAAAATCAAAATACAAAAACTTTACGTTTTGCATCTTCTTTGGGAAAATTGCAACATGCAGGATGAAACTTTGAATCATGAGGGCTTGCTTAAAGATTTGTTCCAATTTAACTTTTTCTGAGAGGCTTTGATGTGTCACAGCCTACCTGTAGGCCCACGTAAAGCCCATGAACCTGATGCTCTGATTGGAAAATAAGGACACTCCATAGCTTGAAAAGGTGAAATGTGGAAACCAATGGAAGATTTGGACTTTCTTGACTGGTCTACACCGGTAAATGAAATACTGCACAGTAGGTGTGGTTATTTAAACTGGATGTGGAGGGGACAAGGCAACAATATCAGGTTTGCCCATGACAAACTGTGGGATGATAGGCTAAGGTTAGAAGGATGGGGTCCTATTGAGGGCACTGAGCTTGTTGCTCTGAAATGTGCTGGCTACACTGCAACACATAAGTCTTACAGACATGAGCCGGGGAATAGGAGCCCGCAGGGAAATATCTCAAAGAAATTAAGAAGTGTTCCTTCAGGAAGGTGATACAGCTGACAGACCAGTTGAAGGACCTCTACCTCATCTACCTGGATTTCTGTAAGACCTCTTACATGGTCCCCCACAACACCCTTCCCTAAGGTTTGGTAGATGGACTGTTCAGTGGATGAGGAATTGGTTAGACAACCACATCCAGAGGGTAGGATGACTCAGAGTGCCAAGGGACATCAGTGACAAGTGATGTGCCTCAGGGTTCCATACTGGGACCAGTGTTATTTAATATCTTCATCAGTGACCCAGACAGAGGAATCAAATACTCCCACAGCATTTTGACAGTGACACCAAGCTGAGTGGTGCAGCTGACACTCCTGAAGGACAGGATGTCACCCAGAGAGACCCGCATGAACTTGAGGACTGGGTCAGTGGGAACCTCATGGAGTTCAGCAAGAACTCACTTTTATTTCTTTTAGCCACCAGGAGAGCAAATGCTCTGATGAGAAATGGGAGGAACAAGTGCTAAAATGCCACATGGTCTGTGGAGTCACATTTTTTTCCATAAGTGGATGATCTAGGACACTTTTCTTAAATAACAGCACTCTAACCTGGGGTACCAGATATACCATCGGTGTAAATCAGCACAACTCTCAAAGGACATGTGTTGATTTTACACCCACTGGACATGTGGCTCAGCCAGTCTGTGATTTTTAGCACTTAGTTTTCTTCATGAACAGAAAATAACATTATCATTTGCCAGTGATAAGGATATCTTTAATCAGGAACTAGGACCTACTGTACTGCTAAGTACCAAAAAGACAGTCCTTAATTTAGAAACGTCTTGGTGTAGCATAAAAGGACTCTATGAATGCAAAAACTGAAGGAATAAAACAAAGTGATAAATCAAAAATGTTTCAGTGTTCAATTTTATGTGGACATGACTTGCTCAGGGATATGACAGTGAATTAGGACAATTATTTTGTTTTCTTAAATATATATTCAACTACAAATGTTATTGTGGAGCCGAATTCTGGTCTCATTTCCATCAGTAGGAATAAAGAGTAGGTCTATGGAGCTGTGCTATCACAAAGCTAAGATGTGTATCCTGACAATTATTCTTGAACAGATATAGAATAGCAGAGTTATTGGTTTGATGGCTCAGGTTTAAATTATTTCTGAGAATGTCCTGTGGAAGGAAAATGAATTTGAAAAGATATTGTAAAGGGAAATTCATTTACATCTTTTGTGCAGAACGAACCTGTTGAATGACATTTAAAAGAGGATTAAAGCTGATTTCTTACAAGCAGTAGAATAATCAGATTTCTAAGCTAAAGTGGAATTAAGGTCCTTCAATTCATCTGCAAAACTGACTGAAGTTGAATCATGGTTTGGTAATTTACATGTCATTTACAGGGGCATTCATTGTGCTTTTAGTACTGTAAATATGATCTGAACAGCTTTTGATCTTTTGCAGCATTTGCAGGAACATATTATTGTTTCTGAGAAAAAAAAAGGAAGACTTTTATAAAAAAAAAAAACAACCCTCAACGCTTTTTTACAATGTCAAAACAAATGTGTCAACCAAATGGTAATATCTGCGCTGGTTTCATTTATCTGCACACGGCGGTTGTGAGGTTTAATGATTGTTTGTCACAAAAATACATTTTAAGAGAAGTAAGCAGATTGCTGAGTAGCAAACATGTTTGATGGAATATGTAACATTGTAAACACACTTTTGTTTCGATAGGATTTACAGAGGTTTTGCAAAATGAATGTGTACATACAGAATGAGGAGTAGACAAAGCTTATATTTTCCTGCTTAAGTATTTTGCTTTCATTTGGCTTTGAGAGAAGGATTCATTTGCTACCATTAAAATTCACACCTTCATAATGTTTTATACTGGTCTAGTCTCACCTTTGAACTGGGACTAATTCTTCTGACATACATTTGACCACAGCTCCCATAGCAAGAAAACCCTCCAACATTTCCCACAACTGCCAACCTTGTTTATCTTGTCAATTCTCTCTTGAAGGGTCAGATCTTTAGCTGCACCAAAGACCAGGGAAGTCAATGAAAATATTCCCAAAAGCTTTGAATCAGACTCTGGTAGCAAAGCACCGCTAACTTCAATGGAATTACACCAATTTACTCCAGCTGAGGATTTGACCTGGCATTTAATACTACACTCATCACCATTCTGTCTGAGATTCATTCTCAACAATTCTTGGAGGCACAAAAAGAGAGACGTTCTGAAACCAGAGTTTTGGCTGGGGGTAGGGCAGAAGAAGATAGTTTTTACTTAGAAAGATAATAGCTCAGTCAAATAATTTATTTAATGAACTATTGGGAAACTTTGGACATGCTTACAGGAGAATTATACTGTAGAACAAATCTCAGTTTGAAGAGCACCGTTGTCATGGATTATAGAGGAAATAGTTATAATATATATCATATGTTATTGACAACTCATTCTGAAAGCAGCCAAATTAATACCTTGACACCTCTAAAAGGCTTATTTTTCTTCCATCAAATTATTTGACTCTTGTTGTTGATTAAGATTGATACTGAAGCCACACAAAAAAACAGAGTTTGTTGCCAGTCAGACAACAAGGATAACTTTAATATTATGATTATGACTTCATTTCATGGCACAAAAGCCAATTACAATAGTGCAATCTAACACTAAATATCTTTAAATAGCTATCTACATTCTAGTCAATGGAAATGAACTGAAGGCTTTTGACCTTCTTCATCTGGGCACTAATTTTAAGTTCTACTGAAACACCTTTTGGAGTTTCTGAATCTTTCCATTGATGATAGAGAGCCCAGTGAGCATATTGTATCAATTCCTTTGTTTAGGGGGCTGAAAATTAGCAGGTTGAATATCAACAGTACTGATTTCATTTCATATTAAATGATAATCATATCTGTAGTCTTAGGAACTATTCTGTCTCATACTGGTGGTTTCCTTTACCTGAAGAGTAGGGTGGTCACTGGATTTTGAGTTTTAAGCACCCACTAAACCTCAGGTTCATATTCATTAACAAGGATTCATAATATGAAAACAAAGCAGTTCTAATTAGGTGAAAAATACTGTTTCTGTCCATTATACGAAGAGGCACAAGCTTCAAGTTTTGGAGTGATCTAAAAGACACATGGAGGTCAAAATCCCCTTGACATTTTTAGATTCAAAAGACTATGAAATCCTATTAGCTTTGAAACCAACACCTCATATCTGCCTTTAAATAACCTTGCTCTAGTTTAAAGAATCACAACACATCTGAAATTCATGTCAAGGTACACTGGTGTTCACACTCATATTTCACATATATCTGCCTAGGAGAGGTCTGGGTAGTTCAATTTCTTTCTCCAGTTCATGCTGCCTACCATTCCCTTCCCTCTTCCTGCAATATTTGGCGGATTTATTATCAATTTAACTATCAGATTTAGATGTCTAAAGCTCCTCTATTTCTGAATGACGTCTTGAGTACCTGCTCAGAACTTTACCTTCTTGAAATTTTGTTGTCTGTTTTCTGAAAAAAAAACCTAACAAAAAACCCTCCAACAAAACCCACCCCTAACAAAACCCACCCCTATCAAAACCTACCCCCAACAAACCCCATATTTCAGTTCATCATCTTAGAGATGCTTTTTCCTACATTATCTGTCTGTCTCTCCCCTGTGTCCTCAGGTTTCTTGTCCTCCATCAGCTCACAGATGGAATCCAACTGTGGATCCAGCACAGGAGGGATGTTTTATCATTTTTTATAATAGTCATGATACTAAGCACTCTCCCAGAGTTCACCAGATTGCTATGGTACCTGCACATCATCATCTTGTGCCATCCAGCCACCCATACTACAACCAGGAATTCTACATCATTTAGTTTGATGGTTGGTTCCCTCACATGGACAATTTGCAGCTGTGCAACCTTTTCTTCTTTTCACAAACCTGTCAAAGGCAGCAAGAATTTGTTTCAGAGATGCCATGGCTGACCTTTCCTTTTACTGTCACTGATTTCACATAGAAAATTTCTTCTCCCTGTCTTCTCTCCTTTTTTTCTTATTTTACTTTCAAGACACTCTCAGATCTTATTTTTCGAAGGCAACAACCAGTCTCCTTGCATTGCTTGCTCTCTACTAAATGAGTTTTTTTGGGTTATCAGATTCTGGTAATCTGCTCTCACCAACTTGGAACCATTCTGCAGATGCCCACAAGCACTGAGTACATCTCTAGGTCATGCTGTATTTATAATAAAGAACTTTCCCTTCCCCAGGAGCTGAAGGAATAAGAAAGGACAAGTGCTTGCAGCGAAGAAGAGACAATGAGACAGGAACATCCTTTGTTACCATCAGTTATCCTGTGTATGTGGGGTCTGACAGGACAGAAGAGTGTATGATATCTCCAGGCACAGACAACCCGTGTACCTGACATCTGGATGTCAGGTAGGAATAAGTGAAGCAGTCAGATGGATTTAATCTTTCAGAGTTAAGAAATGAAACAAGACACAGGCACTGTTGTGTCTTCTCCCATACAGGTGTTATCTTAGAAAGAAAACTAACCCCACCTTTTCTGCTCTTTTGACCTGAATACAGACATCTGTTCTAGGACCTTCTTCATTGCAGGCTGAAGCTTGAAATGAAGATCTGGGTTGGGAACATCTTTGGACATGTCGGAAAATATGAGTTTATGGATTTCTGTCAAAGATCCTTGTGAATGTGTGTGGTTGTCTGCATGTGTGTGTGTGTAAAATACTGTAATAGAACCACAAAAATCTTAGTTTCCATACTGGGGGAATCCTATAGTTTAGGGAAATATTCCAGCCCAAACCATTCTGTGGTTCTCTGCTATTGATGATTCTGAGACAAAAGTGGAATGTTAAATCTGTGGTCTGTTTTTCTTGCTTATCCAATTTCTCTACCACGTTGGAGGAGCTGGTATTTTAGTGAACATAAATCATCAGAGGATTTGTATATCTAGTGGTTCATCTCAAGCCCATGGGCAGCTCATCTGCAACTTTTGGCTGCCCCAAGAAAAACTCACACTGTTCATCTGTTTCAATGAATATTGATATGTAGCTCATATCCCTTCAGCATTTCTTCAGATCCTCAGCCCTCAAGCAAATCCCCCAAAGGAAATAATTTGCTTGGTCAGATTCCCACAGGCTTGATCTTTAGTGATGCTTGACAACTTTTGTGCCAAAAAGCAGAATGTTTTTTGGTTTATTATCAGTCAGTTGAGTTTAGCTGTCAGTGACAGACAGGAGTTGTCTTGAACACCATCAGGGCCAGACTCTTGACTATTCCTATGTTTCTTCCCTGGTTGAATCCTTTTCAGCAATTTTCTAGAAGGTATTTTTGGTGGCTAGAAGAGCTAGAAATCCCTCCACTTGGTCTGCTCCATACAACCTTTGAGTTTTACACCTTTTTTTGCACCATGAATGGCTCTTTTCTGCTTCTCATCTACCTTGAGCATTTGTTTAGGTGTGGGTGAGCCAGCCCCGGAAGATTTCTGCCTCAGCAATAGCTTTAGAGACATCCCACGTGCTTGCCTAGATGAAACAAAGCATCTGACTTTCAAACAGCTCCATTTATAGGGGGTGAATCCCATCCTAAGTTGGCAATTTTATGTTTTGGAAGCTGAAAATACAAAACTTTCCCCCACTTCGTCTGCTCCTAATTGTTCTTTTCACTGCTTGTTGGTACTTCGTGTTCCTCCTTGTTGCAGATGACTGCCAACAGTTTTTCATTTACCAACCAAATGGATTATGGCACCATTTCAATGGACTGATTTAATATTCTTTTTCAAGGGAAATTCTCCTACAGTTTTTGGCTTTCATTCATTGATGTGGGGGAAATTGTCTTGTTGGTAATTATGTTTTCTATAAAGCATTTAAAGACCTTTAGAAAGAGTTGCTTGAACTGATTGTTTCTCTTATTTGTGACATTACTCAATCCATTAAAGGACGCAGGGGTGTTTAATACAGTCCTGGCTCACTTCTGCCTTGCTCTGGGTTTGCAGCACCAACACAACTGAACAGTCATTGTGCTTACCTAAAATCAAAACAAGTGACGCTGTGGTTAAATAGAAGCACTTGGATTTAGGAAACCAGGGTCCAACTTCATCTTTGGAATAGACATTTCCAAGCTATATAATTTTCCATTATATAATTTTCCAACCCTAGGTCCTTTGCTGGTCACCAGATCTCACCCTATGAATTAATTGTCTCAATTCATGAACTGCAATTCACTGAGATCACCAGTTAGGATACAGGTCCATCATTATTGTTGGTATCCTTGGAGACCTGTTCCAGGAGTGTAGTATCAGGAAAATTTTGCTTGAAATACTGTTTGCTTCACCTGTTGTATGTGCTACAACCACTTATTAATTCTGGTCTTTTTCTTCTGTCTCTTCCATTAGACTGAAAATCTTGACCTCTTGAAATCAGGGCAAAAACCCTTGTTTGGAAGAATTTTCATAATTAAAGATGGGGAAAATGGAAAAGACAAAATATTAGATTTATATGTCAGTCATACTATGATGGCCTCCAGGCTTGTATATCTCTTAACAGATGAGACCTCTTTCTTATTTTTTATCTTTTTATTGGAATTATTACTTAAGAATCACGCAGATTCTTTCTCTTTTCACCAACAGGTGCTGTAGAAACCAATTTTTTCCTCTTTGGAACTTGTAGTCATAGAACTCACATCCACAGAAATGTTGCATTTAGAGGAATATAAACAGGAATATAAATATCTAGGCTGAGCAATATCAAATCCTATTATTACTACTGTTTGTTTTGTTCTTTTAATTATCTCTTCCAAGATTAATTTGAAGCTTAGTAACTATTCTGATCCAAATTGAAATAAATTTCATTCTATGTTCAATTTGCTGCTAAGCATGTTTTTTGTTGAAAGAGCTTTTCTGTAAGGAAAAGTTTCCAAGAGAAAGTGCAGAATTCTCACCATTTCTGAATATCTGAGGACATCTATTTTCCCTCACGTGTCTTCTGTCTCCTAATTGCGTTTTGTGATTGTAATTCCCAAGCGGAAAAAACGAATATACACATATATATTTGCACCCGTACACTCACACTACACTCCTTTCCAGCTAAGTGGGAAAGACTGATTTTATATAACTTTTAACATGATATTCCGAGCAACACAAGTCACTGTGCCATCTATTAGTGTGCCAACAAAATTATTCTCTCTAGACTAAAGGAAGTGGCAATTCTTAACTGAGTTTGTCCTCATCTCTTCCCGTGGTAAGTGACTGGCTTCGTACATTAATTCAAAGGAAGTTTATATTACAAAAAGCCCAGAACAACCTCCTGGGTCACACCAGAATCGGTGGAAGCTGCAGCAGATCTGTTCCTTTTACTTCCAGCTCTCATGGCAGGTTGCAGGCATAAGCAGAGAAAGTGGTTTCCTCAGGGAACAGATGCCAAACCTGTCTCACTTTGTGTTTGTCTGTGACTGTGACCAGGAGTTGAGTGAACCCAGTCACAGTGGCAATAGAATATTTCTAGAACAGGCCAGATTTGCACTCCAAAATTCAAAATAAAGCCCCATGCTTATAACCCTGTTAGACTATTGACTATATTTTAGAAACAATTAATTAAAATTCCTAATCTTCAGACCTATTCACCAGATAAGATGACAATTATAACCCTTGTGGACTTGAAAAATGAGATTATCACAGTTAATATCATGCTTATGTACTTGACCGTGTCAGGGCCCAAAGTCTAACGGGGAAAAAATGGTTTGCATAGGTGAAACAGGAAGAATAATTTGGCTTTGGGTTGCCATTCTGAAAAGGAAAAGGATTTTTGTTTGACAATTTACCTTCCTCAATCAGAATTGGGTGGGCTTAATTAATTCCTGAAAATAGAGAAGCCTGAAGATAAAAGCACTTTTTTCCATTACAAAGAGCTCATCAACCAAATATTCAGAGTAAACTGGTTATGAGCCTTCAAGAGGTGCAACACCAACCACATCAATGGAAACAGAAGAGAAAATGTACAGCACCAACCAAATTTGTGCAATAATTAATCACAAAACACTTTGCCTTCAAACTGAACCGCAGCAATGCAGCACTGGGTGAATTTTAACCTCAGAGTCCTACTTTGCACAGAGTACTGTGAGGCTTAATTAATGTGCCTTTGTATTGTGGTTGGAGATCCTCAGATAAAAGCAATGGATACAAAAGTGGAAAAAAATAAACAAATGAGCAGAAAGGGAAACAGGAAAATAATAAATCTCTACATGAGCTCGCCAGAGTTAAGATGCCATTATTTCAGCAGTGATTAAAGGATACAAGCTTTAAGAAACTGCAACAGTGAACTTCCTCTGTGGCAGAACACTGTGGTTTTGTGACATAAAATAGGGCGGTTGAGTTGATTAGCAACAGTGTCCCTTAAAAAAGAAAAGAAAAAAAAGAGCAGCAGCTTCCTATTCATATTCAGCTTAAATAATTAAAATGGTATTTACAAATGCTGCTAAGATATTTTGTTATTTCATTTGGCATGTGTTGCTCTTTTTTTTTTTTTCCATAGGGCTAATAAGTAAATTGCAAACATACATTATTCTTCACCATTCTCCACTCACTTTCCTCCCACTGGCAACCAATCTACCAGAATTTTCTTCCATTCCCATTAATTGGTCCTTAGAGAATCTCCCTCTCGTACCTTTGCAGTGACAGTCAGGGAACATTTCTTAGTAATACTGAGTCAGAAGCCCTGTGATAGCTCACAAGTCACATATTGAACTGGAGCTGTACTACTCCCTTCCATTATGTTTAATGCATGAGGCTTCTGAAATGGCATGGCTCAGGTGATGGATCATACTTTTCCTTCCAGAGTATCATGAGTTTCCCTGGTTATTTCTTTGAGATATTTATATATAATTTTTATTCCTAATGCAACTATTGCCTGGCAGTCCATATCAAGTGCAATAGCATGGCAAAGCAGAATAGCCTCATGTTTTTTGAAGCTGGAAAATCCCAATGTCTCAAGTGATCATAGCTCTACAGGGAAAAGGTAATATATAAATAAATAAAATAACCAGCTCTCCCAGACATTCCTATTTTTAACGTGTTTGAAAATTTTGGGCCGGGAAATTTCAGTACAATATGGAATCCACAGGGTCTTGCAGAGTTTAAGTAATCCATGACATTTTTTATTTTAAATGCATATTGCTCAGCAGTGCTACGAAGTCCCAGGTGAAATCAGGTGTCTGCTGTGCACAGAAATACAGAATAAAAAAAAAAATCTTCACTACCCCAAAGACTTCACAATGAAAAGTGTCAAGGAAAGCAATTATTCTTATTTTTCACAGAGGGAATTAACATGCAGAATGATGAAGTGTTATTTGGAGACAACCTCCTATAAATGTCCAAGTTATTCATTGTGTGGATTTTAGTTAACTGGGCACTGGAAACAGTGGGGTGGTTCAGATTGGTGCAAGCTTCCTGCAGCTGCTATCAAAGCACAGAGGGCAGAAACCAAGGGTGAAATTTATTCTATCCAACTGTAGGAATGGGAATAATTTTACCCTCCTCTGGGTGCACTGAATGCACAGCAGGTCTTTGCCCACTGGATTTTCAGCTGCCAGTCCAGAAAGGTGAGCGTTCAATTAAGTCCTGTTACATCTGCTGGCCCCAGACAGATGTCTCCCACCCTGCAAGGCATCTCAAATGCCACTTTGTGCTCTTTGTGTAATGGATTTTAAGACCTAAACTAAGGAAATTAGTTAGCTTAACTTCAGAACTATGGAGAGAGCCAACAGAGAGAGCTACACATCTCCAAAGCTGGTTTGGTCCATCCTAACAGAGGTATCTGGAAAAGATGGGATGGTCCACATTCTGGAGGTACTTAGCACTGTCCACTAAAAGCAGAGGAAGGCTGGAAGCTTGTCTTACACAGGATACATATCACTGAGGTACCTAAATTTATCTGAAATCCTCCTCAAGTGACTGACAAAGCCCAAGCAGATAAAACTCCTTTCCATTTCTCCCTCTCCCTCTCCTACACTCAGCATTGGAGCCATGGAAGGTGACCTGAAGTTCTTATCTTAATGTATAAAAATACAATGAGATGTTATAAAAGAGCGAAGTAGTTCTGTATATATATATAAAAAAATCTTATAATACACTTGACTGCAAATCTTTTGATTGAAGGGGCTGTAACTAACTGTATGTCTGTACAAAGTTCTCACAGTGAGGTTTCACCTTGCTAAGGCCTCTCTGCTCTCTGTAGAAGTGGTAAATAATGATATTGTTGGAAGCAATAATTTGCATTTTTCACAATAGAATGTATTTTTCTAAAAAAATATTATCAAGAACCATAGCTAGTCCACAAACAACCCAAACATGTTTATTGTTATGTACAGGAAAGCTAAGAATCTAATAGGGGACAAATATGTTCTTTCCCATGTTGCTTTCTGTGTTCTTTCTCAAGATGCATTGCAATTACTTTTAGCTTTCCTTCTACCTACAAAGGGTGCCTGGGGATAAGGTGATGAGCTCCCAGCTGTAATTTTGTTGATTGTCCCTGTGCTGAGTTTCCTTATGGATGGTGTTCAGCTGTGGATTATTAATTCACAGAGCACTGTCTGTGTTTGGCTTCTCAAGGTGGTGAGGAAATTTCAGTGTAGTGATGTATGACCTTTTCCATCTTAATTCCTGCAGGTCTTCATGCTGAGAGGCTGTCACTGAGAAAATATCCTAAGTGTGAGAGCATTGTGTGTTTAGTTTCTCTATATACAGGAAAAAAGAAAAGTTTGTGTTTTTTTATTTTTTTCACATGCCCTTGAAACTATTTTGTTTGGCCTAGTTGGGTTTTATTTGGCACCCCTACCAACATATTAAACAAAGCCAGAGTTTGTTCCTAAACACTGGAACTTGGTCATCTATACTATTTAATTATTAATGAATCATTTTGGCCTGATCCAGCTAGCAGTCTCTGAAATAAATCCTAGGCATGGTCAAGAGTCAGCATGGCTAGAGATCATTCTCAGCAGGCAGTTTAGGTGTTGTCACTGTGTTTTAAAAGGATATGGCCAGACAGTCTCCAGTGATCTCAAAGTCATAGAATGGAATCATAAAATCATAGAATGGTTTGGGTTGGAAGGGACCTTAACGATCATCTCATTCTACACCCTGCCATGGGCAGGGACACCTTCCACTATCCCACATTGCTCCAAGCCCCATCCAACCTGGCCTTGGACACTTCCAGGGATGGGGCAGCCACAGCTTCTCTGGGCAACCTATGTCAGGGTCTCACCGCCCTCACAGGGAAGAATTTCTTTCATATATATAACCTAAATTTCCCTTCTTTCAGTTTGAACCCAAACCGATAGACCCCGAGACTCTTCAGCGTATCCATAAAGAGGGAATAATTTGAAATCCAAATAAAATAAAAATAACATACTTCCCTCTTTTATAGGCATATATCTGGAGATTATAAAGTTATGATCCATACTCAGAGTTTTAAGAGGAAAAGGGTAAATTCCCTGACAAAAGGGTGCTGGATTGACACAGGTGTCTACCAAAATTGTCCTCCTAATGACAAATTCAGTTGAAGTCCAGGTTTGGATAAAATCCTTCCCATGCATGACAACATGATCCTTTATCAAAAGGGCTGGTCATCAATGCAGGTCATGTCTGACTTGCACTGCCAGGACATTCTAGTTTCTGCAGCCAAAGGCAGCAGTATGGCCAACATCATGATTAGTTACCTTGGCTCCCCCAATTTCAAAATCCCCAATAACCTGGATGTTTATATGACAGATGGATTAACTTGCCTTTGGTGTGAATCTGGAGGGGTGATCCATTTTTTATCACAGGTTTATGGTGAAGTGCCTCAATCAATTACAGTTCCCCATGAATCCAATAGTTAAGAATGTCAGCTATGTTTTGAAAAAATATTTTCCCGAAGTAGTATTGTTTCCTTCTTTCCTTCGTGTTTTTTTCCTCCTTACCTCCCTGTAATAAAAATTCAGTTATTTTTGAGTCTAAAACATGACTTTTACAGTTTGTATAAATTAGTTCTTTCTAAATTCAAACTATTTCTGATTTTTTCATTCATATTCTATTCTATTCTATTCTCTTCTATTCTCTTCTATTCTATTCTATTCTATTCTATTCTATTCTATTCTATTCTTCTACAACAGAGACTTTTTTTTTTTAAATGTCATCTATTATGATGGGAAAAGTATTTGAATTCTTCATTTTATATGTTCAAGGTTTACAAGTTCCATCTAGTGAAGTCTTCATAGCCATTCAGGTCATGTGAGTTTGGATCAGACTGTGAAGATATCTTGTTACCAACAGTGAGTAAATATGGGGTAAGATTGTCTGCAAGAGAAACTGAATATAAAAACCAAGAGAAGGGGGAGGATGAGAAAGGCTGGTGATCCTAGATGGTAGGTTTTCATGGTACTCACAATTTGTCTTCAACGATTAATAATTTCCATTAAAATTATCTATAGCAAATCTACATTGGATCTACCCTCTTTGAACTGCAGTGCTGTAAGGTATGATATGTGTGATAAGGTGAAATTTGATGTCTTAAACTTATTTGGGAAAAGTTTCCAGATCAAAAAATTATTGAGGTTGGAAAATACCTCCAGGATCATTGACCAATCTCCACCTTGTCAACTACATCAAAGCACTAAGTGCCATGTCCAGTCATTTCTTGAACACCTCCAGGGATGATGACTCCACCACCCCCATGGGAAGACTATTCCAAGGCTTGACAACACTTTCTGTGAAGAAATTCTTCCATATAAACCAGTAGAAATTCTTCCAAACCAGAATCTTTTTGAACCAGATAAACCAATAGAAATTACCACTCCTTGAAATTAATTATGTGCATGCAACAATTTTCTTTTTGAGACCATATTTTTGAGATGGAAGCTCTTGATGCTTAAACTGGGAGTTCAAGGTTAGTCATTAATGGAAAGGCATCAACAAACTGCGAGTCTCATTTCATATAACACTGTCAAGCCAAACTCATCAGGTATTCATCTAAACATGTCATGCTGACTCCTAGAGCTCATGGAGAGTCCACAGGAGACTGATTCCTACCTTTCTGAGATGCTCTCGTGTTGTAGTACTGAGCTGCAATCTAGAAGAACTCCTCCCTCCAACTACAGAAGGGAATCCAGACACTTCTATTAAGTATCTGATGATAATGGGATGTTAAAAATTTATATGACTTCAAGGAAAGGCAGGGAAAGTTCACAGAGGAGAAATCCATAGGGGTTTCCTAATGTGTGGATAACACGAGTCAAGAATTTTATTGGCCATGAATTGCCGAAGAATGAGATGGTACTCAAGGGGAGTATATCTAAGCTTGTTCCAGCTTCTGTTCTTCTCAAGGCACCTGCTTTGGGACCATTGTTTAGATACAGGTATGGAGATATATGAAGGTGGAGATGCTTGATCAGCCTCTATAAAACTGCTCTTTTTTTCTGATCTGAACCCACTGGTTCTTGCTCGTCCCGATATATCGTATCTCAGTCATTCTCTAAAGCTGAGTGATATGGGACAACACAAAACAGTACATCAATCATGCTACACTTTTTTGACAGTGTCTGAAATTATGACTCTTGTAACTCTTGGAGTTAGACCAATGTAGAACATGTTAGTTTAATGTTGTCTCTAGTTGCTGTTGGCCATTGTGGAAAAAGTCATTCCACTGTAAAATTGATGTGCATTTATTGCTGCTGTCTATAAGACTGTTAAATGCAAGTCTTGCCTCATTTTGTAGCATGTCTCATCTGTGGGTTGAATCATGGCTTTTTGGGGCAGGGAGGAGGAATCAGTGACTCATTGGTTTTGCAGTTATTTTTCTGTCTGTCAAAATATGACTCAAATGCCTCAAAATCATTAGAAAGGCACTCCAGATAGAATTAATCTAACATAATGCTGATATCTGAAATTGGAAAGTCTATCTCTGAGCTGCTCACCCTGGGCTCCGTTTGTGGTTAATGGAGAGGAATAGGTATCTTAAGGCTGTCACTGATGTCACCAAAAGTAGAGTGTTCAAGTATGTCAAATGAATCAAGCCCGAAGGTGCCTGTTTCCTTCCAGGGCAGATGTGGATGTCTCCATTAGGGAAGTCTGAAATACCCCCTGAGTGCTATTCCATATTTTCACAGTTCAGAGGTACAAGCAATACTTGTCTAATTCACAGGCTGATTATTCTGAGTTCCACAGAGATCATAAGAACATCAGAGAGCTCTGAATGAACCTCTCCATCCCTCTCATCATGCTGTCTCTGAGAGGTGTCAAAAAGCAGATACCCAGGGAAGAGCCATAAAAACAGGGCAAAAATATCGTATTTCCTCCAGCTTCTTTCCCAACCTCTAGCCATCTGTAGCTTCAGAACTTCTCTAAGCCAGACATCTTTCTCATGTGTTCAGTAATCTATGAATATGTCCCATCTCCCTCAAAGCCACTGTTAAAGACTAAACCACACACAGTGCCCTTCAGGAAGAAGACTCCAATTTCAGTACAGTGGGAAGTCTTCTATACTCTTTGAGTTGTGACACTGCCTGTTTCATCTATTAAAAACTAACATTTTGTTTTCTGTTTTTGTGTCTCCTTTGCCACAATCACAGTATTTAAAATGTCCATCCATTTTATTCTTTAAATTCTGGCACTTATTCAAAGTTGTTAGCCCAAGCAACTTGCACCATGATCATGGAATCAGAGAATCACAGGATGGTTTGGGTTGGAAGAGACCATAAAGACCATCCAGTTCCGCCCCACCTGCTAAGGGCAGGGACATTTTCCACTAGACAAGGTTGCTCCAAGACCCATCCAACCTGGCCTTGAAGACTTCCAGGGATGCAGCATCCACAGTTTCTCTGAGCAATTTTTTCCAGCGTCTGTTGGACTTTAAAGCTCAGTAAAAGCTGGAAGGTTAAAGAATGATGAACAACTAGGCCTAGCATGTGGAAAATTTCATGAGGGTATTCTGAAGTAGAAGGAGAGTTAAAAAACTAAGTAGGTAAAAGCTGAGTCACTGTGACTTGGTGAAGGCCTGAGAACAAGATCTACTGAACCCCATTGTAGAGCATGGTAATAGAGTTAGACATGATAAATCGATCATGAAGGTTGTCTAGAGAATAATATATAAGAGAAATATAAAAGTAACTTGTGTAAAAGACAAGCAAGAGACAGAAAGTGAGAGGGGTAGATATTTTTGGAAATCAAGTCGAAAAAGACTGATGCCCAAGAAGAAAAAGACACTTTTTTTTTTGTACTTGTGAAGTACACTAATGTGTGTTCACTTGTGAATAAAAGGACTGCAGTGCAGCCAAGTCATGATAAAGAGGAAAGAAAGCACATAAAAAAAAAGCGGTCGTAAAAAATTTGTGAAGGCCTTGTAAAGGTAAAATTAAAAAAACTGAATAAATTAAGATGGTTATTATCCACCAGGTGGTAATTCTGGGGTTTTTCCTTCTTGTCTCTTTTTGTCCCTTTATTTCTCCTGCTAAGAACCCAACTTCCACCTATTCTACAAGTCTTCTATGACTTCACTCCTCCTTTCTGCCCTCTTTTTGACCCAACTGATTTCTCATGTGTCTTCTCCATCTTTGCTGATTTCCAAGTCTCTTACTGCACCTTACAAACACCAGACCTGTCAGTCAGAGTCTGAGTGCCACATTTAAGGGCCATGAGCAAAACATAAAACAAAAAGTGAATTGAAGCCTCCACTTTATACCAATATATCATGGACAGACTTCTTTGGAAAGCTTTCTTCCACCTACTGCTTCTCCCTGTTTTGCTGTGTTTGTATTTTCATTATCTGTGGTTAGCATACAAAAGTACTGAAATCCCCCTTGAAAGCTTAATTTAACTCTGCCCATTACTAAACACTGAGAGTGATTTTTTTAAATGTTCAGAAACCACATAGAATTTAATAAAAAAAATGTATCTGAGTTACAAACAAGATTTTTTAATACTTTAAATGAAGAGAATAATTTTCTCTACTAAGAAATGTAATTTCTTTAGAATCCTACCAATTTTTCTAGCTTAATTTTAGTCTTGTTCAAATTGTTAGAGTGCTTTCACATAACATTAGAATAAGTGGCAGCAGATTTCCATTATTAATGACATATTGCAGTGAATAGCTAAAAGCAATTATTGGAAGATTGACAATGGGCAATGAAAATAAATTAGCTAATTCAAGTTACACAGCAAATACTTTCACATAACCAGAAGCATCTTCAAAACCAGAGTAGATGATCTGCAAACAGTTCAAAATTCTCCACAAATACTGTTTACAGCAGACAATGTGTTGACAATCAGACAAGACTGAGATTAAATAGGGTCTGGCCTTATTTGTTATTTTTGTTTGCCAAACATTCCTTTTATAAAATACACTATATTTGGGTTTATTTCGTTGTTCACACATCTCACATGAGTATCACTTTTTAATTAGCAACACTAATGAGAGCATATGACTCAAAAATCATATTAAACTCTTCACTGTTTAAACGGCCCAGATTTACGAATATCTCAGCAAAATGACCATGTCATTTAACATCAAAACACCCTCATCACCTTCTCTAAAACATCTTGTCCTGAAGGAGAATGTATTTCAGCATCATATATATGAAATAACAAATAAAGAAATGTCTTAAATGGAAAAAAAACCAAACAACTGTATGTCCACAGAAAATATTTTTTACTCTCATTTCTTTTAGGTGAACTAAAGAAATATCAGTTGAGCTACATCCATAATGGCTTACATTATTCCCATCACAGAGAACTTTCTAGTGGTCCATGTTGGAAGGGACCAGCAGCATGTTTAGTTCCCAGGAAGGAAATGGTACTTCCCACATGCTGAAATATTGTTTGACTAACACAGTTCCCACTTTGATATATAAATACAGATGTAGGAAAAGACAAAGAGGAGTCTGTGCAGAGAAGTTTTGATCTTCTTTTATCTTAGGCCCACGGAAATTGAAATGAAACTTCCTCACCATTTCTGCTGAAGAACTATATTTAATGAAATTTGAACCACTGACACAAACTTTAGACCTCTGTCCACATGTTTTGGGTCTCTGAAGTTCTGTCCACTGCCAGGAAAACAAAATCACTCCTACAACAGGCAAAGGATGATGATGATCTTGCTGCTCTAAGTCATCTGACAACACCAGACATATATTAGATATATGTAACACTATCAAAGTGCTGCAGAGCTTAAATGACTATTTACTAATAAACTGTCATCCCTTTGGAGAACAGAACATTGACAACATATATGTAGATACATAAAATGCAATTTCTTCACTGAAAGAGTGGTTAGGCATTGGAACAGGCTCCCCAGGGAAGTGTTGGACTCATCATCCCTGGAAGTGAGCAGACTTGGCACTTTTTCATATGGTTTAGTGGGCATGGTGGTATTTGGTCTTGATGGACTTGATGAACTTGGAAGTCTTTTCCAACCTTAATGATTCTATGATTCTATGTTGGTTGGACATTGTAATTGTTCTCTCTTCATCTCTAAACATTCCACTTCCTTGCAACAGAATAAAGGAATTCATTCTGCTGTGCCTTTTTTTCTGGAAATAACAACGGGAGCAAAAAATGGGTCAGGGCTCCAGGTTCCCTGGCCCTGACAACACCAGCTGCAGAGAAAGCTGGACCAAAAAAATGTCAGGAATGAAAAGACCAGTAAAATAATCCAAACTGTGCTCTAGTGGTAGGCTGAAGAAAGCGTTTGAGTGTTCCTCTAAACTTTGGCTACACACTCTCATGTCCTTCATTCCAGCATGAACCAGGAGATGATCCTTTTGTTGTTCATGGTTCTTGAAAGCATGTCAGAACACCATATTTCAATCCTTTGCTTCTTTCGGTTCCTTGGAAAGACCTTACTCTGTCATTGCTTCATCTCCTGCTTTTTTCATCTCTTGCTCATTTAGCTTGCAGACTCCTGGAATCAAGGGCAGTTTCTGGCTGGGTGTGCACGAAGTGTGTGGACCACTGGAGGCCCTGAACGAGACAATAAAAAGAGATAAAAGACAATAAAGAGACAATGAAAACAATCAGATAATTAACTGTTCACTTACAGTAACAGGACTGCCTAGTAAATGGGGATTTTTATACTAAAGCAGTTAAAAATGGAATTTATTTCAACTTTTTGATCAGCAGCTTCTTCAGTTGATCATATTTAGGTTTTCATGAAATGTGAAAGAGTTTTACAAAATGATAGAACAAAATTTAACAAAAGCTAGAAAAAGTGATTCTTTATTGTTGTTTCAGAAATCCAAAAAGCATTAGTTTTTAAACATACAATTTGATGAAGTAGATAACATTTTAGAGGAAATATCTACTTTGGTTTTCTTGATAAATAATCATAGAATCCTAGTATGGTCTGGGTTGGAAGAGAACTCAAAGCTCATGTAGTTCCAACTTTTATTTACTTCCATGGATGGGAACACCTTCCATTAGACCAGGTTGCTCAAAGCCCTGTCCAGCCTTGCCTTGAACACTTCCAAGGATTAAACATGACTGCAAGACATCACAGTCCAGTTTACACCATTTTCAGGTATGTTTGACACTTCTCGTTATTTTAAGCATATAACTGAATCCATGCACACTCTGCTGCTCTGCCATTTTGCTGACAGCTGTAATTTATCTACCTGACTAACTTCATTTCAAAGTCTTCAGAAACAACTTTTTTAACCCCTGTTACCAGGCGTTGTTTCCCTGCATTTACCTCAGTCAGACTAAAGGATTTCTGCATTGACTAAGTGGTTCAGGATGCAGCGCCCATCTTGGAGAAAGTCTGCTCTCAAAAGGGCAATTATCCACCTTAGAAGTTCCTCACCAGGATTTTATTGAGGCGTGTGGTGTGTGATGGTTTGCCCTCATGGCTGGAAGCTATGGATACTGTTGGAATGGGTGTTCCAGAACAGCTTGAGTCACCCCCACCACCAGTATTAGCATAGCCCAGGCTGGTACTTAGCATTCTGTTTGTAGCCATGAGTAAATTGCACAGTATCTTCAGTAATCCAGGTTCCAGTCCTCTCAACTCAACAGAAATTTTGTGACTGAAATAAAAAGTGAGTTTGGAGGGTGGTTTCCAGTGTGTAAAACAGGAATCACGGCCACACTTCAGCAAAGCACTTCTGCTTAGCTTTAAACACATGAATAATTCTTTCTACAAGATCACTGCTCTCCTTTACTCCAAAATGAGCTTAAACCTTTTGCAAAATCAAGGCCAAGAAATCTCCACTGTGCAGACATTTAATTGTTTTTCTACATCACACAGATGATATATGCGCTTTATATTACAATAATATAATAACAACTAATATTAATAACACTATGAAAGACTCTTTCCTGTTGTTCCTTTAACATGGAAGGCATTAAAATCCTTTATAGATGGACTTACATAAATCCTTGCAGAGAATTCTTTCTAAAATGAAACAACATTATCTTGCACTCCGAATATATCATAATTTATATTGCAGATTTTAGATGACCATGTTGAAGGTAGATTTTCAGGGCCCTGTCTCAATCTTCATTTTTCTCTTCAACAAGGAAACAGACACTGGATGCAAAAAGCAATAAACCCAAGCAACAATGTGAGTCAACACAAACTGATTATTTGCATACATTTTCTTGAATCCTAATTGCTTTCAGTGTTCTCAAAACACCATTAAATGGAAAAATAACAACTTTCATCATACAGTAAAAGGCAATTACACCAACTTGGAAAAGATACCTTGGGAATCTTCATATCAAGCTTGATTTACCCTGATGTTCTGCAAACGTGTACCAATCACAACGGTTTTGACTCAACTCCAACACAAAATAGAGTTCCCTGAAGTTCACTGGAGGTAAAGCTAAATTTTCACAGTGGTCCCTTCTGGCCTTTAATCTATTAATCATGGTCTTTTTAGATTAAAGCACTAGAATTGCCTACATACCTCATCTTCCTGATTTCCTCCCACTCATTTTTCTATAGTCTTCCTTGTTCTATATTTAAACTTCGTGTCCCTTTTCCAGCCTTAATGTATGCACTGCATTCTACCTTCCTTATCTGAACCAGCTTGTGTAACTGGGTAGCGTGGATTGTATGGAGAGTTTTTCTGAAGAAAATAATTTTCTGCCTAATTGTCACTTTCAGCACAAGAAATCATGCCCTTTATTGTAGAATGAAGCAAAGCCTGAAAATTCAGTCCAAGTTTATTCAGTAGAGTAATTCAAGTGGAGCTTTGTGGGAACAAAAAAGGCATCTGGGATCAGAAGTCCCAAGGAACTGGAAAAAGCACTCCCCACTTGTGAACTAGAAAGAACAGTTGGGACAGGAATGGAAGTGGTCTCTATTCCTTCCAGGAGAAAAAAAATCTTATTTAAGAGGCTCATTAACCCATGAATACTGATATCTTCTTTTTCAGGAGCAGCTATATAAGGAATTAAAAGGTTATCTTTTCTTTGCTGTCCTGGTCAGAGACAGACACATGGCAACAAAACCTGTGCCAACAACAAATTGCATTTCTCTTCCAGAGAGACAAAGAAGGTGAAGGAATTATAGGAATTATTTTTCCTACTATATCACTCTAAATTATTTGTTGTTAAACTCCTTTTCTGCTTTGCCTGTATCAAAAAACTACCTCTACGAACACAGTGTCCTGTATGGGCATTGTCCCACTGAAATCAAGGGAACTTGCTGCAGACTGTGGCTACAACTTGTTTGCATTCAAACTGAATACACCAGGTAAAAATATAGATCAGACAGGAATACAGATCCAGGAGAATTTTGTGGATATCAAGATGCATCTTACTTGGCACAAGTCCTGCAAACTGGCCAGAAAATTTGTCTTTTCTTTCCAAGTCTAGCTGGATTTTTTGCATCACATTATATGTAATTAATTTGCATACTGTGGCTTTGGAACAATGTCAGAAACCATATTCTGACTGGATGTCTGACATTGGGAACTGAAGAAAATTGGCTGGAATTCTTCTTCTCCCAAACAAAATTTCCAAATGGAAAAAGAAAATATGTCAGGAAAAAGTACAGTCCAAAGCATGATTTTGAAGGACATGGGGAATGCAGGATAGACCTAATTGTTTGTTATTAAGTAATTTGGAAAAAATACAGACTTTCTCTCTTCTGTCTTTTCTCTTCCTTCCTTCCTTCTTTCCCCTGCTTCCCTCTCTCTTGTCAACTTGCTCTCTTGCCCTTCTCCTTTCTCCTTTCCTTTCTTTTTCTCTCAAAACAATCATGCTCTCCACAGTCAGATTTGCTTTCACTATATGTATTTTAAAGCCACTGTTACACTAAGTAAGGCAGGTCTAACATGAATAGTTCCTAAAACCTCATAAAATACACTCTCTCTTCTGTTGCCAGCTGTCTTTTGTTACATATTCTGTATATAGAATGAAACAGAAACAGAGAAGTGTAAGATAGGATTTTTTCAAGCTAAAATGTTTATCAAAACTGTATAATATTATTTACTTTGTGTAGCCCGCAGGGTATCAACTCTACATCGTGTACTGGACACAGTAAGCAAAACCCTTTAAAATGGAACCCAAAGGTTTGTATATCTACTGTCAGCAAAAACATGATATGCACACCTTATTCCTCAGTTCCTCTAGCTAATTACCAAGTAAGGAGTGGACCCTTCATTACCACCCAAAACACTCACCAAAACTCACCAGAATAAAAACTACCACTAATAATAATGTAGTATCACCTATTCAGCAGAGTTCCCTAGACATGCAAAATAAAGAAGAGTTTAACCAAGCACCAAAATAGAGAAGGAAAGTTTCTGGTTGGATTCTCTGTGGTTCAATAGAAAAATAACTTCATTAGGGTTTTCTTGTGGAATGGAGGCACTCACAGTTATAGAACTTATTGGATTTAACAGCTTTGAGACCTGTAGATGGGTAAGTGGTTCTGCCCCTCTGCTCTGCTCTGCTGAGACCCCACCTGCAGAGCTGCCTCCAGCTCTGGGGGTTCCAGCAGAGGAAGGACATGGAGCTGTTGGAGCAAATCCAAAGGAAGATTCCCAAGCTGGTTAGAGGGATGCAGCACCTCTTCCACAAGGAAAGGCTGAGAAAATTGGAATGATTTAGCCTGGAAAAGATAAGGCTTCGGGGTGATCTAATTGTGGCCTTCCAGCACCTGAAGGAAGCCCACAAGAGAGATGGAGGGACTATTTGCAAGGGCCTGGAGTGACTGGTCAGGGGAGAATGGCTTCAGACTGAAAGAGAGTATGTTTAGAATGGATATTAGAAAAAAATTCTTTCCTATGAGGGTGCTGAGGCACTGGCACAGGTTGCCCAGAGAAGTTGTGGTTGCCCCATTCCTGAAACTGTTCAAAGCCAGGTTGGATGGGGCTTGGAGCAACTTGGTCTAGTGGAAGGTGTCCCTACCCATGGCAGGGTGTTGGAATTAGATGTTCTTTAATGTCCCTTCCAACCCAAACCATTCTATGATTCTATTAGAGATATCAAGATTCTCACTGAAATTATCTGATGGGTTCAAAGTTATTGGAAGAGGGCAAAGAGACAACAACATGTTCATATACATTGTTCTCATATAAGTATTTCTTCTCTCAAAGAAGCACACAAAAATAAAATCCTTCTCCACATACAAAATTATGCAATGAAAGAACAGTTTTAAACTGATAAATAAACATAAGGACAAGACAGCAGTGAAAGAACCAAAAAGTGTGGTCCTGCAGATTTTGGTTTATTTATTTATTTATTTATTTGTTTGCTTTCTATCTTTATATAGTACAATTAACTTTCATAAAGCTTTCAAAAATGAAAAATCTTCAGTCATCAGTCTTGTCATTTAGCTCTGGGTATCTAAAAGGTTGTTATTAAAACTAAGTTGGACTTATACGTTGCTTTTGTAGGCATTGAGAAACTCATGGCCTCCAGAAATCTCTCTGACTATGGAGGGAATAGTTTTTGGAATTCACTATTCTTACATACATAGGCTCATTTGTGACTCATATATCCCTGGCAGTGTTTAATGTGAAACTAATTTCACTATGCTTTGATCAGCCCTTCATGTTGCAGTTTCACTTGTGCTTTATAATTTTGTACTCAGAACACACAAGTGCATTGCAGGAGGTTGTTGTGGGACACAGCAGCTGTGGGAAGTGAGGAAAAAAACTCCAACCTTTACAGACTCACAGTTTATTCAGAGCAGGTTGGGGTTTCTCCCTAAATCTATTGACTGCATCCTTTAACCCAAAATGTCACTAGTCAGTAACTCAATGACATTTTACAGCTATTGCACAGACTGCTAAGTAACTCAGATTTATGCAGGCAGCTCTGATCCTCAAGTATATTTTATACATTTATATTATTTATATCTTATTTTTGTATTTATTCTTTTGTTATTTAAAAGAGATTACCTGCAGACTCAGAAAAACATGCTTCTATGCATGTGACAAGCAGTTTATATGCAAGGGATTACTACAAGGAATGCAAAATTACCATAACTTTTTTCTTTTTGTTTTTCTTCCTTTTTTTTTAAATATTTTTAATTTGGCAACATAGCTTTTAAGAAATATTGTACACATGTGTAGCATCACTAATAAAACTTTTTCCTTGTCTATATAGGCAGCAGTAAAGTAATTTAAACAATTGCAAGATGACTCGTGTTTAGTCCCCTCAAATGTCATGTTGTCATAGATGCAAAAAAGAGTGAATCACTACAAGGGATCATGAAGGCAGCCCCATCCCTGTAGATTCAGAGAAGGGTGCTGAAAAATGGGTTCCAGACAAGTCACTTCCACAGTCATCCCTGGTGGGAGCTGGTGGCACCCTGGTAACCTGCTGTGCTTTGCAGAGTTCTCAAAGTGAGAAGTGAAGTTGGTAGTGGAGGTGAACAGAAGTTTTAATTTGCTATTGTGAGAGGAAGGGGAAAAAAATAGATACCTTACCAGTTTCAAAAATAGTTTTTTCACCTGTCAGATACCACATGTATCTAGCTGGTTTATTAGTGCAGAAAGGAGATACCTCTGAGAGGGAGGAAAAGCAAGGTGGGAGAACCGAAGTCTCCTTTTCATGAATCACAGTCCCGATCAGGAATTGATTAGGTTACAATGGCAGCTTTTTAATTCTTCTTCTTATTTTTCTACCTCAAACACCTCGTTATTGTTGGATGTCTTTGATTCCAGTTAGTCCTGTGGACCCAACTTCAGAGCCTGTGGGCTGGCACCTGTGTCCTGAACCTCCCTGTTGACCAGGGCTGACCCAGTTTCCAATGGAGTTGGTGGCAAGCTGCCCACTGACTTCAGTCAGCAACTGCAGCTTCAAAACCACGTCACTTCTGATGATGCAGGAGATGGAATGAGCATGGGTTGACTTTTGGGTCCTAACACTGAGCATGTGGGTGTTGACAGCTGGAAAAATAATCTGCCTTTGCCTCTTGAATATGTTTTCTAGCTCTCTGCCCATCTCTGGAACAGATTTGGAGGGGTTCCTCACTATACAAGGCTGAATAGCTAATGGAGTATTTTGTTTGCATGTTATTCCAGGAATATTTTGGGAAGTGGTGAAGGCCAGGTTGGACAGGGCTTTGAGCAACCTATTCTAGTGGAAAGTATTCTTACCTATGGCAGGGGTGTTTAAACGAGATGATGTTCAAGATCCTTTCCAACTCAAACCATCCTGTGTTTCTATGATATAGTAAATATTTTATCTTTGTCAAAGACATTAGTTAGTCTCATATTTATTTTATGCCTTCAGAAACTGTTTCCTATTTTGTGTCTTTTCTCACACAGAGGGATAAAAACCTAATTTGTAGTATTTGAAGTATATTTTCACAGTTTAATAACTTAATCAACATGTAGAAACAGTTCCCACATTTGACTGGGGCCTCCTGCAAAAGATTTTTGTTAAGTCATCAGGTTCTTTCTCACTAATTATTAGCTAATATAACAATAAAATTAGATGAAGTTTTTCTGTAAGATGCACTATCACATTGGCAATGAAACATGAGATAAAGTGAAGATATGAGATAATGTTTTCCAGTGAATGATTAAGAAAAATGGATAAAAATTAAGTGTAACAGGGCAAAAGACAGCTCCGAAAAATGGACAAAAATTAAATGTAACAGGGTAAAAGACAGTTCCCCAGAATTTATCATGCAAATGGCTAAGGAAGAGAAACCAAGGGGAAAATACCACCAGAAACTGGTGCTTGATCATTGCAAGTGACTTCTTGTCAAAAAAAGGAGTTCAGGATGAATCTGAACAATTGCAAAACTCTTCTCGTCAGAGAAATTTGGAAGCCTACACTTATTTCATTGAAGAAACGCGTTTGTGATCTAGCCATTGACTTCAGAAAGAAGGAAGGGGAGAAGGGATAGATCCTTCTTCTTGAGGCCTAGGGGAGTTTAATCAGAAATGGTTTTTAGTCTATTTAAGATCAGGTATTTTATTTCCTGATGTTTGAGGGATTGATTTGCAGAGACTTACCAGGCAAATCCCCACACAACTACCCAAATAAAAATGTCATTTTACAGGAAATTTGAAGTATAGTAAGTTCCAACTTGAAGTTTATGTGTTTTATTCTAGTTATATACTGGCTAAGCATAAGTGAAGCATTCAGACAGCCCTAGTGCTCACAGTTCACAGCCACCTTCACATTCACTTGGCTACATGGGATGCAGTTTTGTTTAAATTCTCCCAAATCTCACTTTTTTTTCATCACTTCCTTTAAAATTGCCCGTGCCTTTTCCAAGACCACCCAAATGACTTATCCAAAGTGATCCTAATTAAGTAGTCGTCAATGTGACCTGGAAACAGTTGCCTTTATACTGGCACTAGTAGAGCTGGATGCTCCATCCCTGGAAGTGTTCAACCTGGAAGGCCAGGTTGGAGGGGGATTTGAGCAACCTGGTCTGGTGGAAGGGCAGGGGGTTGGAACAAGATGATCTTTAAGGTCCCTTCCAACCCAAATTATTCTATGATTCTGTGGAAATTTCTGGGGAGGACAATAGTGGTATTAAAACAGAGGAAAACAAAATATCCTGATGTTCTCAGGGCTTTAGGGAGCAAAAGTATTTCTGTTTATGTCTGTGCATGCATACAAGCAGATCTTCAGGGGACAACTCACAAAGGCTAATTTTGGCCTGAAGAGATGGTTATCTCTGAGCTGCCCCATAATCAGGAAAAAGAGGGACAGAGACACAGGCTCCTTCAGGAAATGATTAAGGAAAACCCCTTCCAGAACTTCTTTCTTTCCTGGCACAACAGGACCGAGTGCTGTAGGGGAGCATTAGCCTTTGGTGCCACACCCTGGGAGTGTTTGCTGTCATGCTGTGAGCTGGGATTACTGGACCTTTCACAGGATGGACTTTTACTTGGAAAGTGTAAGTCATAACTCATTAAGCCTTTAGTCATGTGAAAATTTACTTGCACCATTAAAGGCATGAAATTACTCTACGATGCTTCACATCAGGGTCCTGCCATAATTTTCAGTCCCAGTTTGGAAAACTTTAAGTGTATGCTTAGCTGCAGGCACAAGGGATAGTTTGACCAGTTTTATATAAAATGATGATTTTTTTCAACAACAAAAATCCATTCCAGGAAAATAACTTTGTGAACACATCTTGCTTTGAGAAAGGTTTTTTGTGTCCAAGAGAGGATTCCTGTCCAGCTATAGACATACTGGAGTGCAGCCAATAGCCCAGGGCTAAGGTGTTCACCTGGGACAGGGAAGATCCAGGTTGTCTCTGTGCTGCCTCGTTCAGCCCAGGTGTTTGAATTTTCCTGCCTGTGTTTCAACTAAGTGATCTGATGCCTTGGTTAACCTGAGGTGGGATGTTTCCCTCTGGAAACTGAAAAAACTCTTTAATTACTTCAAAAGGAAAAGGAAGCAGATTTAATTATAAAGCAGCTTAGTTAGGGATGCATTCATATTTACATTTTTCACTGAAGCATCAAGACTTTTATTGCTACAAGCTTGAGAAGGGTGTTTTTGGAAAGACAACCTGCATAAGAGGAAGTTTCAGGTCTTAACTGGGAAAAAACCTCGTGTTCCACATTTTTTATTCTCTCTGGCACTTCTTATTTGGTAATTTAATTTTGAACCACTGTTCAACCATATAGTTCTTATTAAATTAATAATCACATTTCTAATTTATTAATATACAAATTCAAATGGGTGTTAACTGGTTTTACAGTCAAGGACCACATATTCACTGGGAGTTATCACACTAAATCAAATTTTCCTGCCACATTTTGACTTGAAGCCATACATCAGAAGTACCAGTCCTAATAGGAAGTGGGTAGTTTAAAAAATTCCCATCTTTTTCATAAGATAAGAAAACAGCCTCTCAGTATGTTCTTGTCAGTGATGCTGTTGCCTCAAAAGGGCAACTTGCTGTCAGGAACACTGAGGAATCTGTGGTGTGTTTAGTGGAGAAAGTAGTTAATCTGACTTTTAAAAATAAATCACAAATGGATGAAATTCTTAATAAGCAGAAATGTCATCTACAAAGTTTTTTACTTTTCCAATGTAAAGGAAAAAGAGAAAATAATACTGACAACTTATTTGTATGATTCTTCCTCTCCTTTTAAATTGCAGCAATATATTTTTAAAATTTTAATTCCAGTAATGCTTTTTGTTCTTTAAGTACTAATTTATGATAAGGATGGACAGAGGAGAACAGGGGTTTTGTTTGAATAACTGCTAGCTTGTTTTTGATTAGCTTGGCAATTAAATGCAATATTTCACATCCAACATTCAGCTTCCTGCAAGAGTAATGAAAGTGTTGTTAACAATATCTCTAATTCTAGTGTGTAAAGGAATATCAGAACATTATTATCATAAGCAAGAAAATTACTTAGCACTTTCCACAGCATGTAACTTTTGCTCAAAAAGGAAAAGAGGAAAAGCAGAGTATTCTTAGTGAAGTGCCTTATATTCATTTATTTATTTATATTTAAAAGGCAACACCTTTTACTTATCCAAGAGAAAGAAGATACACTCCAAAATAAATTGATATGCACAGGAAATTCCACTTGAACATGAGGAAGAATTTCTTTCCTTTGCAGTGACCAAGCACTGGAACAGATTGCCCAGGGAGTGTGTGGAGTCCCCTTCACTGGAGATATTCCAGAACTGTCTGGACACAATCCTGTGCCATGTGCTCTGGGATGACACTGCTTGAGCAGGGAGGTTGGACCAGATGAAGGACCCACTGTGGTCCTTTCAACATTACCCATTTGGCCATTCTGTGATTCTGTGACATGCTAAATTCACAAAATTATTGGTCACACAGTCCCCAAGAAGACAACTTACCCTTAAAAAAAAACTCCAACAAACTGCAAACTTTGATCCTCACTTAAGATGCTTTGAAGGGTATAATAAAAAAAAAATTGACTGACAAGGTATGGATGGTATCCATTGACTGGAATCCATGCCTTTCCCTTGGAGAATTCAGAATTAGAGCTGTGCCTGGTCTTGTTCTCAGCCTTTCCAGGCCCACTGAAGTGATTCCCATGCAGGAGTTTCCCCGTGGCATGAGCCATAAGGGAGCATTTTCTGCCCCTTACCTCTCCTCCATCTCAGTCATTCCTCTTTATTAACATCTTTGAGTGTTCTCCAGAGAGACATTAAGTTTATTTTGGAGTCCTCTCAGTAAATTGAGTCTATAATTGTTAAATTTGCAGGTAAGTGGGGAAATTTTGACATTTTTTTACTTAATTTCTGAGAGACTCAGAATAAAGACCCTGTGAGGCTGAAGTAAAAGTTAAGGTGGGAATGCTCCAGGGAACAGCCATGAAGAAGAGCTTTAGTCAGCATTGGATATTGGTTAAGGTAACCCAAAGAATGGGATGTATGGGTTTCAAAGGGTGTGAAATCTATTGAGGTGCTTGAGCAAGTCCAGAGAAGTTCAATGGAGCTGGGGAAAGGTCTGGAGCACAAATCTGATGAGGACCAGCTGAGGGATCTGGGAGTATTTAGTTTGGAGAAAAGAAGGCTCAAGAGGGGATCTTTTCACTGTTTCCAACTCCCTGAAAGGAGGTTGTAGCCAGGTTGGAGACAGTCTCTTCTCCTGAGTAACAAAGAGATAGGACAAGAGGAAACGCCCTCGAGTTGCACCAGGGGAGGTTTAGATTGGATATTAAGCAAAATGTCTTGACTGAAAGGGTGATCAGGCACTGGTACAGGCTGCCCAGGGCAGTGGTAGAGTCACCACTCCTGAAACTGTTCCAAAAATGTATGGATGTGGTGCTTGGGGGCATGGTTTAGTGATGGACTTTGCAGTGCTGGGGGAATGGCTGGACTTGATCTTAGAGGCCTTTTCCAGTTTCAGTGATTCTATGATTCCAAGTTCACCTTGGTTCTATTTGATTCTAGCATTTGCTGGAGCATAAGGAAGTAAAGAAGAAGAAAGGATATTGAGTGAGGTTTTAATTAAGTTCAAGAAGATAATTTTAAGCACGGAGTATCTCTGTTACCTCTGCAGTCTACTTTCTCAGCAGCAAACTCAATACTGGTGAGCCTTGAAATACAAAACTCCTGAAACATTCAGATGTATCAATTCTGAGCAGTCCTACAGCCCTCAGTTAAGACACTCCATATTTACCCTGATTAACTGTGCTTACTCCCTGCCTCTACAAAAATAAGCAGACAGAAATCTGTTAGAGCACAAGGCTACAAATGCTGTGTTCATGTGCAGTTCTGAGTGGATCATTAACATCGAGAGGCTGAAGCTGAATATATATGCACAGGTTTGAGGCTCTGGGCATCAGCTGTTATTTGTGCTTGTGTTTAGCACATAGACTGATGCTGCAGTCATGTCTCTGAACGCTAAAACAATGCACTGGAATGTTGAACTGATAAATCAGCCTGCAAATACAGCCTGAGAAATGTTTGCATTTCAAGGGACGACTCTGCAGGATTCTGTCCTCCAAATAGAAGCGTTTTGTAAGAAAAATGGTTCAAATTTGTTGGTCTGTGTAAGTCAACAGAGTTCTGTGATGTTAACAGAGCAACACCAATTTCCATCAGTCTGGAATCTGACTTTCTTCATGGAAAGGAATGACTTTATTTACAGTTCCAGCTAGAAAAACTCATTACTTGGAAATCCTTAAGCTACATTTATTGAGCAGAAATTATTGCCATAGGGGTGCTGCTTTAATAACCGTGTACCCAGCTCAGGAAAAAGCTTCTGCAGTTATTTTACCTTCCTGCATTTTCGGTTGTTCTGTTCAGTGTTTATTTGACCATATATTAGTTTAGCCTTAGTTCAGATCAGCTTTAGAAACTTAGAGATTTGGATGAGGATTGCTGTGAGGCTGTGATTTACTACCTGATTTTGAAAACGGAGTAAAATAAATAATTATACATATTTCAGCTATGTTTTATTGCATTTTAATTGGAATTGATGTTAAATACTTGAATTATAATTGCTTGTAATGGTAATAGCTCCTTTAAGAAATAACAGAACCTGCCTGCTTTCATTGCTTAGAAGTCCTTCTTAAATATTTTCTTATTGATTCCCATATTTGAAAAAAAATTTGCAAAATATGAAAATGAACTTAATTTTGCCATAAAGTCTGGGAAGAGCAGAAAACACTCTGTGAAATAAAGCACTTTTAGAATCATTAGCTGCATGCTACTGATGTTAGATATTGCAAAGACTGTATTCCAAAAACCTTGCAAAACTCAGTTTTAGAAGGAAAATTAAATCAACATTACAATATAACTGAAAATCTACAGTGAATCAGTTCACCCAGATCAATAATTCTTGTTTTTAAATTTATTAGCAAAAGGAAAGGTATAATTTGTAAAACTGGGTTAAATGGGTTAATTGAGTTGAGAACTTTTTTTCTTGCTTTTGTTTTGTTTTCTGTAGTTTCATTGTTGCTAAAATGTTTGTTATTTTGTGCATGCGAACAGTAAAGATTGAAATAAAACTTTAATTTTGCTTTTGCTAATAACACTGTAAAAAATTTTCCATTTTTTTTACATGTCTCCTTTTCCTTCTATTTGTCTGTTTTTATGTATGTATGTGCTTGATAGAAATGCATCATAGAATCAGTTTTTTTTAGTTCTACTGGAACACTGTTCTCTTAGAAAAAAGCATAATAATAAAACAACCCCTTCAATCTGTTCTGCTTCAAGTGAATAAATAGAAACAAATAAGCTGATTTTATGTACATTCCTACATGCAACTCATTTTTTATGAAATCCTATCACTCTGTACCCTATAGAACACTGTCTCTGTGAAAATGTTACACACAAAATTCTAGACTGCTGGATGTATTTTGCAGTTTGCAAGCTGTCACACCAAAGAGAAATGGCGCAAAATCCTACACCCCATCTTTGAAGTTTTAGTTTTATTTAGATTACACAGTGACAATAATTCTGGTAGGGAAATATCCAATGCTGAATGCACACTCTGCAATCATCTCTATTTAATATGCCACCTTCTATATTTAAATGGTTGGATTAATACACTAAATTATTGTTGTGATAACTCCTGGAATTACTTTTAATAACCATTAAAAATCCCCCTTTAAAAAACTTACTGCCTACAGTCTTCTCAGTGTGATCCTGAACACAGCAATGTCAGACCAGAGCAGAGATTTCATGTTACTTTCTGCGTTTCAAGCCTTAATATTAAACGCTTTTCCTTGCCTGGTATTAGTTTCATATGTTAATATCATTTTTTATTAACATAATACAAATATCACTTGCAGTACTACATCCTTCATTGCTAGCGGCTTTCATATCAAATGTCACAGCAAATTTTATTTTCCCTAATAGATTACGACTTGTACATTGTATTAGTGAAAGTGAACATTATTGCAGGATGACACTAAAATTAAAGAACATACTGTACAACAGCACTAACACTCTGCTAAATTCCCCACTCCTTCTGACCCACTCTCCATCCCATCCCACCCCACGAAATGCTATCAGAAGTTCTGTCGGATATTTTAGTGCTTCTTTGGAGAAAACTTCACCTTTCAAGAACCTCACTATATCCATTGTCAAAATATCACATTATACAATTCACTGGAAGTGAACTTATTGCTAAATACCCATTAGGTTCCCAGGAGATGCCTTACATTAATTGTTTAGTGAAAGCACCCTTAGGCTATCGCTGGGGAAGAACATTAAATGCATAAAAAGAGAAGTTGACAGAGATCCCTGTAGAACAAGATACATCTCCTGGCTTAAAACTTCTCCAGGAAGAATCCTGCGAGTCGCTGCACAAAATGGTCATTTTGGGGTTATTTTTCCTCCTGCTCCTGTAAATATAATTAATCTGAAAGGAAAACAAATGCTGCATCAGCAGAGAGTCTTTAAGAAGTGATTCTGAAAAACCAAGCTGGGGCTGGTAAACAAGAAAAAAAAAGGGGGGCGGGGGGCATTTTTGGCATTGTTTTGGATCTGAGGTGTCTGTCTGGCTTGGGGAGATAATAACAAGAGAAAAAAAAAAGTTAGAGAGCAGAGAAACTGCAGAACTAATGCTACAGATGAAACAGAAACTAAGAAAAAAGAGAGGTCAGGAGGGATGAGAGGGAAAGTGAAGGGAGAAAGGAATGGGATGCTCGAACGAGCAGTGTACTCAGAAAGCTTGGAACTAAAATACCAGTGAGCTTTTCACCAGTGAGAAGTCCAGTTCAGAAGGGAAGGGTAGTGGTTTTAACTGTCAGGAATATCATATTTTCCTATCTGCTATGTTCTTCCTGCCATGTCTCCTTAACATTGTTCTTTTTTCTAATATTGACGACTCCTGGATCTCCTCTTGATTATATATTTAATACCATTTAATCTATTTTATTATACCTTGTATTTAAATCACCTCTGGAACGAACTTATATTACATCCTGTATTTTTCTTACCTCAGAAAACCATATTTTGGGGTCTGGTATTGCTGCCAAAGCACCACAAGAGGGGGCACTAGTTAAACAAGACACAGGAATGGAATTTTTACTTTTCCCATTTTTTTTCCCTTTTGTCACTCATAGATACAGAAAAAAATATTCTCTTTCCCTGCTGCACTAGAATATGATGTTATTATGTTAAGGGTATGTTTTCCTGTTGGGATAATTAATGGAAGAGTACCTACTGTGAAGATATACTGTAAAAAGGGACACAGAAGCCTAAGCATCTTCAAAAGTAATTAGCAAAATAAAATTAGGTTTTTGTTCATATCCACCTTAAGAAAAACCTAAGAGGGAAATCAAATCCTCTTTATTTTGGGCTGAGTCTTCAGATTTGTTTACAATCAACGTTTGAAAACATGAGGCTCCTGGATATTGAGATGTGTCTCTATTTTGAACTGTCAGTGACTCGCAGCTTGTGCAGTCTTGTCAAAAGTGTAAACAAATTATATGTTTCCAAGTTTTATTTCTATCTGGCACTTGTTCAGTGCAGGTGTAAATGCCTGCAAGGCTGTAAAAATCATGTGTATTCTGATGCTTTGTACTATCTGCCTTTCTTAGGGACTTGTATGTCTTTACTAAACCTGTGAGTACCTCAGTCTGTCCAGAATTTTCTTCCAAAAAGCCCAAGAAGGTAGGAAGCATCTTTATGTCTGGCTTTATATTTGAGAAGCTAAAGCAACCAAGGCCTGGAAACACAAAGAACTTCAATTCCCACTTAAATCACAGGAATTTGAGCAGTCCCATAAATGTAAGTAGATAAGAGGTGAGAAGACAAGGTATTTTGCCACAAACTACTGGAGAGGTTGAGAAACTGAAATAAGACATCTGCAATCCTAAACTGAAAGATTAAATTCTTTCTCTGCAAGTAAAATATCTGGCTTTAAACTACTTCAATTCTCATTTGTGTCAGCTTTATCAAAGTGCAGCCCTCCAGGTTTGTGACCGAGCTACAGGACTCTCACATTCCTAAATAACTGCTGAATTTAGAGGTGCTCTTACCGGTATGTGATGTGATTTTTCCAGCTCTTCCAAGATTTTATGAATTTTTCTTCACTAAAGTTGCCAAATATGGTTAAATACAGCACTTCAGACTTAGTTACATCATTGAGAACTCCCTGGGGCAAGTTCCCCCGAGTTCACCCATGGTAAAGATGTGAGGTAAATGAGGACAACGACTCAGGAAATGGGGTGTTCTGTTTTCAGGTATTGCTGAAATTGGACTTTGTCCACAGCCTGCCCAGCACAAGAAATACGCACCACTAACCAATTTCTAGTTTGGTTTACTGGGGAAGACCAACAAGCTGTGAAATGGGAAGTCATCCCTCATGGTACGTCCGATCTCCAGTCACGCTGAGCAACAGCAGTGAACCCATTTCAGTGCCTGTGCTGGGCAGTCTCATACATTTCTCATGGCTGGATTGAAATAAGTTCGCAAAAATGGCAAATATCTCTAAGAAAGAGGCACTAAGCTGACAAAAAAAGAAAGGCCAGTGGTTTCATTTTTAGCTTAGATCTCAATTTCATCTGAACATCTCCAGAATAGTTAAAGAGATTGTTTCACAGGCAGCTTGAGTTGAATTTGCTGTTCATTGCAAATTAAAGGATTAGTTTCCTCTGTCACTCACCTTGAGCCAGGCTTTATGTACTTCACACAGGAAGGACACTGGCCTGTTGGAGCAAGTCCAGAGCAGGCCACCAAGTTAATCAGAGGGATGAAGCAACTGTGCTATGAGGAAAGGCTGAGAGAATTGGGATTGTTCAGCCTGGAGAAGAGGCTTTGGAGTGACCTAACTGTGGCCTTCCAGTACCTGAGAGAAGTCCACAAGAAAGTTGGAGAGGGAGTATTTACAAGGGCCTGGAGTAACAGGGCAAGGGGAATGGCTTCAAACTGACAGTGAGTAAGTTCAGACTGGATATTAGGATAAAAATTTTTACTGGAGGAGTGCAGTGACGGACAGTCTCTCACAAGTCTCCTTTGGAAAAGGATGTGATGTTTCTATCTGGAGTCATCAGAGTCATCACTCAGGATATGGAGTACAGCCTTTCTTTCTGTGAGTGCACAGTATATCACCATTCCTACCTTCCCAGTCAATCCCCTAAGCACCAGTTTGTATATTGGTATTTCCAGAATCGGGTGATTTGACAAATCAATTGTCAAGGGGCTGTCAGATGAAATTTCTAAAAGGATTTGATTCTGTATCAGGATAAGCTACAGGACAGATATTAGGACAGGCTGAATTGTCCAGTCAACAACATTTTTTAACAGTTCCAGTAGCTGAGCAAACCAGGGAGCACCATGCCTGAAATCCTGTCAGATTCATGACCTATGGAAGATTCATAAGAAGACCTTTGGAAGAGTTGCACATGCATCAGGTTTGGTGTGAAAAAAATCCTTTTGACCAGGAGTGGTGATGACCATGGGAAGAAAACTTTGGCATGTGTTAGAAAAAAGTGTGTTATTGTAATATTTGAGTAAGGAAATTATTGATGTAGAATGCAGTCTTAGTGCAGAGGCTTGTCTTGTGGATGATATCACAGATTATTACCTACAGTATAAAAGCACAGGAATCTACATCAGGTCAAAAGTCCACTTAACCTGATGTCCTGCCCTGATTGCCCTCACAGAAACATATACAGAAATGAACCATTTCCTTGTCATGTCCTACAAGACTGTGGGACTTCTCTTTCCTAGAGATGCTGAGAGACAAGTTATAGTGATACTTCCAATGGTCTTTTTTCATTGAATTATTTATTCTCTTTTTGAATCCACTCAGTATTTGGACTCTGTAGCACACTCTGATGAGGATTCCACAGTTTAACTGTGTATGGCAAATGCAATAGGTTTTTCTGGTTTAAAACAAGTTCCCAGGGAATTTTGCTTCATACCATCTAGATTTGTATATTATAAGAAACAATGAATAAACCTCTCCTGTTAACTTTCTCCCAAGTCAATCATACTTTTATCTACCTTTAGCATATGAGAGGGGAAAGTTCAGAATGGGTTTATATTCTTACCTTGTCTCTTTTGTGGTATATTTATGTGTATATATAAAAAATATAAATTATAATATATTAATAATCTCTGAATTCCCATATTTCCTGGACAAGAACTATCCCACCTGGACTAGGCTGCTGTCTGGAACACCTGAGAGATCATATGGAATGAGTCCTGCAAAACTGTGGCTGGAGAATGAGTCACATTTCAATCTCTGGGAAAACTCATGAGTTTGGAAATGGGGAAGGAGAAGCAAAACTGCAGTATAAGGAACCATTCTCACCTCCTAAAGTGGGGACAAAAAAATGCTTTAGGGTAGGGAATGTGGGGGAAAGTGATGGTGTTAAAGATGGTCACTGGAGCATTTCCATGTTAGTCACAAGTTAGTATGCCTGGGATAAATCCAAGCTAATCTGGAAATCTGATGTGCATACGAGTGACAATGAGTCAACTGAGAATGTCTTTATAGTCCAGAAAAAGAAAAATGCTTTCCCAGGATGGATTATAGGAACTACCCCTTAAAAGAGTGTCTACTTCATCTATGGAAAATCTGGGTTTAATTTCCTGCTTCTACGGGAGGGAACATCTCCCTGATTGACCCACCAAAATCACAGGAACACCAGGTAGGGTGGAGGTAGGAGGTGATGTGACCGTATTTTGAGTATAATCCAGCTTGAGACATGTGCTGTAAGAGCATCTATTGAAGCAAGATCCTCAAAGGAAACAGGTGGAAGGTAGTTTATTTTATGATTCCAAGAGCCATATATTGACTATTTGTTGATTTCCTTCAAAATTGAGACACTATGATTCTCTAGTTTTAGACAAAGAGAGACTACTTAAATTCTAATTTTTTTTTGAGCAGAGTAAGAAACGTAATTTCCCTGCTGTGATGTCTCATTTTTTTCCCCTCTCAGTAAGTAATTGAATGATTGCTACCTCTGTCCAGAAAGCAAACAGATAGGATTCTACATCCTCCATTTCACAGTAATACCCTAATCAGCAGACATTCTCAAAGTGGAAGAATCCTCATTTCTGAAGGTTATCACTGAACACTTGAGAATGGAAATGTCCTCAAACCATAAGGAAAGGGGACAGAAAGGAGATGATGGACCCTTCTCCCAAAAGTGTGTCCCTTGACTGTGACCACTCCCAAAATTTTTAATTGTGGGATAATTGTTCTGAGGATTAGAACTGTTGCTACTAGGGATTAGAACTGTTGCTATTAGTGTATACATACATATGCATATATATTCAAAGAGAACAATCCTTACTCTATTAGACACTTATTCTAACTTAGGTATGGGTAGCTGAGCTCCTAACAGGAGCACAGGTATTTTGGTGGATGAAGTTCAAGTTTTTTTTCCTAATGCACTATGAAAATCACCAGGTAGTTTCTGGGCCAGCGTAGTAGTTTAATAGTGACTTATTAGTAAATATAAAGGTTGGATAAGTGAGAGGTTCTTCCTCATCAGCTGCTGTTCCAGTTGTGCTGTTTCAGTATGGTCACCTACACATCACATGGAGTATCTGCCACTTCCTCCTGCCAGGCTGTATTTCTGCTTCAGGGTTAAAACATGTAAAGGTAGAAGATTAAAAATGGACATTGTCCAGGACTTTTGGAGGGGAGGGAGCTTATGATGTCAAGTCACATTATCTCAGTTTCCAGCCATGTTGTGATAAATATTTTTGACTCATTTCTTTCTGATGGAATTTCATCCTCTGGAAAGTGGTGAGATCACGTTTTCACAATATTGGTTTAAACTATTCCCATTGACTCATCTCTGATTTTCCTTAAGGGTTTCTGGTTTTTTGTTTTTTCTTTTTTTCAGAGAAAGACTGAGAAATGGAGAAGACCTCTATTCTGAATTTCTTTTAAGATTATGGTTGAATGACAAGCACAAATCAAACCAGTCTAAGTCCATGTAACTAATTCAGGAAGCACTTCAGAAACAATTCTGGAGCAACTTTGTTCCTTTTCTGTCCTCTGAATTGTCAGTTGTGTGGCTGAGTGATGAGGTGGGTCAGAAAGACACTGGATGGGGATTTTTGATCTCTTTTGCATTCAGAAGAACTGTTTTGCTGATATTACAGGAGCTCTGTAATACCACAGTAAAGCTTGTTGAGAGCTGGTGATAAGGATGGAATTATCCCTTTGAAAACAGCCTTAGATTGTCCTAAATTTACCATGAAAATAAACCTTTTGCCTAGGACAGTGAAGCTTGTTCTAGCCATGCACGAGGCTGGAGGAGACACTTCCCTGGGCCTTAACTCAGGTGTGCAGGTCTGTGATGAAGATCGAGGTTGCCAGGATTTAAACACTGAATATTGATCTGGTAAAGACTAAAGCAAAACTTAGAGCCACATTTGCAAGGGAATTTGTGAAATACCCACCTATTTGCCTTGAAAAAACATTGTTTATACTTCAGAGGACTCATTTCCCTAAGGTAGTGTTTTTATTTGTGCATGAACTAATTTTCACTGTTTAACACCCACTTAAAATGATAGTTGAGGGACCCAGGCTGGCAGAGTACCACAGGAGTGAGACCAATGTACCCCAAAAACATGGACACAACTATTTTCATCTAGACAAACCCATAACAGCAGATATTAGGAATATCCACCAACAGGAGACGCTTCTGATTTTGATGGGCTCCTGGTCTTGTTCTCCAGGATTCATCTCACCAAATTCAAACGTTTACAGCACAGAAATAAAAATCTGTGAGGGTCATTACAGGGTCTCTGAGTAATGTGGAAAGAAATAAGCTCTCTGGGTTCTTAAAGGTTTTGTCTTAACTCAGGTGTCTAAAATAGGCCATGTGAGCCAAATGAAAGAACCAGACTGCACACTGTTACCAAGTGCATTCTCTGCTTTTATCTGCTCTAAAAAAACCTGACTCCACAGTGCTCAGATTGGTAGAAGCTTTTAGGATTCATCTGCTGCATAAAGAAAAAGAGAGAGGAAGAAAACAGTTGGGTTTATGTGGTATTGCATACATTTGGCTCCATTTTCATATTGATTGTTTATATAAAAAAGGGGAAAAGTAAATAAACATGAGGAGGATAATGTCCCAAATTGAGTTTTATCACAAGTGCCTCCTGCTGGGATTTGAGAGCAAAACCTTCCCTTGAGGGGACAGAATAATATCGTTTTAGTTATGGCCATATTCTTCATTTGGAACCTCCTCATCAGCATGTCAGTGCATGTTATTCACTGCTTGGAGAGACAATAAAATCAGAGGGCCCATCTTTAGCAAGAAACACTCATGTTCCCAACGTTTACACTACAGAGATCTTGGCCCTTAATAAAACCTACATCCAGTAGCAAAGTTATCAAGTGGAGTTGTGCTCATTTTCTTTTATAAGCAATGAAGGGGCACAATTTATCTTCACCAGCAGCTGGGAAATTAATGCTACAACTAAAATGACATTCCGCGTCTCGATGAATGATTTCCTGTGGGGTTCGGATAGTGGCTGTGATGGGAAGAGGTGTGATAATGGATCTAAGTCCATAATGCATTTATCCCCAGGTGCACTTGCTCAATCTGTTCATTGTGCAGCTTTTTTTTTTTTTTTTTTTTTTTTGGGCTTAGTAGGACTTTTAGAGTTTTATTTTGCTGCATGGAGGCAAGCGGTGAGGATTCATTTTAAAAATGTACGAAGGGATGGTTCCTGTGCTTTTGTGGAAGGAGACTGGGTTTCCCTGCTGCTTTCTGAAAGGAAATAAAATATAATTTTCAACAGTAGTGCAAAACAGAGCTGTGCTACCATTTCTTTTAAAATAGGGAAATTGAGGCACACCACAGCAAAACTTCATAGGCAGAGGCAGGTTGCTAAACCCCAGCTCCTTTCCTGTGCCATTCCTCTCTTTCAGTGGAAGCAACTCTGCAGGAAACACATTTCTTTCACAGCCCAAGTGCGAGTCATTTCTATGCATGCTTGGTATTAAGGTTTACCTGTATTAATGATTGAAAGAGGGCTAATACATGATTAATAAATATTATAAGCATATTACAGTCCCAAGTAACATTTCTCAAAGAGGACAGGAAGAGCTGCAAAAACTCTTTTAGGCTCTGAGTAGGGTGTATATCAGGAGTTTACCCCGTTAGATTACTCAGGAATCTGTATAAAGGAATTAAGCACTTTTGAAAGCAGCCCCTTAAAAATGGAATTGGAATGCAGTGGTTTGGTCTTCTGTGATGAAGGAAAAGGAGTAGAGAGGCAGAACAATGTCTTTTAATGAAATAGAAAGAATATTAATTACATACAACTGGTTGGTGGGATATTATAGGTTGAAGACGACTGTGGGAAAAAAAGAGAAAAGGTGTCTTAAGGTTCATTTTGTCTTTCTTAAAGAGGAAAAAGCTCACCTGTTTTGCTTTCATTTCATTTAAGAAAGATTATTGTCAGTGCCACGTGGGCTGTCAATTGATTATCTCTTCAGTGGTTCTAGTAAATAATGCTAGTACATTATTCTCATAAATCCCCAGACACTAGATATCATCTATCCCCATTGCTGGAGGTGTTCAAGGTCAGGTTGGATGGGGCTCTGAGCAACCTGGTCTAGTGGAAGTTGTCCCTGCCCACGGCACGGGATTTGGAATGAGGTAATCTTTAAAGTCCTTTCCAACTGAAGTGTGATTCTATATTGCAAAAATATTACTATATTATAATATTATATTAATAGTATCATACCTCTGAAAGCTGAAATGGGAAATTTCTGGTCAGAGGGAGCTTAGGTTGTTCTTGAAAGCCTTGTACATGAGCTCAGCTATGTACTGGCTTGGAAAACTGCACAACCCTCATCAAAGCTGCAGTGATCGGGGAAGGAAATACAAATCCCTGTGTAACATTCCCCTTTTGGTTCATGTGGTGCTGAGAGCTCTACAGCCATGGGGTGACACAGCCTACCTGCAGCCTCAGGGCTGGAGATACAGAGGTCTAGTGCTGGTGGCACAGAGTTGTCACCCATTTCCCAAAGAATCATGGAATCACTAACTTTAGAAAGAACCTCCAAGATCATCAAATTCAACCACTAACCCAGCACTGCCAAGTCCATCACTAAACCATGTACCCAGGCACTGCATCTACACATTTTCTGAACACTTTCTGGGTTGGTGACTCTATCACTTCCCTGGGCAGCCTATTCAAATGCCTGACCACCCTTTCAGTGAAGAAAGTTTTCCTAATATCCAATCTAAACCTCCCCTGGTAGAACTTGAGCCTGTTTCCTCTTGTCCAATCACTTCTTACCTGGGGGAAGAGACTGACCTCCACCTGACTACGACCTTCTTTGAGGGAATTGTAGAGAGCAGTAAGGTCCCCCCGAGCCTCCTTTTCTCCAGGTTAAACACCTCCAGGTCCCTCAGCCACAAGGATTTGTGCTCCAAGTCTCAGCCCATCAAACTGCCTTGGTCCTGGCATGTGCTGACTCACTTGGCAGTGAAAATTCCTCTGCTTCCCCTCAAAATCTCTCCATGGTTCACGTACTTTCTTGCAGGAGGCTTTGAGAAGCTGTTCTGGGTGGGCAGATGCTGAACAGTGAAAACCAAAGCCTCCTTCAGGAATTTAGGAAGAAATTCTTTCTTGTGAGGGTGGTGAGGCCCTGGCACAGGTTGCCCAGAGAAACTGTGGCTGCCCCATCCCTGCAAGTGTCTGAGACCAGGCTGGATGGGGCTCTGAGCAACCCGGGATAGTGGAAGGTGTCCCTGCCCATGGCAGGGGGTTGGAACCAAATGATCTTTAACGTCCATTCTAACCCAAACCATTCTATGATTCTGTGATGACTTCTAATCTCCCAAAATACCACAGAATTGCTTGAAAAAATATATTATCAAAAGGCAATATACAGCAGAGTTCCCTATTACTCTACATACAGTCTGAATCGTTCTCTAGAAAGCTGAGTAAATCCAAAAATCCAGGAAAGGGAACAACATCTATTCTTACCCCCCACCCTGCAGGAAAAAAACAAAACAAAAAAAAACCCAACCCAACCCAAACCAAAAAAGATAAAAAGAAGGTTTTTATGGGAAAAAAAAAGCTTTTTATGGGGAAAAAAGGTTTTTATGGGGAAAAAAAAAATCCCCAATTATCCAACACCAGACAACTTGCCAAATCCAGCTCACGTAAGCTATTTTTTTTCCCCTCTCTTTCCACAAGCAAAATGAATGCTGCAAGCAGGCACAGTGCTAATGGCCTTTTTTCCCATCACTTCCCCTTGCTCCCCTAACCGAAGGCAGAACTGCCGAGACTTCAGGAGCCTCTTCATGCTATCACTTCACAGGCTGGAAGGTGACAGCTTCGCCAGGGACTAATGCAGGGCGACATAATTGAATGTGGCCTGCAGCAAAGCAGCTGCCTGGAGCCACTGTTGATTGTAGCTGTCATCAGGTGGAGTTTGCTGCCGAAAAATCCGGTCCGGAGGAATGTGGCTCCGGCATCGGCTCCGCAGTGATGGCTTATTTACTCTTACCCCTCCAACAGGCTGGTGGTTAATAATTGTCACTATCACACTGGTGAGCGAGCACAGATGCTCAAGCTCTGAATCATCAATAATCTTCCCCTGGTTTCATAAACAATGGCCCCAGTATTCCCGTTTTCTGAAGGTATATTGTGTGTTTCGGTGTGTTGTCTTACTTTTATTTATTTATTTATTTTTATGGAGAACCTTAAATGATATATAAAGATATTTCCTGTGCCCGTTTATTTAACTGTCACAGGATGTGGGAGAAATATAATCTGCTAAATTAGGCATGAAAAACTGTACACAAAGAGAAGGCTCCCTGATTTCTGCCTTGAAAAAGAAGTGGCTTTAATTACAAATTCAGATGAAAAAGCAATCACATCTTCCATTTATCCAGTTTTTTTTTTCATTGCAAAGGATCTCACCACACTGAACAAGCAATAGGCTTAATCTTTTCTCCTTTATTTGGAGATCATGAAGTGCAGACGGAGTATGATAATATTTCATATGAACAAGGCTGCAGGATCTCTCTCCTAGATGCAGTAAGTAATGTATATATCAGATAACACTGATCTTTGCTACTTAAATCCTTCCTAAGCTCTTCGTGGAAAACTATGCAAGCCCCAGGATAAACTCGTCTTATTTTTTTGATTACTACTGTTCCTAACACTTCAGAAATTGCTTACAATATTTAAATTCAGTATATAAAATACAGTATGCACAGTACCATATACCAAATAGAATATATATTTAGAATATTTAGGATACCATATTTAAATTTAAATATCAAATACAAACCTTGGACTGTATTAAAATACACGGAGACTAAAGAAGAAGATCCTCTAGATCTCAAATTGTGATGTGGTTGTGCTGATAAAATATTACTCTAGTTAAGTTTAAGAAGTGTCATCTTTCTTAAAATACTTGTCATTTGCATTTTAAAAATAAATCATATTGGTGTCACTGTCTTATAGACATCCAGTTCTTCCTCTTTGGCTGGCAACTAAGGAGGTGCAGGTACATCAAAGAACTCAAAGTGAGTTGATTAATAAAAAAGGATTAGAAGAAGGGATATTGGAGAAAAGAAATGAAGACTTGTCAGCCTGTGCCTGCTGGATGGTTTGATATAGTTGCTTTGCTCTTTGCACCTGCTTGGATTTCTAGGATTTTACCCTGCTGGGGATGATGGCAAAGGATTGGCTACATCCTTTGGATGTCTTCATGAGGCTCTGTCCAACCTGTAGCACCCGGACCAGCTCAATTGTAGGTTCAGGAGATCACAAAAGGTTCTACAAACTGAAGTTTAACTTTGGAAGAACTCTTCCTGAGGAGTTTTTGGGGCCTTCTATTTGGGTTTTGCTTACCTTGGGCTTGCAGTCAGTCCATCTCCCCAGTTGCATTATGGTCAGGGTAAATGAGATGGCAGTTAGGCCAGTTTTTAAAATGATTAACTTTGTTGACTTTAGTTTCCAATTATGATTACATTACAGGTATTCCTTCGATTTGGTGATAAAGGAACTGGAAGTAACATTTTGTCCTTTGTCCTGATTCTGAACATTCTCTTACACCGCTGCAAATAAAGAATAGTTCTGGTATGAAATTGGTGCACAATAAGAAATGTCTCCATCGAGTTTATCCTAACCAGGAACATCCTGAATGGAAGCTGTGGGTCGGATTGTCCTTATGGTGGTTTCACAGTGATGTAACTTTAATGACTTCAGCAGAGTTGCTGCTGATAGAAACCCTCTTGAGGAATCAAAAGCAGAACAGATAACTCTTCTGCAGGGCTTTTCTGCTGCAGACAGAAACAAAAGGTATTTCTTTCCAAACCTCAGCTACTTAGTCGATTGTGAAATATTTTCCCCCTTCCTTGACAGAACTGATTCTACTGTTTATGAAACGCAAGTGAAATATTTCTCCCTTTCCTTGTCAGAACTGGGTGTGCTGTTTTGAAAAAGCAAGGATTAATTATACAAGGTTTAGCCACAAACATCTGTTTTTTCTGCTTTTAGATAAACATGTCCCTTCATCTGGTGCTGAGTGTTTTCAGGGAAGGGAAAAGCTGTGCACTGCAAAATATCACCGTGGCTTAACACAAGTGGTCTGATCCTCTTGTCAGAGATGACTCCACACCTCACCCAAAACACGAGCAAGCAATATTCTCACAAACAGTAAAAAAAAAATGTATTTTTAGTAGGAGATCATGATGTCAGCTCAGCTGTCTGCTTGTATTTAGATTTCGGGAGCTTGCAGGAGGATTAAAACCACTTGTTTCTTTTCTTTCTTTCTTTCCATTTTTTCCCCCCCTTTCTTTCTTTTCTCTCTCTCTCTTTTTTTTTTTTTTTAACTTGTCACTGCAATAAAGTTGGCTGTGGCTCTGGGGAGTCCTCTGTAAAGTACAACGCCCTGGGCTATGGGAGATGGAGCCCTCAATAACTGATATGAAAGGTCCTTAATTAAGCACTTAGCATTTCAAGGCAGTTATCACGGGTAGCCCACAGACCGAGCTGGCAGTCCGTCACCACCGATAGGCCACCTACATGACTAACATGAGTTGAGTCGAGTCTTTTGTACTTGAGGCGAGGAGCCCCGAGGCACAGGCTGATCTGGTGACCCTCCCAGATCCACTTTCTCTGCCGGAAGGAACTGGATATCGGATGTGACAACACTGCAGACGGGAACGTGGGTTTTTTTATTTTCCCCCCCTGAAGAGCAGGGATTGAGGAGAAAGTTAGAATGACAGTGGCACTTTCTTGGCTCTGTGCATTGGTATGAATATGACCAAACCAAATGAATGAATAATTATGAATGTATTATGAAAACAGAAGGGAAAATCCTGTTGCTGTGGTGCATTCAATTATTTCACCAGTTGGGAAGTTAACTAAGGAAGAAACTGCTCGTCCCCTCAGCATCACTCTCCTTCCAGTTCTCTTTGTAATCTGCTGGACACAGAGCATAAATGATTCAGGGGAAGTTTATCTTTATATTAAGGAGAGGGGGAAGACTTTTGTGGCATTAAAATGGAAAGGGTTAATGGAATGAACTATAGATTAAATTGTAAAGCAATCAAAGAAAGCCAAACACTTTATAGCAGACAACCATCTTCTGGTGTTTGGGTCTGTGTCAAGCCATGGATGTGGAAAATTAAAGCCATACTGAGAAGGGAAATGAACCATGTCTAATACATCCCCAGCAATAAAATGTTTTCACTAGGACTGTAAAACTGTGGCTTACATTAGGAAAAAGAAAATCAAACTATATGTCAATTCCACATCATGGGACATGAAGTGTCCACAAAAATTTATATTACTATTTAGAAGTGTTTCATTCTGGTGTTTTATTGTGATTGGATGCGCCCTTCTCAGTATCTTTTGACTGGTATGAAAATGATTTGAACTACTTTTTTAGCATTTATTTTACATCTATTACCTGTTCTATTACTTTTTATTATTTTATTGTGCTTGTGTAGAGGATTTTGCACAGTTTTCATTATAATGTAACATTAAGTCAATTTATTTGTGTATTACACGCTGTATAATTGCACCTTTTTTTGTGGAACAATTTGGATTTCATTATCCAACAAATCAGCAGTGTTACATTTTGAAAAGCTCTTGTTAGAAATCAAGTGCATTTTCCAACTAAAACAACAGAGGTCAAGTTTGCATCAAAAAGGGAGCAGAAGATTTTGTGTCTAAAACACTTGCACAGATGAGGGAGGTCATGGGGGAAGAGAAATACTCATTTCTTTGAGAAAATATTTGATTGTTATAGTCTGGATGAATGAAGGTCAATATTTGTTAGAAGGAAAATAGTATGGAACAAGGTGGTCTGACACAGAACAAGTTTGAAGGGGACTAGATCAAGGCAAAACCAAATGGGTGCAGGGAATATGTCAAATGCAACAACATTTTTTTTTAATATTCTTCTGTATCATTCTGTTCCTTAATTTACAAGTGCCATAAAGTGTCTAACTAAGGCAGGCAAAGCAGAGTGTACATCTGTTTGTGCAGATCTGCTTTGCTATCATTTATCAGGCTGAAACCTTTCATAAGAGGTGACAGAACAGCAAGTGTAGCTCTCTCAAAGGTGAACTGACAGGCCCTCGGAAAAAAAAAAAAGAAATTCAAAATAACGTTTTAAATAACACACCAAGAATGAGAAGAGATATGAAGATACAAAGTTTCACTTTTATTTAACTGGTAAAAGTTGCTATGTCGATCCCTCAGCTCTTCTGTGGTGGTTATTACAGCTTCAGTCAGAAAAGTTAGAATTAGCTGATGCGTGAATAAACAGGCAGGTTGTATCCCGAAATCCTGGAGCTGTGAGGAAAGCTTTTCCATTCTTAGACCTCCTATGGCATTCAGCTGTCCTGTTGTGACACAGTGAGTCCCTCAGTTTTCAGAGGAGAGTGATTTCGTAGAATCACAGAGTCATTAAGGTTGGAAAAGACCTCTGGAGTCATCAAGTCTGACTGTCAACTGGCACCACCACCATGTTCTCCACTACATGATATCCCTGAGTGCCTGAACATTTTCAGGGATAGTAACTCCACCACTTCCCTGGGCAGCCTGTTCTAAATTTCACACCTTCCTTTTCTTTTCCATTTAACAGGGCCTTTTAATTGAAAATATTGGGTTTACAGAGTAAGATTAAGGTGTGTGTGTTGGCACCGTGGTGAGAACAACTGATCTACAGTATCACTTGAACTTCCATGAACCGTGAGCCCTCCAGGACTTTCAGTAATGAGGGAAACAATGGAAATAACCTGCTTTTAGTGCTTTAAATGTTGTCAGATTTTATGTGGAACTGAAATCCCCTGAGCTGAAATGGATGTAGAAAATGAGAAATGGAATGGTATTCTGCAAGTGCAATTTTTTCCCCTCATATTGGAACTATTTTGCTGTTGATAGATTTATTCCTTGAAAATATTGTTCTGACAGACCTTATGCTCTGTACTGAAATTCCTTAAGGAAGATGTGAGTAAAAGCAAAACAGATTTGGATGCTTTTTCAAATGTAACACTTTTTCAACAAATTGTCAAGTTCACTCTTGAGCTGTAGTTTAAAGTCTTCACCTGCTTCATAGTAGCAGATGAATCAGAAGGAAAAAAAAAAGAGCTGAGTATTTCAATTACTTAATAACACCTTTTAACTCAGTCTTTTAATTCTCTTCCATCACAACTGGCTCAGAAGCTCTACTACAGAAAGCCTTGTTTTCTCTTGCCTCCCTCCCCAACCACACATCAAATCACAAAGTATTTCAACACCTCTCAAAGGATAAACAAAGGACTGAGGACAACAGCAGAACAGTATGGAGGACTGCCCAGGCATAAATATTTATTTCATTTCTAATGTCTGTAATTCAGGTTCTGGACTTTTTGTGGTTCTATGGGTACTGTATGTTTGAATATTCTACCATTCGATGCTGCAAAATTAAAAGCATCACATATTTAACACCCCAAATTACTGAGGTGATTTGAACAGCTAAACGGATGTAGCTTTTCACATTTCATGAGACTTATTCGAAGGATATGATCATCCCTCTGTACTTGGCATTGCTGAGGCTGCACCTCAAATATTGTGTTTGTTTTGGGGCCCCTCACTACGAGAAAGACGTTGAGGGGCTGGAACGAGTCCAGAGAAGGGCAATGGAGCTGGGGAAGGGTCTGTAGCACAAATCCAATGAGGAGCAGCTGAGGGAGCTGGGAATATCTAACCTGGAGAAAAGGAGGCTCAAGGGGGACCTTTTCACTCTCTTCAGCTCCCTGAAAGGAGGGTGGAGCCGGGTGAGGTCGGTCTCTTCTCCCAAGTAACAAGCAACAGGACAAGAGGAAACAGCTTCAAGTTGCACCAGGGTAGGCTGGATATTAGGAAAAATGTCTTGATTGAAAGGGTTATCAGACACTGGCATAGGCTGCCCAGGGCAGTGGTGGAGTCACCATCCCTGGAGGTATTTAGGAGTTGTGTAGACATGGAGCTTAGTGGTGGATTTAGCAGTGTTACATTAAAGGTTGGACTTTATGATCTTAGAGGTCTTTTGCAACATAAATGATTCTGTTATACTGTTAAAGAAGGGGTTTCCCCCTTCAATAGTATCTTGCTTTATTTCTGATGAGTAATAATGTTTTTTTATGAGCTGAGAACATCTTAACAACATACACACACACTAGTATGTTCCATACCAAACTCTGGTACAGTGCTAACAAATGCTTGGTCTGAAAAAAGTATTCAGTACCTGTTTCCAGACAGAAATCAGTGAAAACCTTTACTACTTTCTGGTAAGTGGTTACATTGTAATCAGTGGAGTAATGAACTCCATCATTTCAAAACATGTTGTCATAAACGGAGTCAAACAGCTGAATGGGTGATGGTTCACTGTGAAGTGTTTTGTCTCAGTTCCTCAGTTTCTCACAGACTTATTGAGTTGGGTCATTTATGCCATTGAAATCCAGCAATGAAATCCAGCAATCAATATCCCTGAGGATTTTGGCTTTTTCCTTTCCTTAACTCAACTTCCACATGTAAAAGGGTAATGGAGTTTTTCTGTGTCTGCTCTTGAATAGCCATGGTGTTTGCTGTTTGGCTGTGATCCTAAGGAAGGGCAAAGTCTGGGGTTTTTTTGAGGGCAAGACTTCAAAAAGTATCCCTCCAGTGGCAAATTATTTAATTCAGTGATAAAAGGAAAAATACATGCCAGAATAATACAAGCAAAAAAGAAATTGTTTTTAAACGCACTATTGTTATCATTTTTAACACTTTTAAATTCAGTGACAAAGTCTTCCTTGCAAATGCTTCCTAAGTTCCATGGAACGTTTAATTGATTCTGAACAACAGGAACAACCCTGGACCTCAGAAGAGAGGAAAAATACATCAAAAATGTTCAAGAGGAGTGGGACAAAAGCCCACACTTTCAGCACAGAGTGAGTTGTCTGGAAGCTAAACATCTAATTTCCAGAGAGTTTAACATTGGGAACTCAGATTGAAAATATTTATTTTAGCATTAATGACAAACTGTTGAAGCCTTGTAGTTAATGGTTTGCTTTTATGGTTGCTTTTAATCACAGAGATGACAGTTAACAAAGAGCCTGAACAACACTGGGTAAAGATATCACAATAACATATATAAAGAATGATTGTATCCTCATACTTTACAGCAAATAGCAGGTATTTGTTATACAGATTGCTCTGCATGGCCAAAATTTTCAGCCATAATATGACAAAGTGAACAAGAGACAGCAAGAACATTTCCAAAGGCCAAAAAATCTACAATAGCAGGGAATTTGTTCATTAAAATTGTGTGATAATCCTCAGAAGAATGACACGTCCTATGCTAAAAGAAGACACTTCCCTCCTGTCTGGAAATCAAATAAAATAAAATATGAAAAATTTCCAGTGTGACCAATGGAAAAAATTGTCTTAACATTGCAATTATAAAATAAACTTTAACCTGAACCTCTGAATGGGAGACAAACTACACACACAATAATAAAATGAGAAGAGGAAGTAACCTGCCTAATTCCTGTTGCCAGCACTGGACAAAATTATGGGAATATCCTTATCTGACAAAACCTGACATTTCTCAATTGTTGTTAAAGTAACAATTCTGTCACATAACATCTCCCAGAAAGTGCAATTTCCTTTACTTTTTAATAATCCTGGTTCATGAAGCATTCCTTTTGCTTTCTCCACACCCTGAGTAAGTATTTATGACCATAAATGCTCAGACTCTTTAATGGGCATTTGTAGTAGAAGCAGTGGAGTTACCCCAGAGATCTCCCATTATCTTTACCAGTATTTTTCTTCCATGTTCATCCATTTCTGCTCTATATTTATCTCGAAAAGCATCTTGAGTCCCAAAGAAGTGTTTGATAATAAGAATTCATAAGCAATGACTTATGCATAAGCAACGACCTATTTACATGCAATTGATTCTGTGGGGAGAAGGAAACTGAACCCGAGATGACAAACTGCACGACACATCGAAGACCCTTTTAATTTACATACCTAATCTGGGCATGGATTCTGCTCACTGCAATTCACTTTGTTGCCTCTTCACTGTCTATTGCCCCCTTCTAGGAGACAACTGCTCTTGAAAAGTCCTTAACTGGGCACTCCTGATGCAGTAAATCAGAAAACCTTCATTCCTGTTAAGGCAGGGCGTTCCTCTCCTTGCACAGGGTATCTGCAATTGAGAAGGATTTTATTGGTATTTACATGTAAAAAAGAAAAACTATATGATAAAAAGGTTTCCAAGTGAAAAAAAAAGGATCAAAGGTTAGGTTGGGTGTTCTGCACTGTCTTTGGCTAAAAGTTCAGGTGTGTCTGCAGCAGCAACTAAGTCAACAAAACCCATTTTTTGTCTGCCCCATATTCCCTAGTTTTTCATTAGTTGGTTAAAAACATTGCTGAAGGTGAAGAAAAAAATAGCCCAAAACTGCTATGACAAAGGAAATTAGTGTAGCAAAAGCTCAAATAAAGAAGTTGTAGGTTTTCTCGTTGCAGAGGTTTATAATTATGATTATTTTATTTTATTGTTTGCTGGGGAGACTCAGAGTTTCGAACAGTACTGGCACGTAGCTATTTCCTCTCTTGTGAGAAAGATGGGAGATGACATGTCAGTGCAATTCTTTGTCAGAAATATACATCTGCATGAAGAGAGTAGAGTTAAAAATTTAATCTGCAAAGCTATTTAGAGAGTGGATAGGCCTTGACAGGCCTCCCAAATGTATTAAAAGAACAAGAACAGCAGAGTTATGGAAAAAAAAAGCTGTTGCAAGCAAACAGAATGAAACTAAGCTTTCTTGACAGAATCAGTTTGCCAAATGACTTTAAAATTGCACTATGTCTTGTAGTTTTTTCTTAAATAGATTTTAATTTAGATGTGTAAAGCAGAAGAAACTTGCTTAACTTCAGAGACCTGCACAGCTTTTCCTTCAAAAAAGGAAAGGAAAAGGCCCCTGACAGTGCTGTTTAGTCAGGTCATGAGGCTGATGAAGGAGGGATGGATGGTGGCGAGGATAAGCAGTGGCTCCAGACTGTGGAGAGCTGACTTCAGTTCCTGCCTTTACACAGACAATGTGTGTGACTTTCTGGAAGTCATTTCTGGACCCATCTAAACAATATTCTAAGATTCAGATTCCTATGTCACTGAATTGCACATGGAAATGTTGTAGTTTTTGCCACTTGGTTCCCTGCCTGTGAAACAAAGACATGCTGCATTCTTTGTCGGTCTTCTCTGCATATATAACAAGCCTTTGAGTCAGGGCAGCTAAATTTGGGTGGTAGTCATATTGCCTAAATAAAATTTTCTGTAAGCTGGACATCTATTCTTACTCAGTCTTGATTTTCTTTGCGGTCAAGACTCCAGAGATAAACTGGTTGTATCTATTTTAGATATGCCAATTAGAATAGGTTGAATCCCACTCTGAAAAGCCCTTTGTTTCTCCATTGCCTGTAGAAGAAATATCCATGACTGATGTAAATTTTACAGGGTTAAAACAGGGAATCTTTTACATAATTAAAGACAATCCTATTTTCTTTAACAATACATAGCTCCAAGAGGTTCCAAAGAGCCATGTTAGAGTAAACAATACAGATCAGTCAAGCCTTAGGTATTTGACAACCAATTCTGCTCCCTTGAAGCCAAATCTACACCTCCCACATTTACAGCCCAGCACTGCAGAAACATTTACACAATTTTGGACATTACATGCTTGATATGATCACATGGAATTGCTGGTCAGAGCAGAGCCTTCAGGGTTGTCCTGTAGAAGTGTGTTTGCTTCATTGCATGGACAAAGGAGAGAGCAGTTCCAACAGATGTTGAGTTCCTTGGCTTCTCTTCCTGTGCCGTAGACCTGCCTGACAACATTACTGGAAGCATAAGATTTCAAGTACTGAGGAAAAAAGCACTTCACAGTTGTAATAAGAGCAACTCTCGGCCACATGTAACTACTGACCATGAAAAATGAAGTCCATATGCTGCTGAATGACCTCAAAAGACCTCTCAAAACCCCATTTTGTTGATATGAAATTAAATTGCTTTCAAAGTAGTTGGTAGATTTAAAAAAAACCCCAAAAAATCATACAACCACAGAATGGGTTGGAAGGGACTTAAAGATCACCCAGTTCCAACCCCATGCCCTGGGCAGGGACACCTTCCACTATCCCAGGTTGCTCCAAGCCCTGTCCAACGTGCCCTTGAATACTTCCAGGGATGGGGCAGCCACAACTTCTCTGGGCAAAGTCCAAAGTTAAATTCTGAATTAAATTAAACACTTCTTTGCTCAAACAATTATCTTTCTCAGGAGACAATAAGGGCAACCTACAGGTAGGTTCTGCTAATTAGTAAGTGCCACACTTTGAAAGGTTCTTGAGAGAATTCTGGAATGAGGGAGATACAGAAACCCACGGAGAACAGAATTAGTGTTCGCAGAGATTTGTGTGGTGTCCACACATACAGGTATTCAAGTAGACTCAATGAAGTTGATGACATTTCATTGTAAGATTTAAACTATTTTAATTTTTTCATATAACCAAATTATGCTACTTTCAAGGCTACTTCAGTATAAAACCACCTGTCATGCAGATTCTTGCAATATATTTGCTCTTTGCCCAGGTTTGCCTGAATTCCCAGTTCACTCAGTAAGGATGGCTCATGTAGTTCACACAACACTGATGGTTGCTTTTCTCTTTTAGGGTGACTCTACTTGTGATAGGGAGGTGTTGTAATAGCACCTGGATTTACAGATCCTGAAGCAAAACTATGATTTAACATCATTCCCTTCATAATGGAAACTAAAGATCTAGAAATTATGGAATAAATTTTGAATTGGAGATAAAACATTTCTTTTATTATTATTATTATTATTATTATTATTATTATTATTATTATTATTATTATTATTACTGCTGCAATTAAAAAGATAAGTTGTCTCACTGTTTGCTTAACTATGAAAAGTAGATTTTCTGTTCCTTGTTTACTACTTGTTTGTAGAACCCATTTTGACTCCTGTTTGTATTAGGGGAGGACTGTCTTTTGTGTTCTTGCATGAAATCTGTTGAAAGAAGAGTTTCTGGTCACCTCTATGTGTGAAAGTGTCTGTGCATGGGCAAAGCTTAGGTTTTCTCTCCTGGTAGGCACCTCATACTTCAAGGAAAATAAGGGAAGAAGTTGTCCCAGTGATTTTCCTAACATGTTATTACAGAGGGCTCTGGACTGAAATAGAAGTTCCTCTGTGTAGCAGATTAAGATCAGACACTGGGAAATGGCAAAAACTAGTCAGAAAGTGATGGAATTTGTATAGAGTTCTCCTAATTAGTACACAGCATGACACAATTGAGCGATTTTAACTTTGATTAAGCCTCTAAGCTGTGATTTCTTTTTCTTGTGTCTTCATTCTTTGAATCATCCTTTTTCAGTTTCTTCTTTCCTTAAGGAATAGCAAGGAGGTTTATTTACCACCATAGCTTCCATCAGGTGACAGTTTAACCATAGAATTTACAGAGCTGTAACCAGTCTAGTTCAGCTGCTCACTGACTGCTTGAGGAAAACATCAGTTTTTATGCTCTATTTCGGTGGCTTTTGATTCATAAGCAGGTCTTGTTAATGGGGAACAGATCTACAAAGAAAACAAACAAGAAATGTCACTTTTTCATTCTCATACTCCTATTTTGCTAATATTGAAACCTTTGCCATTGATAAATGGATGAGAGAAGAAGGGTTAATGAATGTATCTATTTTCTTTTCCATTATGACTGATCTTGTCTATTTAAAATAAATATTTACACTGTATTCAAATACTGTATTTTAGTAATTCAGATCATTTTAATGCAATGTACCAATATAGTGCATTTCAGTGCAATATAATAAATACCTCATGGTTTAATATAATTCAATAAAGGATATGATTTGGAATTAAATTAATAAAAACATTTTTATTCTCTAACAATGAACTTTTGAAGCTTGAGGGGTTGAAATGAAGTTTAATACTCCTTAAGAAAATTTTCAAAGACTTTGATTTTTGATTCAGATACAGCTTCAGCCTATATTCTGTTTAGAACCTCTCTTTTCCAAATGCCCAGACTACCTAGAGGATATATTTAGTTTCCTGCACTACTGTGATACCTGATGTGATACTGATGTGATACTGTGATGATGATGATGACTGTGATACCACAGCACAGTCAAAACTACAAGAACACATTGTATAAAAATAATATCAAGATTTCCTGAAGGGAAAGGTAGGGGAAATTAAATGGATTACATAATCAAAGAGAGAACAAAGAAAGTGGAGTAATTGAGAAGAAAATGCAGAGACCTGCACCTTAACTCTAAATGACAGGAATGCAGAGAGTCTTGTTTGTGGTTATAGCAATGATACAGAGATTTAAAGGAAAAGCTGGAGGGATTTTGTGTGTGATACATCTTGGAAAGCACTGGAACCCTTGGATTTGGTGTCTGAATATAATAATCAGAAGGCGTAGAAGCTTTATTATTTATCTTCAGCATGGTGCTGGGTAAATTTTTAATTTCTTGGAGACAAGGTTTTCTTAGGTAACTTCAGAAATACTCTCTCTCTCTCTCTTAGTCTGTAGTTTAACAGCAGAGGTTGCTAAGAAGTCACTGTTAAACGATTTTTTTTTGCCTCTAGAGGGTGGTTCATCTCATTCTGAAGAAAAAAAAAATCCCAACTATATCAGATGATTCACAGTTGGAAGCACCTATTTGTTTCCTTTGAGCATAAAGGAGCTTTGGGTGATGATACCTGGCTTAGACAAATGATACAGTTGAACTGAATTGTCTCCTTTATTCCCCACTGAATCCTGTCTCAGATGGGTAAAGCTAAGGCCAATGACTTCTGGATATTGTGACCTTCTGCCTCTTTTCTTTGAAAATAAAATAGTATTATCTAAGCAAGGGTCCCTTAAGGATGCCCAGTTAAACACAGCAGCACTGTGGCTGTGCCATGTCGAGGTATGTGTCCATAGTACTAATTGTATAAATAAACAACCAGGTTTTAAGAAAAACTTTCTCTGAAATAGATTATCTCTTAAATTTTCAAGGAGTTTTCACTGAAACTTAGTTAGAAAAAAAAAAAAAAAGGATATAGCCAAAACTTCCATACACAGAGCTTTAATGCAAACAAGAGCTTTGAGAAACGGGGCCTGTCGTTTTAATTTTAATTTAATTTTAAGTGTTTCCCAGGCATCAGTGTGTAAGTTGTTATTACTTTTTATGTAACTAGAATGCTGGCTATGATACTACAGCAGCTGAAGTAGAAGGAATTTTTAGTTGGTCTCATCCTGAAATTCTCCATAATCTACTGGATTTAGCTGCCATGCATTCAGCCCTTCTTTATTTGTCCAAATTTTTCATTGTTTGATTTTGTCAAAAAATCCAGAAGCGATAACACAGCAAAACACCGGAACCAGACAGGATATTGGGAACAAAATGTATTAACTTAAAGTGCAATTTAGCCAGTATATTTTAGTAGAAATTTTGCAGACATCCGGAGTAGTGGAATATGTTAGAAAGTCTTCAGATAATAAATTATCATTCAAAAAATAACATCAAACCTTGATGAGAGTTTGAATAAGTTAACCTTTGAAATTATATCACTAAAGCCATGCAAAAATGGTGATGACTAATTTTAAGTAATACCATCTATAAATAAGAATTCTGCCTTCAATTCTATCCACCCAATCCATTGCCCAAGCTTATGTCTCTCTGAGACCTAAAGTTACTATAAATCATATTTGTCTGGATGCAACATTTCATGCTTACAGGAACTCATACACTGAATGTCTTTGTAGGACTTTAGGATGTAAAATATCCTCAGGCCTTGGTTCCTATTGAGGAGTAATAACGTAGCCCTTGCATTTAGAAGTCTATGAAAGGCATAATTTTTATTCCTGGTCTTAGCCTTTAGGTGTCAGATTAATAGGGTGTAGAAGATTTAAAAGTAGCATCCTGAGGCCCTGAAAGCAGGATTCATCTAACCTAATTTTAGCCATCTAAAATTTAGTGGCTTAGTTTAATAGCCCACATATGCTGTGGTTCCAAGTGCCATCTGAGTCTTGGGAGTTGCAGCTGGAGTCCAGGTGGAATACTTTAGAGGATCCCACATGGCACTAAATGCTTGTGTTTTGCCAGCTGACTACTCAACTTCACATTAATTACCTAAGATATGAATGGGTTCAAGATTAAAACATCTAAATTTAGGTGTTCACAGGGTAGGTCCCTACATAGGTACTGCATGTCTGAGTGCCCATTGTTCATAAAGGGAATTTGGTCAGTATAGTTCAATAGCCTAAAATGTCCATTTAGTGCCAATTGAGGTCATAGAATCACAGAATTGTTTAGGTTGGACAGATCTCTGAGTCCAACCATTAAAGGTCAAGGGCATTACCCACAAAAACGTGTTTCCTTCACTGCTCGGTGATCAAAGGAATTTCTTAGAGAACAGAGGAAGATAACTGAGGTTATCCCCCATGATCTTGTTTTTCCAGATCTTGGCTCTCCTGTAGGTCCTCTACTACACCCACCATAGCCATGTAGATGTCTCAGATACCCCAGAGCAACTCTGATGTGGTTATGCAAGTGAAACAACCTCCAGGAGGTCCTTGGGAGTCTTCTGCTGGTTAAAAGTAGGTGGTTATTGACTGAGAAGGGGAAACCATGTAGGAAGTAATTGCTGTGATGTGTGTCACTTGATGTAATGCAGAAAGGACTCTGGACTCACAACTCCTGTTGGAGTGAGTTCAGAGGAGGGCCACAGAACTGAAGAGAGGGATGGAGCCCCTCTCCTATGATGAAAAGTTGAAAGAATTGAGTATTGGAAGAAATTCTTTACTGTGAGGGTGGTGAGACACTGGTACAGGTTGCCCAGAGAAGCTGTGGATGCCCCACCCTGGAAGCGTTCAAGGCCAGGTTGGATGGAGCTCTTAAGGAACAAGATTATCTTTAAGGTCCCTTCAAACACAAACCATTCTATGATTCTGTGATTTATGGAACTTGTACAATTATAGAAATAAACATCAGTTTCTTCACATGTGATGATTTCTTGGCCTCTACTTATGCCTTTCTGAGTACCCAAGACCGGGATTATTAAAAAAGAGTAAACTCAATCTGTTTTTTTCAGAGAAATCCAAATGTATGTTTTCATCCCATTTTTCTAACACTGTCTAACTAAGCAATAACTAATAACACCTTCTTTTTGGAGGCGATTCCTCAGCTTTTCTAGAAAGGTCATTTTACCTTTGGATCATTGTCAACAATCAGAGAAAAAAAGGACAAGATCAGCAATTCAGAGTAGAAAGTGTATTCAGTACATTAATCTTTGTGTGTGTGTGCATAGAATCAATCACAGAGTCATAGAATGGTTTGAGTGGGAAGGGACATTAAAGATCACCTTGTTCCAACCCCCTGCCACAGGCAGGGACACCTTTCGCAAGACCAGGTTGCTTAAGAGCTCCATTCAACCTGGCCTTGAACACTTCCAGGGATGGGGTAGCCACAGTTTCCCTGGGTTTGCTCATGGGATTTTAATTTTCCTCAAAACTTTATATTTTGTTGTTTGTGCTGTATGATGGACCAGTGGAGTTATGAGATCTTACTGAGATGAACTGAGATGTTTGTAGGTGTCTGTTTCATCCAAGCACTTTGCTTTTCAGTGTCATGATTACACACCTCCAGGTTCAAAGCCAATATTTTTGCATTTTCTCAGTGCAGAGGACAAACTGTGTTGAGAGAATGAATTTATGTTTTCTGATAAACTATGCAGAAGCTTTTTGAATATCTTAGTGACTTGACTAACTGTGACTAAGTTTTCTAGACGAAGAAGTAAACATGAAGTTTTTCAAGTCAGGAACTCCTAAATTCAGTTTTCACAGGTGATCCTAAGGAGGGATAACTATATATACTTAACGATATATGACTCTCACTAAAAGAGCAAATAATAACACATTTCAAGGCAGTGGGGAGCAAAAGAAAGAATATGTTTGATCAACTGGAAATCATAGGTATTTTTCCCGCCCATTGGATCAATTCTCCCAAGAACATGACACTGGTCATCAAGTCCAGTTCTTCTTAGACATAGTCCATCATATCATTAATACTTGGCCAAACCTCCACCTAAAAAGGAACAATAATTTTATTCTCATTTAATCTCATTTTTTTCTCTTTGAAAATACTTTTTCTGAATGTCTTTGGCCTAATTAGAATCTGCCAATAAGTTCAGATCTTGGTCAGCTTCCACATTTGGGATTTAAATCTGGTTCACTCCTAGAGGAATCAATTCACTAAAGTGCTAGGGTACAAGTATTGCTTTATTTATACCAGGTACTTACTGATCCCTGATGTTCCTCACCATTGCCTCTGAACACAAGCTGAGGGATTGTATTAAAAACTTTAATGCCCCTAAAGTTGGATTCAGAATCTCATCTGATTCATATATGCAAAAATTGCTAATTACTTTAAGCCTAAAGCCAAGACCAGAGTTTTCTAAATCTTTTATAATGCACTTAAGTATAACATAACCATTCATATCCAGTCATGTGTTGATGTAAATTTATCCACTACCTTTCCTGCTTCCTTTTTTTCTTGGCTACAGACAGACTATATCCGAAGCCTGTCCAAAATATTAAAGCTAACTCTATCCAATGTTTCGATGCATTTAAACATTTAATAAAAAGTAAGTTATGCCAATCGTTAAAATATTCATTAACGTATGTCTGTAATGAAAAGAATATTTTGGTAAGGACTTATTTAGTTAAAGGTTGGGGTTTTTTTCTGTTGTTTCTTTTTTTTTGCCATGTTAGCTTTGAGAAAACAGGTCACCTCTGCAGATAGATTGCAGCAATTCTGATTTATGGTCAGACCCTACAGAAAAGGAATCCCTATGAAATATTCACTTTGATTCAACTGCAGTGGGAAAATGTAAAAATAGAGAAAGCTCATGACATGATATATGAAAATAATTCATTCTGCTGTATATGAAAAATGAGGGGATCCAACAGCATCAATGATTCATCCTCTGCTAATACAAATTCAAAGTAGAGGAAATGCTGGATTTTGTAAAACAACAGTCTGACAAGAGTTAAGCTGCCAACTATTGTTTCAGATCATCATTTCCTGAAAAACGGGAAGATGATTATTGTTTTTTCACCTGCTGCAGCTCCCTAGCACACTATTAGCCTGCACAAAGGGGTTTCTATCTAGTTCACACCATCCACAGACATATTAAGATTGTGAACAGCTGGTGAACTGTTTTGTTACTGTTTTCAGTGCATGTCACTTTTTTTTTTTTTTTCCCCAAAGCTTATCCTGTCCTATTATGCTGATGAAATATTCTTGATCAGCACACTGGATCAGCTCCTGAGCTGGTGTAAATCAGCACAGCTTCCCTAAATGATGTGGATTTACACCAGCTGGGAATCTGGCCCTCAGATCCTAAGACAAGCAAACAATTCACAGTGAATTATTTATAGGGTGAGTTTCACATGATTTTCTGCTTATGAAAATCTTTGATTTATTCTGCATTCTATGCAAAGTTGCTTCCCTTGGCAAAGAATCTTCTGGACTCCAGAAGTCTCAGTTTGTAGGTAATGAATGTTATTCAGAGTAGATTGATGCAAGTTTGGGTAAAGACCCATGAGTTTCTCAGACCATTTCCTCTTGTACCTGCTCTTGGTGATACAGACATTTTAAAAATAATGTTGATATCGAAGGTTTTGTCATACAATCCATTGGTAATGACGATCCTTGACTACAGTAGAATATACCTTGAAATTTGTCATTATGACCACATGGAATTATATATATTTCCAGCTAGGTGGAAAAATGTTACAATGGATTTGGTGCAAGATACAGTTGGAATTCCTTCTGCACTTGCAGAGACCCTGTTTACTGCTCAAAGAAATCTCTTTAGCTTCTCTATACCACATTTTCCCTATTTCTAAAATTTTGGAGTAATTCACATATCTTTAGGCTTCCAAAATCTGGGTGTGACAAAACAAAGAGAATTTTCATATACTTCACAGATAACTTTTCCTACAAATTTTTAGACACATCTTGGAATGGGAGGAGTTGCCTAATTCTTTCCATGAGGAACTCCTCTCTCAGCTTCTCTGAAAAATTTACACTCTTTCACCATTTGTGCTGGAAATACAAAATTTCATTTATTTATTTATTAAAAATTGTTAAAATAATTATAAGAGTGAAAATAAATCAGCCTTTTTTTGCTTTTACTGTACTTTCTTTTTCTTCTGAGCACTAAAGACACTTTTTAATTTTAGCCTAAATTTCTGAATATTGCTACAGTTTGCCCACTATTTTGAGATCTTGCTCAAACACTACTAATCAAAAGACTTTATTTCAGCATAAGATTTTTAGGATCATTTACAAATCTATTTCCAAGACGAGATTCAGAAGTCACATTGTTTTGGGACCAAAAAGACAAATGAATGACTTTAAGAGAAACATTAAACAATGCTCCTGTAACATTACTGTATCTGTAGATACTTCATTGGACTCACTTCATTTTTAATATACATAACTTGAGATATTTATTATTTCTCACTGCACAAGTGAATATTGAATCCAGTATCCATCCTCTGCTGTCCCTTATTCCATTGGATCATCATCATTATATATCATTGGGATAAGAAGTGATACAATTTTTATTTCAATACAATGTGCTGCCTTTTATTGTGGGCAGTGGGTTCAGAAGGCAATAATTGCTGTATGCAGGGCATGCCAACCTGATCAATAGGCTGCTGAAGCATGTGTGGCCAGCTCTGCCCAGCCCCACCATTTGCAACCTAATTAGCAGCTGCTCAGAGATGGGAAACAGGTGCAGATCCGGGCCCAGGCCAGGGAAATCTGCCTATAATTAACAAGGAAAAAAGGGTCAGATATTGGGAAGAATATCAAATCTTGGTCCACTGGGGCTATCATGCTGGCCTCAAAGGCATAGTCACCTGAGATCTTAGGCATGCTAATGTAAATTATGCAAGCTTTCAAACAACATGGCTGCATAATCACTTGGCAGGGAAGAAATGACTGGCTGGTTTTGTGTAGTTTAGTCTGAGCAGTTAGGAAAAAAAAACCCAGGAAGGATTTCAATGTTCTCACTGTGTTGCCTTTTTCTTTTGCAAATAACAGTAGTTTGCTGTTGAATAAACAGAGGAGAGAATGCCTGGCTTGTCTACTGGTAGGAGCAGTATGCAGGCATATTTTTTAGCTCTGAAATTTTATTTATAATGAAACTGAGTGAACACATAAATGCAGGAAAATTGATTCTGAATTAACAAGGATAACCCTTGTTAACACTTGTATAGGCACCTCGTAACTGTAAGTTGAAGCTTTCTTAATATCATCACTATTTTGTATTTGTATAACTTGAGAAGAACCAAATTACTTCTCTTAGATGTTAAAAAGAAAATGTTTGATGACTGCTTGATTCTGGTTGTGGTGATGGTATCCAGGGCAATAACTGGGGTTCCAGATCTCATCAGGCTAAGCAGAATATTTACATGAGAGAAAAAGGAAGGCTTTTTACATCAGAGGAAAAAGGTAGGAAAGTACCCCAAGGTAGTTAGAATGTATTGATGACTTGACAGAACTTTCTGGATGCCAACAGGTACTTCAAAGGAAGGACTATTTTCCCATGAGGGGAGGCATAATCCTTCCATTTGCCCTTTGAAGTTTATCTGATTAACTTCAGTTCTGTAGCAGAATAGAGGCCAATCATAGACATTTATACTAATGAGCCCATTACAATACAGATCTAATTGAGATGTTATTAATATGTCATTATATACAGACACACACACACATACACAAACTTTTAAAAGCAGTGGGATACAGGGAAACCAAACTAAAAAGCAAAAGGAGAAGGAAGGAAAGGACTTCTTAACTTCTTAGTCTCTTCCACTGTAAAACGTCTGCATGTGCCATCTTTAAGTGTCCACTTTAAAAAATACAGTAGCCAGAGAGTAATACTTGAACCTGGTTTTGACTTATCTTTCCAGAATATATCTTTTTCTGCCTCCTAGCAACTTATTTCTTTTCCTAAAAATATATTTATTTGATATCATTTCTCAAAACCGCCATGAGAACTGAATTGAAATATCTAGTCAGGAGGGAGGATACTTTTTTGACAAAATTGGGATTTTGGAGGGTAAATAAGACTCCACTGAAATTAGAAGTATTTTGCAACTAGAATGGCTATGAAACTATTCTAACTATTGGGATATTTTAGGTTTCAACTCTTCGGTTGTTCAAAGTTCCAGTTCCCAAACATTTGCCTGATTCTGATTTCTTGCTCTACTTTGACATGGGAAATATCAGAGAATCATAGAATGGTTTGAGTTGGAAGGGACTTCAAAAATCATCTTGTTCCACCTCCCTGCCATGGGCAGGGACACCTTCCACTATCCCAGGTTGCTCCAAGCCCTGTCCAACCTGGTCTTGGACATTTCCAGGGATGGGGTAGCCACAGCTTCTCTGGGCAACCTGTGCCAGGACCTCACCACCCTGACAGTGAAGAATTTCTAAGAATCATCATTATTTCGTACTTTTCCATCATGATAGAATATAACAGTGGAAATAATGAAAACAGCATAAGTTTTCAGAAGAGGAAGAATGTTCCTGTGCTTACAAGGTTGACTAGACCAGAATGTTTCTCAAAGCAAACATGTTTCCAGGATCTCTAGGTGACTGTGGGAAATGACCACCTGGGAAGTGCAGGACATGAGTCTCTGATCAGCCTGTGAGAGGAACCACAGAAAGAGCTGGAAGTCTAAGAGCCTCTGAGGATAAGGAACATATCCACATCCACACAATAGAGACTGGAAATCTGCCCATGTCATGTAAAGGAAGTTGGAGCAAGAGCTGTGGAGGGACCTGGGTATTTATTGCTCTGAATTTTTTAGATGTGTGATTAGTTATGAGAGTGGTGACTATAAAAGGTGGCTTATTCCAAAGATCTTGAACGTGTATGGCAAGCAGACCTGCTTCACCAAAGGGATATCACTGGATATCACGGTGACTGTGTCAAAATCTTCAGTGGACTTAATATATTTATTCACAAGTTTTTAGCTGTGGTGAATCTGGTAGAAAATCCTTTTGCTATGAAGTTATTCACTGATTGTACTGTCTGGACAAAGGAATCTTATCAGATGTGATCAACAGATGGGAAATTGAGCCACGGTGGATTTAAAACACTTGCCCAAGATCATGTGAGAAATTAAGGCTGAGATGAAAATCTGTGTCAGGGCTCTATACAGTATATTCTTCCTCCCACTAAAGGCAAAAACCATGGAGCTCTAAGCTTAAAACCAAAAGTAGAGAACAATATATGGTCTTTTTTGGACTCAGTCACACTGTGATCACACAAGAAGCTCTATTAAGGTTTCTCTTTTTAGAAGCTAAACCCCAGCTCTTAAGAATTTAGGGAAAAAAAAGAAAAAGATATTATAGATATTTTATTTGCAATTCGTTTGTGTGTTTTTCTTATTCTAAGAAGAAATTCGGGAATAACTGTGCAGAACTGCCTCATTTTTACGTGTTGTGTCAGCTTGGAATAGCTGACCACCCTTTTAGTGATCATTTACCCAATCTTTTCTGTGATAATACAAAGTATTGTTATGGAATCATAAAATCCTTAAGGTTGGAAAAGACCCTTAAGATCATTGAGTCTAACAGTTGAAGGTTAGTGAAGCTGATTAAGAAACTCAAAGGCATCCATATTTATTTTTGTTTAAAATACAACTCTTCTTTATTTCTCTCTTTTTCTTGCCCTCACAGCAGCAATGGTGGGAGCTATTTTGTGCCTCTCGGTGGTCCAGACTGCAGTACAATATATAGTGTCTGACAAAGCCCCACAAAGTAGAATACAAATAACTCCACATCATACTGCAAAAGGAAAACAATGTGAAATTTCTTCAGTATCAATAATTTCAGCTATCTGAGTCTTCTGAGAGAGATGATTTCAAGAAAAGAGAGAAAACTTTATAGCTGGAGATAATTTGGAGATGGGAAGTATGATTGTCATTTGAATTTGACAGCCTGAATTCCCAAGATGAGGTTTCCTGATAATTCTTGTTCAAAAATTTCAGTGCTGATTCTAGAATGGCACCCTTTATGCCTCACATACAAAGTAAAAGAAATATTTATATATATTCTGCATATGTGAAGCTACATATACACATACACACACGTTTTCAAATCCCAAGTGACTTGAAATGATTAATTAATCATTGCAGTACCTCTGGGACAGGAATATTATCTCCAGTTTAGAAGCAGCAAAATGGATGAAAACAGTTTGTGTGATTTATTCAGAGTAAGAAGCCAGCAGAGTAAAGAAACTGAGTATGACTCATTTCTAACTCCTTGCATGATCTACATATTCCTGTAGCTTTCTGAACATAATATTGGAACCCTGAATGCAAACACCCCTGAACTTCATGATTATTCACATTGAATTGACTTTTATCTCTTTATAAGAACTTATATAAAAATTTTTGGTTTTTGTAGCATCAACTCAACTAGAAAAGAAAATACTTTAGCATTTACCATTGGGTTCTAATTCTCACTATGCATTTCAGTGCCCCAGTAGGTATGTACACACAGATAATTATTTGTTGGTCTAATGAAAGCCATCACCACCCCTTACTGGCCTTATTTAATTACTATCTCGAGAATATCAGAGCTAAACTAACCCCACTCTTGTAATGTAAGGCAAAAAATGTAATAGGAGTCATTGGAGTTATAATGATCAAAGGAGATAAAGGAAACCTTGGCATCTTTAATGTGATTAAACTGAAAGTACCTTTCCAAAATAAACCCCCATTGCTGGAGATTATAGCTTGTGTTTAGTAGGAACAGCAGATTTTCAGCAGAGTTTCTGGCTCATGGAAGAGCTACTTTCTTCTCTGAAAGTGCATCCCTACGGTTGTTTTTTTAGTGTGTTTCTTTCCCTGCTACTGTCATTAACCCTGTCTAGTCACCGTCACGAGCACCAGACAAGGCAATGCAGTGCTGAGGCACTAAATTATTGCCAACCCATTTGTACCATCTGCTGCACAAGTGTCTGTTGATGGAAGGGGTGGTGGGGCACCTGGTGACCACGATGTCAAAACAACATTTGTAGGGGAGGCAGGGAAGAGCAAAAGGGCTGTATAAACAAGGCAGTAGAGCAGGAAAGAAACTGGGATTAGCAGAAACCCCAAAGCAAGTAAAAATGATGCTCTTCTGCTTGGCTACTTTGCAAGTCCAAACCACGTGCATTGTGATGGACCTCCCTGAAGTAGGAGCAAAGTTGAATTTTGGTGCTTACAGGATACAAAAGTGAGGCAGTTACATTGCTGCTATGGGAAATCACAGAGAAAGAGAGGGAGAACAATAAAGAAATAAGGAAGGGAGCTGTGGGGAATTAGGATTGCTCAGCACCTGGATGAAGGAATGGGGAAGGAAGGGAGAATGGACTGCTGTTGTGGGAAAGGGTATCTGCTCCCTCCTTCAGTACCTTGACGGCCTGGTGTAGAAAAACCTGGTAAGGCAATTAAGGATGTTTTTCCATCACCTATATGTAGCCTGTTTTCCTCTTTTTCTTAAATGAAGTAATATGACATTACCTATATATATATATATAGTCATAAACAACTGACAGAATAAAGCATAAAATACTCACCCTAAAATCTTTCTGCTCCTACCCTTACTGGATATCATCTCCCTGTGCTTCTGCCTGTGCAATGTACTGTCCTAAACTTCTAAACTTAAAAACTCCTCCCATCTCTAAAAAGCAGCCACATTTTTTTTTTTTTTATTTACCAGGTTTTGTGGCTTCATCTCTACAAAGGTTTGCCACCATCCCCAGTGTACCTGCTGGTTACCTGCTCATTTTTTTTCCTCCAGAAAACTTCAGATCTCTCAGATCATGTTCTTCCAGTGTTCATGATTGACATCACTGAATGGAACTGATTTTTCAAAGACTTTTAAACATATTTTTAAATAATTTGGTATAAACTCCATATGGGGTGCACTTTCTTTTTCTGTTTCTCTTTCTGTCTCTCTCTCTTAGTCTCTCTCTGAAGTGACATGGATTTGCAGCACAAACTTTGAGTTGATGTGATTCGTGAGGTTCATAGCTGGAGGCAGTGTTATGCAATAGCTGAAAATCTTACAAATTTCAGATGGTGAACATTCTTTAGTGGCCTTTAAGGTCTTTTTGTGTGGATTTTTTTACATCCATGAATTGCAAGATGTAAGTTTTGCATTGTCTAATTGACTTCATTTATATTCTTCTCCTTCTTGCTCCTTTCCAAGTAACATTCTGAACACAGACAATGAATACATATATATTACTTATTAAAAGTGTTATTGTCATTGCTATTTTAAGGTCTACTCCACGTGTTCAGTTGTAAAAATAATTTTGCATCTGGATGTCTAAAATACTTGCAAGAATTGAGTAGCATAAATCCCCACACTGAGTCAGAAAACAAAAGACCTGACATAGAATCATAGAATCATAGAATCAACTGGGTTGGGAAAGATCTCCGAGATCATCAAATCCAACCCTTGATCCAACCCCGCTGTGCTTACCAGCCCATGGCACTGATGCCACATCCAGTCTCACCTTAAAAACCTCCAGGGATGGTGACTCCACTGCCTCCCTGGGCAGCACATTTCAATGTCTAATCACTCTCCCTGTAAAAAATTTTGTCCTAATATCCAACTTAAACCTGCCCTGGTAGATCTTGATACTGTGCCCTCTTGTCCTGCTGGTTGCCTGGGAGAAGAGACCGACCCCCACCTGGCTACAACCTCCTCTCAGGGAGTTGTAGAGAGTGATGAGGTCTCCCCTGAGCCTCCTCTTCTCCAGGCTGAACAACCCCAGCTCCCTCAGCCTCTCCTCATAGGACTTGTGCTGGAGTCCCTCCTCCAGCCTTGTTACTCTTCTCTGGACCTGCTCCAGCACCTAAATATCCTTCCTGAACTGAAGTGTCTTACAAGGCATTCATCCATCCCATAGGAAGATAATTTTCTCAGGACCACTAGCCCAGATAGTTGGAGAATTCAAGATTTGCATTTCCCACGAGACAGAGTATCAGTTTCTTTTGCCCACAATGTCTCTGTGTTTTTGTTTTTTTTTTCTTATGGATCTTTTCATCTTTTTAGAGTTCTGTGAACATTTATACTTCTTGGACCAATTTCAGAAGTCTTTCATAGAATCAGATAATCACAGTGTATCCTGAGTTGGAAGGGACCCACAAATCCAACTCCTGGTCCTGTACTGGACCATCCCAGGAATGTACAGGATCACCCCCTTGTGCCTGAGAGCATTGTCCAAATGCTTCCCAAACTCTTCAGGATTATCTACATGTCTTGCTCCAATTTAATTGCATCTTTCTCATATTTTCTGTCTTTCCCCATTTTCATGTTTTCTGTATCTCTAAGGATCTCTTTTGTTTTCCTCTAGACCCACTTGCTATTTTTATTGACACACATTGTACAGATGAAGCCTCAAAGCACAGTGAAGTTATTCAACTTGTTTTAGACATCTTTATATCTCCCAGCCTCCTGTTTAACTCTGAAACAGGATGACAGAGATGATTTACTGTTCCTATAATAGGCAGGTATTTTTGGAGAAGTGCTGAGTAGTCAAGCATCTCCCATTGTCTGCCAGCACAATTCTTTTTTATTGTGTAAATCTAGAATTTTGTACTTAGACTTTTTGAATTAAATCTATTTGTGATGATAATTTTGACTTTTAATCGTTTTCTCTGGCACACTTGCAGATCCCTTAATTGGCGTCTCTCACAAAAATTAATAACCCTAATCTCCATCTTGTAATTGAAGTTCAAATAATAATAACATTAAACTGAACCTGACTCACCTCACAGAATCATTAAGGTTGGACAAGACCTCTAATATCGAGTTCAGCTGTTAACCCAGCACAACCATGTTCACCCCTAAACCATGTCCCCAAGTGCCACATCCACACACCTTTCAAACTCTTCCAGGGACCCTGACTCCACTATTTCACTGGACAGTCTATTCCAATGCCTGACCCCCTTTCAGTGAAGAATTTTTTTTCCCAAAATCCAATCTAAACTTCCCCTGGTGCAACTTGAGGCCGTTTCCATGCATACTGTCACTAGTTACCTGGGAGAAGAGACCAATCTCCACCTCACTCCACCCTCCTGTAGGGGAGTTGCAGAGAGCAAGAAGGTCCCCCCCGAGCCTCCTTTTCTCCAGCCTGAGACCCCCCGTCTCCCTCAGCTGCTCCTTGTGCTCCAGACCCTTCACTTGTCCATCAGGTACCTGTGCTGTCCCACCTGCCCCAGTACAGCTCTGATTATATTGGTGGGGAACAAAAATGGACATGTGGCAGTGTTCAGCAGTGTGTAGTAGTGTAGCTCAAGCTACTCTTTCATGTAGCCTAAAAAGGATGTGCATGATGTGAAGGACTCATTCAGCCTCTACTATTTCTCCTAAGTTTCTCTACTATGTGTACACAACCGGCACTTACCACTACTTGGATCAGGAATCTCAGTACACTTCTGGGACATATCCTGAAGGATGTTACATTAGGGGAGTAGAGCAAAATGATCCCCTATTATCTTTTGGCCTGAGCTGACCTTAGCACATTTCAATGGTAGCATTATGCTACTGGAGAGAAATTATATCAACTGAGAGTTTCCCAGGGGAAAATTACTTTTTCTGGTTGAAATTTCTTCTGCTCACTTATTAGAGGAACCCAGAATCTGCAAAAATAAAAGCTCACGAGCCATTATTGCACAAATTTATCATTAGAGATGGAACCATGCCACAATTAAAACAGGACAAATGCTCATGTCAGAATAAAAAAGCTGTGATGAATCGGTGATAATTAAGTCAACAGATTGATAAGGATTAGGATTGCAATTTAAGTGTAGTTGAGAGATGTAACTCATTTTTTGCCTTTGTCGTGTTGCATTTAGAGGTGTAGGATTACGGGTGTCAAGTGTGCAGTTGTTTGCTCTAAGTACATTTGTAATGTCTTGTAAAAGCTTTTATTTATTTATTTATTTATTTATTTATTTATTTATTTATAAATGAGGGAATACAAACTTATTTGCTGAACTTTGAAGAGAAAACAGATTTTGAAAGCCTGCTTTCAGTACATTTGATTGTATTGTTCTGGCTTCAGACTTTACCAAAATGTTTCTGTGTTCTACAAAAAGTTACTTTTTTATTTTCTCAAATTCTTACTTGAAAACTAACACAAAATAAACATAAGTTTTAGTTGATCTCATCATAAAATTTGTTTCTCATAATCAGAAGAAGCAATTTTATAGTTTCTCCAAATACATTTAGACCAGGGTTTGAGGTAGAAGAAAATACCTGAATAACAGTGTTAGAACATTTTCAGACACTTATTGACTGCCTTGGGAGAGAGTCCATAATGTTCCATAGCAGAAAAATGTTGACATCCTTATTTTATGAAGCAAAACAAATGTGTAATTTTCTGTGGTAATGAAGGGCTATTATGCATTTTCCTATAACTTTTGGATAAGACATAAAATTGAGGTTCTGGCCATATCTGCCATTACACGTTCAATTCAATTTTTATCTAGCTATGAATCTCCCTACCTGCCTCCCTATTCCAGGGTTTTCATCCCTTCAAGTGCTGGAGTTCATTTACTTATCCCAGCATCTGCACTCTCTTAAAATATGCCTAACTCTAATTTGCCTACATGATGACCTACTTTAGTTTCTTCTGTAAGAAAACTAGTTTTTGTCTCTCAAGCTGATCCATGGTGTTTTTCAGCTCTATTTGTCAAAACAGAGGTTGTTTTCCACCCAAGACAGAGCTGCAAATGTATTTCAGGATTTACATACAGTGCGGGTTAAGGTTGGCCTTCCACTTCTGTGGTAAAATACCAATTAACCACTGACTAGGAAAAGAATATGAGCTCCAAATAATTTTCTGCAAAATTAGAAAACTTTACACTAGTGCTTTAAAATGTTTGAGAGGTAATTCAAATAATGGTTTTTCCCTAGGTCGTTCCTATATTGTCTAAGAGGGACAAAAGTAATTCATCTGAACATGAAATTCATAAAATAATAACTCTCTCTATATCTGTGACAAATCTTTGTTGATTTCAGAGCATCTGGGTAACTTTGTCATATAGGCAGACACTCATGTAATCTGGAATATTGTCTTATTTTCATAATAGCAAAGTTTGCCTTAGGGTTTACTGTTAATTAATCATGTCCAAATATTAACTGACATCCGTTCTTGGGTGTGAGCAAAACTCCCCCCCAGGGCACCTCCTCTGTGAAAAATTTAACATTTCCATTTAGAAAGTGAAAAGGATAAAATGCTCTAAGAATTAGGGCAGCTGTATACAAGGGGAAAACCAGCTCACATCAGCCAGGGGAAGACAGGGAAAGACCACTTGGCTCCTGGGAACCAGCTGAGGAAGAAGTCATCAGTTTTGGCAGAGTTTGCGTGAAAGGAGGGAGAAAGGAAGAACAAGGAGCTGCCACCTCCCCTGGGATCACACTGGTGTAAGTCCAAATGGAGTCTAACATGAGTAGACAATGCAATCTTTGATCAGTATTGCATTAATTTTACATTCTTGGTGAGCTGTGGAGCCTTTATGGAGTTATTACAGACTTACAGCCAAGAGACCAAGGATAGACCTAAAGCTAGAGTGAAAATTCCAAGTGTTAGGAGAATAATTTGCATGGGCATATCCATATGGGATCTTGCCATAAAAAAACCCCAAGACTCCCTGAACTTTTTAGGAAGCTTTAAAATAGTGTGAAAATGAACGAGTGTTTGAACTGTTTTTCATTCATTTATGGAAGAACTGAAATATTTAAAATGGCAATCCTGTGGAGTAAGATTATTACAATGTCCATGTATAAAGAATTCACATTGACAGAGTCACATAGAGGTAGTTTGAAGTCTGTGCAGAGAGATTTTTCACTCATAATGTTCCTTCATCTTGTTGTACAAATATATTGGAAAAAAAAATCACCTAAAAGAACTTACTTCTTTCCATCAAGTATTAAAGAGTGGTGTTTATCAATACTTTCCAAAAGTCTTCTATGTAGATAGGTATTCTCCTATGTAGATGCCTATTTCTGAGTCCTGTTCTCAGGGGCTTATCTCTGCTCCCCTTGGCCATGAGCTTAAATGCTGAAGTGTTTCAGCAGTGTGAACTAACACATTGTTGAAGGTCTTATAACCCCAAATTTGAGCGATTTGTTACCACAGGCACAGGTAGACATGAGTTATGCAAGCTGTAATAAAAAGTGAAATCCATTTGCTTCACATGGTGTAAGATGCTCTGGATAAACATATGTTCCTCTATGTTTCCTGCTTGAAAACTTTGCTGTTCAAGCCCATTTTACTTTGAGGCACAGATGGGAAGCAACTTGCTTACATTTCCATACTTGGCCATTGAATGAGGCAGGAATAGTACCAGCATCATGATTTCCAGCTCTCACTTGCAATTTTCCCTCTTTGTATTTTCCGATGGTAATTACAGTAAAATTTGGGAGAGTCTTTTTTTTACAAAGGTATATTGATGGTGGTTTGAAATTGTCTTTTTTCTTTGCTGACTGTAGCGCTCCTGGAAGTGTTCAAGGCCAAGTTGGATGGGGCCACAAGCAACTTGACAACTTGATCTGGTGTATGGCATCCTTTCCCATGGCAGGGGGGTTGGAACCAGATGATCTTGAAGGTTCCTTCCAACCCAAACCATTTAATGATCACCCATTACCATTAGATCACACCTGGAATACTAAGTCCAGTTCTGGTCCCTGCAATATAGGCAAGACATTGATAAATTCCAGTGACTGCAGCGGAGGGCAGCAATGGAGTGCTCACCCCATAAGGAGAGGCTGTGGGAATGGGCTTGTTTAGCTGGGAGAAGAGATTTTGGTAGCTGAAGGAATGGGTAAGTAACAACAGCTCTTTAGCTGAGTTTGAGGAGTGTCCAAGGAGCCAGAACCAGGCTAATCATAGTTGTACACGACAGAAGGATGATAGCAAAAGGACATAAGCTGAAACAGAAGTTCAGGCAAGATTTAAAATTTCAGCATGAGGGCAGTCAAACACTGGAAAGGGTTGCTCAAAGTGGTTGTGCAGTCTCGCTCCTCAGAGCTTTTGAGCAAGCACCTAGATCAAGTCCTGAGCTACAGCTGTCCCTGCTTTGAGTAGAAAGTTTGAGTAGGGACTTCCTGAGGCCCCTTCCAACCTGCATTAGTCTATGATCCAGTACATCTGTGCATTTATTCACAGTCATAGAAATACAGAATGGTTTAGGTTGGAAGGAGCCTTAAAGATCATCTCATTCCAGCCTCCCTGCCATGGGGTCTTCCACTAGACTAAGTTGCTCAGAGCTCCATCCAACCTAACCTTGAACACTTCCAGGGATGACACAGCCACAGCTTCTCTGGACAGCCTGTGCCAGGGCCTCACCATCTTCACAGTAAAGAATTTTTTCCTAATATTTAATCTAAACCTACTCTCTGCCAGTGTGAAGCCATTGCCCCTTGTCCTGTCACTCCAGGCTCTTGTAAATAGTCCCTCACCATCTTTATGGTCAGCTCCCTTCAGGTACTGGAAGGCCACAATTAGGTCACCCCAAAGCCTTCTCTATTCCAGGCTGAACAATCCCAATTCTCTCAACCTTTCCCACAGCAGAGGTGCTCCATTCCTCTAATAATCTTGGTGGCCTTCTCTAGACTCACTTATTATATGACTCCACAACCTCATTACAGACAGATTTTGAATCCTGCTGCACTATTTGCACACACATTTTTCTTCTTTCTTAAAGAATTCCTTGCCTTGCATTTATGCAAAACTCCTTTGATCCCACATTAAAAATTGCTGATGTTTCTGATGTATTCTTGTATTATATTGATAAGCTCTCCCATGACCCATGGCTAAGAAGTCATTCCTAGATGACACTTAACTTTAGTCTCTCCTGCGATCTTTGCTGAATTGCTTTCTTGCTCTTGTAAAATATATTCAACATCACTGATCTACGACAGATAAGTGAACGTTCTGGCAGATTCCAACCTCAGGAAAACAAACCATTTTAAGTCTAAATTTGTCTCAAGCTATCCCTTCCTGTATGTACATATTTTGACACCTTCGTCAACACGATTTCACTGTGCTTTTGTGGAGTATCTATATATTTCTTGAAACCTCTTAAAGTAGATAAGCAAAATTCAGGCACTTCTCCCAGTTTATTGAGTTTTCACAGCTCCATTTATAGGTTAGTTACTTTGGAGGGTTCTGGAAAAAAAGCTGGAGATAGGAATTGAGCGCTTTGGAAAAGCTGAAGGAGAAGCAAGTGTGCTTTTGTTTGCATATATGAATGTGTGTATGAATGCATGTTTCTGTTGCACAGCCTCCTTCTCTTTTACAGGCCTCAGAATTTTTTATACTGTCAAGTTTCGTGCTGTAAACCCAAGTTTGGCTTGAGTTACAGCAGCTCAGATGGGGAGGTTGTCAGTTTTACTCCTTGGAGTTTGACTTCACAAACAAGCCGTGACTTCCAGAAAATACAGCTGAGACTCAGATCATGGTGTGTGGATGTGGCATGTGGGGACATGGTTTAGTGGTGGGCTTGGCAGTGCTGGGTTAATAGTTGGACTCAATGATCTTTTACAGGTCTTTTCAACCTAAAAAAATGCTATGATTTTATGATTGTTGCAGCAGGCAAAAGGTGATGTCCTGTAATAACTCATTTTACTAAAGTGTACTGGCACTGATACTCTTTCGACAGAAAACTATGTATTTTTTGCAGCTTTCCTATGTCAATGAGGTATTTAGTGCAGGGTTCATGTCTGAGATCCATTGCTGCCAGAATAATACAAAAAATAAGGAATTTCACATGGTAATTCAGGAGGCAATACTACTACATCTCTATGGGTAAACTAAACAGCCATTTGCAGTTTTCTGGCCCACAGGCCAAATGAGAGAATATTTTCATGCTATTAAATCCTTTTAGCCATTGAAATATAACAGAAACCCTCAAAATTCCTCATGGGAATGAAGAATGGCCGTGTTGGTTCAGAAACCATGATTAAATATTGCAGAGCACTGTGCTAGTTTACCTGGGTCAAAAATGTCTCAAGCATTACACTGCTAAGATATCTCAATATGAGCTCCAGTGCCTGTATCCAGGAACTCATGGTGTTCAAATTACCAAAACTGACAAAATTCAGGTGCCTGAGATTCAAGAAAAACTGGAAAAAACTCTCTTAATAGTAGGACTAATAAAGAATATACTATTGGAGAATTATTCTTCTTAAATTGTATCTGTGGTTATAAATTATAACAAAATTATTTTTTTAGTCCCTTGTTCACTCGCTGGGATGTAAATCAGAAAATCATGGCTGGAAGCAAATTGTTATGAAATTAGGTTTTCACTACCACTGGAACATGTTTCTGAAGATAATGAGGATTTAGGAGCCAAGTCCCCTAGGTGATTGTAATTTCTATGTGCTAATTCACTGCACATTTTGTAAATTTGAACAGAATAAAAAAGAAAAAAAAAAAAACAACAAAAAACCAACAAAATGAATTTTTGAAAAATTAAGCTTTTTAGAAATAAGAGCAGAAAATTAGGAAAAACTGGAATACTAAAATGTAGTGATTCTTTAGATTCCTTAGAAGTATATGGTCTCCTCCAACTGTCTTTGAAAAGCTCTAAAAAATATGCATCTTTTTTTTTCATTTAATTTTGGATTTTTTTTACTACTTCCAGTAACTTTGCTTGCAATATAAAATATTAAATTTTGTCACAGGGGTCAAAGTCAATCACGACAGCTAGTTAGCTGGTTTGCAAGGAATAATAACAACAAATTTGGAAACTATGGAGTGTTTCTTGAGTCACTTTGGGTCCATGTCCTGTATTCCTTGTGTATGGGAGGAGTCCTGTATTAATGTTACATAATGAGGATCTCCCCAGGCACAGAAAATTTTAGGAGTCTGTAGAAATTTCAGTGCTGGATGGTATAAAATAAATGAAACATCACACAGCTTTTGAGAAAGGGGAGTTTTTTTATTGTTCTGGTTTGTTTTCCATGTAATCCTTCTCTGATAAGTTGTTGCAGACTATCAGCAGGTTGTGCTGTAGGAGTCACAGCACAGGACAGTTATAATCCTGTTTATTAAATGACACAAGAGGGGAATAAGCTTCAACATAGCATGTCATATGTGACTATTGATTGCTACACATGTCCAAGTAAAAACTGGAGGATAATGAAGAAACCAACAGCAGTGATCCAAGGGTAAGTCAATTATTTTTTAACCTGTGGTGCGTTTTCTCCAAGTCTCTGCTGTTTTTCCTGTTCCTCCACACATATAGGTTGACCTACACATGGAAATCTGAGTGCCTACGGAGGCCAAAACCAGACCTTTGTAAATAATGATAGTTTGAATCAGAAAACTTTTTTTGAGCATCTTTATACTGAAAGGGAACATGATTTTGTCACTAAAAGAAAGAATAAGTGATGGGAGCATTAGAAGTGTTTCTCTGGCCAAGTAACACACTACAGTTCTTGTTAGTGTGGGACCAAAGACTTGCCTTTATCAAAGGGGTGGAGTGCAACAGAAGTTACTGTATGATAAGGATGGCAGGTAGGAAAATTGGAGAATAAAACAATAAGGATAACAATCATATGTCACAGTGAAAACCATAAGAACGAAATGGCAAAGAACCACGTGTAGAGGTACTCTATGAATTAACACAGCTTCCAGAATGCTGTGTGGATTTTAAAAAAGGGGTTGAGATAAGAATAATTAGCAGCAAATGGGGAAAAGGAAAAAAAAATCAAGTTATGAACATATTTTTCAAACCTGGGGCAGATATTTTCAAAGGTGCTGAGATTAATGTGATCTCAGTAGCTAATTCCCCTAGCTAGTTTTGAACTTTTTCATATAGGTGCTTCATATTGGGTAGCTAGATCCATAATTAGGCCCTTAAAACAAAGAAAACTAGTTTTCAGAGAAGTTGACCTCTTCTTAAATTTATTCAGAGTTCAGTGCTTTTGAAGATCAGGTTACTTTGATTTAGGTCTTGGGTCCATAGCCTGGGTATTTTGACCTCCAGGGGCATCTTGAACCAGTGTCACAGGGTTACAACCTTTGTGTCCATTCAGTATTGCAAAATAAAAAGAAGGTATTGCAAAGGTCTCCCTGTAGCAGAGGCAGCCTGGTGTGATAGAGCCACGTTCTGGTCTTACTGGCTCCATGTGAGACAGTTTCAGAAAGAACAACTGATTCCCCACAGGCTGCACATTTCTTCTCAATGTTTTTACCCATGTCCAGCAGTCCAGGTGAAATGGTGCACAAGGAGAATAACAGGCTGAACTTGCAGGTAGGTTACTGGCCCCCAATTCAAATGATTTGGTTCATCTCCTCAGATTCCTGGGTCAAGGCTGGCCTAGAATATCCCCTTTCCTTACTTCAAATCAGGGAAAGAAGCACTGCTGAAAACTGATGGGCTGTTCTGCCAGTCTGGGGAGGAATCCAGGATATGTCTCTGCTTGAAGGTTCAACTTCTTGGCTGTAGGGAAAATAAAAAATGAAAAAAAAAAATCCAAATGGTTGCCACCTTCAGAGGATTTCCTTTATCTATCTCAGTTACTGCCATACAGGCAAAATATTTTGTTCCAATGACAGACAAGGAGCCTTTAGCCACCTCTTTAGTTCTACTCTGGTCTAACCTAGTCTAATCCACAATCATAGAATGATTAAGGTTGGAAAAGACCTTCAAGATCATCTTTACAAAACATTGTCTGAGGAGACCTATAAGAAACTCAGCTCTACTACTGGGTGACTTAGCATTGTAAATATATATAGGTTGGTTCTGTGCTTATTTAACTGATATAATTCAAAATCTCAAGACACACGTTTTACAACTGTTGATGCTTGCATGGTTTTCAGGTAGTGACAATACACTGCTGGAACCAGGGAGAGGATTAACATCATCTTTAAGCTCTCCCAAAGCCATTTTACCACTATTTTTGTTCCTAGGCCAATTGCAACGTCTTTGTGCAATGACCCTGCATATTAAAACTTCCATTTTTCTCTACTTTTCAATCGTCTTCTTTCTTTCTTCTTTACACACCTCTTTTTTTTGCCAAGATCTGTTCTTTTTTCCCCCTCTCCTCTGATCATTTCCCTTTTCCTTCACTACAAGGGTTACCCAATAGGAGGGTCAACTGTCTCCTTTGTGGCTTTTATGCTGCATGCTAAGATTAGGAGGCCTGCGCTGGAAAAGAAATCAGTTATATTACATCCTTGTTCATTACCTGAACAGATTGCTGCTCTTCTTAGCCAGATTCTACAGCTTAGACAAATACAGTGATGTGACTCAATTCCATAACACATAAGAAAAGCAATGGAGCGAGATCTAGGACTCTGTCCATCAAAAAGCAATGGAAAGCAGAATTCAGTTTCCATAATTTTTGCTTTAATGGCTTCGCACATAGACTGGAAAGGGCTGCAGGGAGCATTGTGACTGTCTCCTCTGACCTCTTGCATTACACAAGCCACTGAACTGAGCAAATTGATCTCTGCAGCAGGACCACAACTTGGGTTGAGTTTATATGAGATCCTGACAGCATCAGTCCTGGGTCAGAGCATCAGTACTATGTTTATTCCACACTTTTGAAGAAGATATCCAGGCTAGTGTTGATTTTAGCTTAGGAAGAAAATCTCTTTAGTGGTTCTCCATAATCAGTGGAGAGAAACACATTGGATTTTCCAGCAGCTAATCAGAGAACTCAGAGTTTGGCCCTTGTCATGAATCTTAACTTTAAGTGAACATATTTCTTCTTGTTGTTCTTTACTAAAGGAGTTTGCAGAGATAAGCATTTCTAGAAAAGAGTCAGTCTGTTTGAATAACAACACCCTCTGTGTCCTAATCATAAGACTGCATTTGCACATTGGTCCTTTTTCATACACTTTTAAGCAGCTGGTTTTTAAAGGGAAGAGCCAAAACATTTTTGAGTGAGGGTATTATTTTCAAATTAAAATATTAGTGTTGTCTATGACAATGACATAACAGTAAGTAAAACTATTAAGAGAGTGAACATTATCCCTTGGAATTACTCTTTAAACAGCAACATCTCCATGTCTGTTAATGGGGGTAAGTTAGTGATTCCTAGCAGGTGATCACTAAAAAGGACTTCAGGTAGATAAAGCAATACTGGTGCTTTCACATGCTTATTAGACAAGTGTTTGTATAAGAATTTGAGGTTTGATATTGTGGTTGTTGGAATTCTTTAAGGAACCCACGAGTGATCTCTACATGCAGTGGATAAAGCTCATGAGCAGAAGACTATGATACAAACATCTTTGGACACCCTTGTGCACCCAGTTTTAGTGCAAGCAATACATTACTCAAGTTTTAGGTGGAATTTTTTAATGACATAAACATAAACTACACATAAATCATTAATGTTCAAATATAAAAAAATCAGAGGAGTATTGCTTTTCCACATTATCCATCCATCCATTACATTCACCTCCCTACAGAAATAGGACTATAACAAAATTGTCTGGAGCCTTCATTGTTAATAAGGGAGTTTACCTCCAGGATCATACTGAAATTCCAGTGCAGGTAATTGCATTTTTCATGTCTAAACATCCCTCAGCTCCTTCAGTTGCCTTCAGTTCCTGTTCAGCTTGTTGGAGCTTACTGTCAAATCTGTTTAATAGATGACATGTTCCATATCTGAAGTGCCTCCATTTTCTGTCTGATGAGGAGGTGAGCTCAGAGTTTGTTTCCCTTGTTGGTTTGCTCACCAGCTGTGTCAGGAAGTGCTCTTCCACACACTCCAGGAACCTCCTGGACTGTTTCCTCTCTGCTGTATTGCATTTCCAGCAGACATCTGGTAGGCTGAAGTCCCCCACGAGAACAAGGGCCAGCGGTTGTGATACTTTCCCTCACTGCTTGTAAACAATTTCATCTTCCTCTTCATCCTGGTTGGGTGGTCTACAGCAGACTCCCACCAGGATCTTTGCCTTGTTGGCCTTGCCCTTGACTCTTGCCCATAAACACTCAACACTATTGTCATCAGCATTAAGCTCCAGACAATCAAAACTCTCCCTAACAGACAGGGCTGGCTACCCCACCACCTCTCCTTCCTTGCCAATCTCCACTGAAGAGTTTATAGCCACCGCTTGCAGCACTCCAGCTGTGCCAGTCATCCCACCATGTTTCTGTGATGGCAAATACATCACAGTTTTCCTGCTGCACAATGTCTAACAGCTTCTCACATTTGTTGCCCGTGCCTGTGTGTGTTGACAGAGATTGATCCTGCCACTTTTTTTATGGGGAGAAGCCCTAAGTCCTACTTGAGCATTCTCATGTTCTTCTGTGGTTTCTAATGCATTAATAACCTTTGTGGCTTTGCTGCCACATGGATCTCCATGCCCTATCTCCAAGGAGACAGCAGACTGAAGGACTTTTGCTAGCATACCACCCCTCAACCACTGGCACGTCACTCCCAGGCTTATCTGTAGTTATCCTGATTTTATCCCTTTCTCCCTTCAAATCTAGTTTAAAGCTCTTTAAGTGAACCTCATTATTTGTTGTGGAAGATCCTTTTCTCCTTTTGACACAGGTGTACTTGTCTGATGCCAGCAGGCCCGGTGTCACATAGACTGATTTATGATCGAAGTCCCCCAGATTCTGCTGCTGACACGAGGTTTGGAGGAGCACACTGTTTGTGCTCTTGATCGCTTAACCAGTCATCCTAAGCCTCTGAAGTCTTTCTTGATTGCCCTTGGAATTCTTGTGGTGACTTGTATTGCTGCCAACCTGAAAAATCAGTAATGGATAATAATTTGAGGGCTGTACCAGAGCAGGAAGCTTTCTCTTCACCTCTTTAACCTGGGTCCCAGGGAGGCCCCAGGCTTTTCTGAGAAGTGAGTCCTGTCTGCACATTGAGCCTTTTGAGAATTAGGACTCATGGAGTCTCCTATGATAATGATCCATCTTTGATTCTTTATTGAAGTGGTTTGAATGCAGGGTATAATCTGATTAAACCTGAGTGACACACCCATATTAAATGATCCGTCGTTCTCTGTCATTGTTTCCACTTGTAGAGCCTCGTACCTGTTACCCATGGGCACCTGGGTGGATGAGGCACTCACAGAGGAGATGTGCCTCCTGTGCCAGGCAGGAACTGGTCACCACTGCCCTCTGTCCCTCAAGTCACTGTGTTCAGCCAGGTGGAGAGGGCACAGAGGTCCTTTGTGTCATGCATCTTGTCTGCAGGACTCCTCCACCCACTCACCTCCCTCTGGAGCTCTGCCTGTACATGGAAGGGCTCCTCCACCCAGGCACAACTCCCACAGCTCTGCTGCCTTCTGCTGGCTGGCACTGGGGTAAGAGCAGGTCCCATCTTGCAATCTGACACTGTGGTGACAGCATGTTCCCACTGAAGCCCTGCCTGGAGAGCTGTGTCAGTCCTGATGAGTGCAGAGTTCAGAGAGGTCCTGGTCTTCTGCTGGGTGGGCACCACTGCTCCCTGGTTGGGCTGACAGAGCTCCAATGCCCTTCCTGCACACCCTTCCATGCCAACTGCTGTGCAAACTCTTCCACTTTGCTCTGGTTGATATTGCTCCCAAGGGACTTCTTTTATAGATGTGTGTGGCTTCATCACCATTACTCCTTGCCTCTCCCAGATCCATCAGCTGCTGTGATGTGAGATTCGGGCTCCTGGTGAGTTTCTCTGCTTCCCCTGAGGTTCCCCCAGTTCAGAACCTCCCCCTGTGCACCACATTAGGACCCTCTGGTACCGACTGGAGCTGCTCACCTCAGCTCTTCCTTTCAATAATTATCATCAAGTACTCAGAAAACAAAAGAAAACAAAGCAAACCTCTTGACCAAAAGGAAAAAAAAAAAGTATCCAAAAGTATTAGAAGAAACCCCTTCACACCGATTTTTCATGTGTGTGTGCCTGTTTAGGTCTATTCAGTTTTTTGTTTGAATTGTATAAAACTGTTGAAACAAAATAATTTATCAGCTCAGTTTTATTTGCAAGGAAGGTTCAGTTGCCCTTTATATTATTGTTATATCTCAAGACAATGTTTCTTTACTTATGAGCAGATGTTTGAAATCCTCCAGGAGATTTTTATAAGACTATGGAAATGAACTTGGCATGGGTACCGGTCTCCCAGGTGGAGCGGGTGAACACAAGCCTTCTTAGAAGTCTCAGATCAAGGGTAGTCAGAAAGAGCAACAGAGCCCAGCCACCAAAAGCCGAGTGCTTTGGTGACTGACAGGTACAGGCTCTTTCTGAAGCATAAAAAGGAATGCTAAATGATCTCACTGACAGAATAAATCTTCTATTTGTTTGGTCTGGACCAGATGTGCTAAAGGCTGATGTGGAAATGTCTGCTGATGCCAATCTCAGTTTAAATCACAATTTGGCAACAGGGCTTTTTTCACCCCCTCTCTGCTCTCTCCCCACCCTCTTTTTTTTTTTTTTTTAAAGTTGCAAGCCCATTCAGTGCTCCTTAAAAAGTTTCAGTAATGATCACAATTAATTGAAAATGGCCTCACTTGTCTTCACCAGGTCTGTGAGGAGCAGCCTTTCAGGTTTTGCTGCCTGCACAACACAGAAGCCACTGGAAAGTCAGGAGAAACTCCTTAAGGTGTCAGGAACTGAAGTCTCTCCCCCATCCTTACACCATCTGTCCACATCCCACTATGCAGACCTGGATGCCTTTCTAAAACATGGTCTGACAGAAATGGTTGAGACAGTTTTGCAGAATTGCAGAATTGCAGAATATACTGAGTTGGAAGGGACCCACAAGGACCATTGTGTCCAACTCTTAAACTTGTGCAGGACCATATATGGAGCAACCCCAAGTTTTGGTCAGGTAGTTTGAGAGATCCCCATGGATTGGTATGGGCATCCCTGTCTTCCAGAGTATAAAAAAATAATAATCTGGTTAATAAATTTAAAGCAATGAAGTATTTTTAAAAGCTTTAGTATCTTTGCTCACCCTCGCTTGTGTCACCTTCTGCAAAAAGAAGACAAAAAAAAGTAATTGGAAAACTAACACTTCATAGAATCCTAGAATGGTTTGGGTTGGAAGGGACCTTAAAAATCATCTCATTCCTCCCCCTGTCATGGGAAGGGACACCTTCCACTAGAGTAGATTGCTTAAAGTACCATCCAGCCCAGCCTTATTTATCTCATCACATAACTTGTGGTCAAAATGCTCTAATTTTTTCCTCTAAAAGAAATTTTCTGGAAGTTTATTAGAGGTCATTCAAAAGTCAGGCAAAAAATAAAAAAAAAAGTAAAAATAAAAAAGAGTGGAAATATAATTGTTACAATAAGATATTACTATCTACTGTGTGATAAATAAACACACAAGAAACTTCTGGTTTCATTGAAATCTTGGATAAGATTAAAGAAGTTTGACACACATGAGCATAAAGTCTCAGCCTCAAAGAAATTATAGTTTTCTGTTAGAACCAAAAATATGGAGAAAACAGTACAAAGGCATTTAAAGAAATAGAAATATGTGGACAAGCTTTGTTGTCTGTAAGGCCCAATAAAATATTTAAATTACCACAGTTCGCAAATTTTGTCAATATATGAACGGAAAAAATTTTATATTTTAATTTTTTTTTTGTCAGAAAAAAAGTCACTGCATTCGATGGCAGAGCAGGCATATACTCAAATTGTTCAAGCATCCAAGGAGGTTGTTGTTCTGTGCTGGTGAGTTGTAGAAAACTGTAGCACCAAGTCTTCAAACTGTATTTTCTTTGACAGAAAAGGATGGACAACCTTCACAAGTGAAGCAAGTTTCTTATTCTCAATGATCAAACCATTTGCATTGCAGCCAAATGAAGCAACTTCTTTGATCAAAACTTATTACAAGAGGAAAGTGTGGGGACAAACATCTGCAAAAGTAAAACTGAGGTCAGTGCCCACAGGGGTGGAGGATGCAACTCTGGCACAGACAGGATCCGCCTTTCTTACACTGTAGATTAGTGTAATTTTGGGTAGAATTTGAAAATTCTATGGGATGTGTGGTGTGCCTCCAGCTGGTAAACATAATGCCAACAGTAAGGATCTTGACCGAGCAGCTGCAGTCAACACTTAGCTCCAAGAACTTCATTTACATACAGATCTTAGGAGCATCCAGTAGCCTAAATATTTCTCAGTGTACCAGGATGGAACCACTGTCCTAAGCACCTAAGCATTGTCCTAAGCACCATTTTATCTTCAGTTCCCTATTTCTTCGCCAATTCTCCAGCAGTGAGCCCAGTCTATCAGCTTCCACATACAGTATTTCTGTGGGCACTCCGGTCCCCTGACAGTTATAGAGGGTCAAACTCCAGAGCTCATACTGCAGATCTGTTGATGGGGTTTCATCAGTGAAGGTATGAACACATTTTAGAAATTCTCATTGACTCTTATTGTTCTTCTCAAAACAGACCTTGGAGAAAAACTTACTGATGGCTTCGTTGTTCACATGGACTCTCAGATGCAGAATCCAAAAATCATCAGTTCTTTATTCTCTCCTTTTCTGCACCTACAGAAGACACTTGGCCAGGTCATGGGACACTGACCTGCTACCAGGAGTGACCTGTCCATCCTTGTACTTGGTATAACAGAGAGAAGTAAAGGTGATTCTGTGAAATTACCTAGACCTTACCCATAGACTTTTCTTCAAAGGCACCTGCACTCTGACTGCTGAAGCAGTCTATTGTTTTGTGGTTCTGTTAGATGTGTCCTTGCTCCAGGAAAACTTGACAGCAACAATAGCAAAAAATAGGAGTGAATATCAAGTATATACTGTAATGCATATTTCATCAGAGCTCAGCAGCTCTTTCTCTGACTCAAATTCTTTTCTTTCACTGTGACTCCCAAAATATAAACACAACACAAAGCCTTTCCAAAATACAATCATCAGAAGTGTGAGTCCACCTTCTTAGGAGTGTTGTAACTTCAGTGTACTGTTTGCTTAACTGCAAGTCCCAAATTATATCTACAGTTAATGGAGAAGCTGCTACTTTAAATATCTCGTTTCATTTCTCTGAATAGTGAGACTGACTTTTTCTCCAATTAATGTGGTGAAAACACGCTTTCTGTTCTTATTTAAGATGTCAAAGTGTCAGATTGTTTCTTTACAGCTCAAACAGGAGACACGTGTTTACAAAAAATAAAATAGAATAGTTCAGTCAGAGATGTGGTTAATAATTTCAGAAGTGATACAACAAGATAGAATTACTATTGTATTATGGTATAACATGACATAATTATGACAGGCCTTGACATGTGCTGGGCATGATTGTCTGTCACGCAGCAGCTTAGCTGAATCTTCACCAAATCAGTCTGAATGCAAGAAATACAAAATACAATTTAAGCTGGACAAATTTAGGCTGAGCAAAAGACTGATGTATTTTAATAGTGAGAGGAATTAACCTTTGCAGCAAGGATTTTGATGGATATTCTATCTCAACCAAATTTAGATGAAGGTTTTAGAATTTATTTTACTCTACTAAAGGAGGAGTTCATTTAAACACAGGGATATTCAATGTTATCTAAACTAGATGAACAGTAATTTCTTCTAATTGACAGAAAAATCACCTGTTAATGTTTCTTCCACAAAGCTGTCAAATATATTTCTTAAGGGAAGGTAGCTGCTATCAGTCCTCCTTTAGAATAATTAACCATTATTTTACAGCTTCTATCTGCATATGATTTAAAGAGACTTGCTTTGCTGTGAGTGATGACACAGTTATGACATCTCACCCAAGTTTAACTGTCTAATTATTAAATATATTGTCTTCTCTATCCATTTCTGCGGCTAGCAAATTAATTCTGAGATATAAACAGCATTGGAACTATGGATAGCCATTAATAAGCTGTTTTTAAAACTAGATGGCCCTCCCAAAATGGATTTTAATTAGCTGACTGGTTTGGCATTGATAAGCTCTCAGACATTCCATAATTGTATCTCCTGAGCTTTCTCAAATAAAATTAGTTAAAAAATAGCACTTCCATAAATTTTATTCAGGCTTGGCAGGAGAATTTCCGGTTCTGTTATATTACAGCATGAACAGTCCTACAGGTAGAGTTTTTCTCTCCTTCATAGTTAATCTAGAAACTTTCAGGCTAAGTGCATTTTCCAGTTCTATGGTATTGGAGGAAAAGTGTAAGGCTTTATAGCCAAAGGGGCTATAAGTCAGAGTTATTTGAAGGATTAATATGCCAGAGGCCATCATCTTTCAATATTGCAAAATGAGTTAATGGCTTTCATTGCATAGACTATAAAACCACAAGGGATCCTACTAAATTTTGACCTTCTGTCTATCACTGGGCACTCAGTGTTACCCAATATCATACCCTGGATTTGAATGAGTCAAAGAATTTAAATTTCAGGGTTTGTCAGGTGTGTGTCATTGTCAGAGAAAAGGAGAAGCCAAGGTGTGACCAAAACCCAAGGTTGCATAGCATGGAAATCAATTGGATGTCCTTTTCCTACTGTACATTTGAAGATAAATTGCACCCTAATTGCTCCCTAGTAGTGAAAGGCAACCTACTAAATCCACAAAATCCAGAGCATTGCCTGTCAGACTTAAGTGGAATTTTATTTCCTGACTCCAGTGAGTGCTCTGACTGTGAAAGAACACGAGTTGTCTGTGCCACCTTGGAATACTGAGCACCACCATCACTGATGTCTCCGAGGAAGGCTGAGAAAAAGAAACCACCCAACACCAAATATACCAGGTTGATGGTGTACGTAGGAAAAAACGCTCCTTGAGCCCTTCACGCAACTAAGGTATGACACAGCATTGTTATCTTTCTTACTGAAAGTGTTTTGAACATGTCAGGAGCATTTTATCTGTTTAGCAGCAGATGAGTTTGGCTGTGTAAGAGAAGCCTGAGACCACACATGGATGGGGGTTTGAACCATCCTTCCCACCCTTCTTCAAGATCCTTCCACATCATGGTTGAGTTCCAGTTTGCAGGACACGGTGCATAAAGGCTGTGCTAACACCCACAGGGCCAAGGTAGTTCCAGACAGAGAGGAGTTTTGCTTTTCAGGGGATGGAAGAGAAAAAAGGAGAAACGGGCAATACATTGGTTGCAGGGCTTCTTTTCAGAAAGATCTCAGTGGCAGGGTCATGAGGGAAGTGGCAGGTCTTAATGGCCAAGACCAGCCTCACCTGGGGCCAGCCCTTTTTCCCATGGACCTCATTTAAACTCAGGCCTGTGGTTCAGTCCCTGCTTAATCTAAGCTGTAGGTTTGCTGGTCTCCAGTCCTGCCTCTGACTGTGCCTGCTGGATGGACTTTGGACCTACACCATAGCCCTCTCCTCAGATCTGTGTTTTGTCTGATCCCATTTAGATCCTGACTGGGCTCCCTGGAGGGGCCATGGATATGGTTCCTCCCCTTGCTGTGGTTGCTCACAGACCCCATTTCCAGCACAGAGCTCTACCTGACGTGCTCAGAATTGCACCCTGTCAGCAGGGACCCTGTCTGTGCTGGGATCGCTCCCACATCCTTGCTTGTCCTCCTTCATGGAACAGCTAGTCCTTGCTAGTTGACGAGGATGTTCTTTCAGGGATGTGCATGGGTGTTGTATCAGCTCGAGGGAGGAGAACTGGTTGAAAAAATTGAAAGTAGTTCAGATATGGACTCACAGGAGAACAGTGTCCAGCTTGATGCTCCTCCTCCTCCTCCTTATATCATGGCTGGGCTTCACGAACGAAGATTTGGGAAGGGCTCTACCCACGTTTGTTGCAAGCGCGTTGGTGGCTAAAAAGGCCAATACGAGATAGACACGTCCGGTTGCAAAAGGCACAGCAGAAAGACTCCTTAGGTGGTATATTCTGCAAGGTACGATTCTTTCTGCGTTGCCTTTTCTCCTCAAGAGTGATCCTGTGTGCTTTCTCAAAAGCATCAGCAGTGTTATAGATGGTGTGTCTCCAGGCCTCCCGATTGGAGGCCAGAGTAGACCAGTTATGGTGATCAATATGGCCAAGGCTGAGATGTTGTTTCAGGGAGTCCTTGTATCTTTTCTTCGGGGCTCCTCTCTTGCGGTAGCCGGTGGCAAGTTCACCATAGAGCAGGATCTTAGGGAGGCAATAGTTGGTCCTTCATCCTTGAGACGTGCCCTGCCCAACACAGCTGTGTTCTCAGCAACATGGCCTCAATACTTGTGACTGCTGCTTGTTCTAGAACAGATGTATTGGTCACATAATCTGACCAGTGGATGTTCAGGATTGAATGGAGGCAGCGTTGATGGAAGGTTCTAGGAGACGCAGGTGGTGGCGGTAGATGACCCATGATTTGGATCCATATAAGAGAGTAGACAGCACAATGGCTCTGTAAACACTGATCTTTGTACTTTTCTCCAAGTGTTTGCTCCTCATACAAGACAGGCATCAATACATTGGAGCGAGTGCAAGAGAGATCCATGAGGATTATTAAGGTGATAAAAAGGGCATGATGTGCAAGGACATGATGTACAAGGACAAAAAGATTTATTCCATGATAAGGAGAGATATCTGAGGGAAGATCTTGATGCCTCCAAAGGGCATAGAGAAGGCAATTTAGACTTTCTGGACATGTACAGTCGACAGGGTGAGAGCCAACAGACAGGAGTTCCAACAAGAGAAACTGCAGCTTGGAGTTAGGAATTCTTTTTCTTCCATGCAGGTGGTCAAATAGTGGAAGAAGGGCTCAAAGAGGCTATGAAATCTTCATCCTTGGATGAAGAGTAGGCAGTCAAACCTCACTGCCCAAGGACCTGAGCTGACCTGGTGAGACACTGGCACAGGTTGCTCAGAGAAGCTGTGGCTGCCCCATCCCTGAAAGTGTTCAAGACCAGGTTGGATGGGGCTTGGAGCAACCTGGGATAGTGGAAGGGGGGTTGGAACGAGACAAACTTTAAGGTCCCTTCCAACCCAAACCATTCTGTGATTCTGTGATTCTACTCAATCTAATTTGGCCCTGCACCAATGGGGTACGGGGCCAAGTGAGCTGCTGCAAAAGTTGTTTATAACATGTCTTATAGAAAATCCTTAGAAACATATTTAGCTACAGCAACTGCACAAATGAACAGCACAAATGAACAGCTGATGCCTGAAATCACAACAGAATGGCAACTCTCCCTGTCCTATTTCTTCTCTCTGCCTTTATTAACGGGGGCTGGTCTCTCAAAATGGAATTATTTCTCAGGAGCTCATCTGTTCCTTCTGTGCCAAGAACAAAGGAAAAGAAATATTTAAAATGAGTGTGATGTGAACAGGATCATCGCAAAGTAAGATGTTTTTCAAAGTTTCCCAGGAGGGATCACTAGTTTTTTAGATCCATCTGGAATTCAATCATTGTTACTTGCCAGCTGCTGCTGGGACCTTCCAGTTGTTTCTCCTCTTCTGGACACAACATGTAGTGGGAGCAGTTATTGCTGCTGAAATAACTCTGAAGGACAGGCACATAAGCTGGGAATACAGGCAGATTTTTGGGGTTGCTTTTTGAACTGGACCACATTTATTTGCTACTGTCTTGCCTGCTTATAGCTGAGGTTATTGGAGGGCACAATTTCTGAAAGCTGACGTAGAATTCAGCAAACACAAGAATCTCTTCACTGCACAATCCTGTCAGTTTTATTTAATGTTACAGGATCATTTTTAGAGCTCATATATGATAGAATTTATATTTTACATTTTATTCCCTGAAAGGCATGCAAATCTCTCTCCAAAACAAGCACATTTAATTTACAGAAGAAATAATAAGAACTTAGGAACTCTAGGTATTAGTTCTCACTCTCGAGCAAATTACTTGACCCTGATATAAACCCATCAAGAATCAAACAAAATTAGTTCTACTCACCCATTTAAGCACCTCAAAATATTTTGCTGTCTCTTAAAAGTGTCTAAATTTGGATTACTGACATGCTCTGGACCCCTCACTTCGGCAGAGAAGAGCTGCACCTACAACCTACTGCAGGTGCTGAACTTGAGCTCTGCAATGACTCCCCACTGACTGTGATCAATTGTATTCCTGAGCAGTCGAGAGTTTGACTAACACATCACATCCCAAGAAAGGTGCCTTATTCTTTCTTAAGTTTCCTGGAAAGTGATTTGAATTGCATTTCACAGATGTTTGAAGAGTTTTGTGAACACTGTTCAGCTTAGTTGCCTTAGACACCTGCGAGCTTAAGGTAAAAGAAACAAAAAAAAAATTCAACTTAAAGCAGCTATTTGGGAAACGATTGTTAAGATGCTTGTCCTTGACAAGGTTGGAAAGTGAGTAGATATACACTTTTAGAAGAAGAATCAATGGACCCCTAAGGTGCATTTTCCTGGGTGCCTTAGAGCTAGTCCCTGCTTTGCACCCCATATTGATGCCTTGGAGGTTTGGCCTTTTAGTATCACAGCAATCTAAAAGAAATGTGATAACACTGAACATGACAATGTGTTGCTAAAACAAGCTGCCAAGCAGCTTAAAAAAGCTGTCAGACTACCTGTCAATAAATGTGCATTGTTTGGTGAAGTGGATCCCAGCTGCAAATTCTAGGAAATGAGAGGGAGTTGAACACCCCACAAAGTTTCTCTTTGTCTCTGCATGGGTAGGGAGCCAGGGCAGCAAGGATGCACACAGACTGATGGCATCAAAAGAATGTCTCAGTAACATTACTGGACTTTCTGGTGGATATTCAATGAGGCAGCATTTCGAAACTTCTCTTCTGTCCAATAATGAATCCAGACATTATTAATAGGATAAAGCCTTTTGTCCCCAGGTTATTGGTCTGAACCTAGACAGGTAACAGATTTTGAGACAGGGACCTATTATGTGGTTGTCGTTTGGCCAAAACAACAAAAATTAGAGGATATTCAGATCCAGGATTTCATTTTATGACATTCTTGAATCAAGTATTGACTTTAGGGAGCTAAGGCAGGCTTTGCCAAAGATCACAGTGTCATCAAAAAAACAAGCTCATATTCCCAAGGCCTTTTCCTTATTTTTAGCAGTACCAGTGCATCAAAGCAGTATTGTACAGGGTAACCACGCAAATATTAATTCTGAGTAGATTTTTTCGATTGTGCTTTCTCTTCTACTACCAGGATTATACTATTCACAGAATCATAGAATTTTTAAGGTTGGAAAAGACCTCTAAGATCACTGAGTCCAACCTTTGACCAAACACTACCATATCAACTAGATCAGAGCACTGAGTGCCACGTCCAGTCATTTCTTGAACACCTCCAGGGATGGAGGCTCCACCACCTCTCTGGGCAGCCCCTTCCAATGCCTGACCAACCTTTCAGTGAAGAAATTCTTCCTGATGTCCAACCTGAGCCTCCCCTGACGCAGCTTGAGGCTGTTTCTTCTCATCCTGTCCCTTGTTCCCTGGGAGAAGGGCCCCACCACCTCTCGCTCCCCCCTCCTGTCAGGGAGTTGCAGAGAGTGCAAAGGTCCTCCCTGAGCCTCCTTTTCTCCAGACTGAGCCCCTCCAGCTCCCTCAGCTGTTCCTCATACGACTGTCTCTAGACCCTTCTCCAGCTTCATTTCCCTGGACATGCTCCAGGACCTTCATGTCTTTCTTGAAATGAGGATCCCAGAACTGGACACAGTATTAGCACTCTCCATCCTCACAGGCACCATTAGCTCAGTTAGATCTGCAGCGAATAATTTACTACAGTGCAGACAAATGCAACTACACGTTTTCCATACTCACATCAGCTATAAAATTCAGTGAAAATAAATCTATCCACTAGAGGAAGTTTAAATAATATGGTTTTCATATCTTAAATAAGAACAAAGACAGACTGGCCATAAAACATTTGAAAATCTTAGTAGTGTCTACATATAAATAAATATGCTCAAAATATTTTCAGAAAGTTGACAGAATTTGCATCTGACTGATATCAAAAAGATTCAGTTTTCTTTTCTTAACAGTACAAAGAAAAGAAACATCTAAGGCAAAGCATATTGGGCCTGTAAGTTTTTGGTGAAGATGTGAGAATCTTGAGATTTGCCTAAATCATTTGGAATCAAATGGAAAAACATATGTCCCTGTGTAACAGACAGAAGAACACATCAGAGGCTACTCCAAGGCCTAAGTCTTGCTTGAGTCTGGCGTGGTCTGTCCTCTCTCAGAGGAAGACACAAACAAGAAAAGAAATATCAGAAAAAAAATTATCCAAGTGATAAATGTTATAGATAAAAAATCTGAATAAGAGAACATGGGAAGTATACAATAAGTATTTTAGATATAAAAATATAAATGAACTGGGAAAAATATTCTACATCTTGGAATTTCTTCTCCTTTTAGTCATAATTTTTTATCCCTTAATCTTTCTTTATATTTCCTCTCATTGCTATGACTTGTGGAGAAGAAGCTAAGGAGAGTGATGTTTCCACATCAGTGGGATTTTGCTATGGGAACTACTGTTTGGATCAGCATCAGTCACTATGGCTGGTGCAAATAACAGGGGATCACAGAATCATAGAATGTTTGGGTTGGAAAGGACCTTCAGGACCATCTATTTCCAACCTCTCTGCCATGGGCAGGGACACCTTCTACCAGGTAGTTCAGAGCCTGATCCAGCCTGGTCTTGAACACTTACAGGGGTTGGGCATCCACAACTTGATATCCATCTTAAAACAGGGCTTTTCCACCTTCCCAGTATTCCCTCTCACCTCTTGTCATGACAGCCCTGCACAGACTGAGTGGTGTAATTTTCAACAAAAGACTTTCCACTGGAGTTTGAGAGAGGAAGAGAACTGAAGATTGCTGTACTTAGTTTTATTCACCTATAACATCACATTGAAGAGTCATCTGGACATGGTGGGTTTTTGTTATCTGAACGTTTCTCTGAGAGCTGACAACTGAACCTCTGTCTAAACACAACACATGGCAAATGGTGAAGCGGAGAAGTGACAGCTCAGTATGAAGTCTCAGTGCTCAGATTTTTCGTTTTCTATTCAAATCACTGTTTACAAGCTTCCTGAGCAACAGTTCCAGGATGCAAAATGGCATTCACTGTCCTCCCTCTCATTTGGCTTGGCAGAATAAAGGTCACGAGCGAGTCTGTCAGACTGAACGCCGCATCTTTTGCTCACTGTGACAAACAAAGAGCTAATCTGATGCTGTAGGCTCTGTCACCTCTATCAAATCTCATTTTGTCTTTGGTTTGTTGGCAGTTTCAAATGGCTGCTTTTCAAAAGCTTCTCTCCTGAATATGTGAATTTGGGGCCTTACATCTTTTTCTCCTGAGATGTTGACATGCTGCTCAGAGCATGGACTAATGATTGAATCTCCTTTTCGAGTGTATCATGTCTTTGCACTAGTCTGGTTTGGAGAGGGTTTTTCACATATATACTTGTTTAAACATACTCAGTTCAACATTTCAGGGGTTTTGTTGTTTTTTTCTTCTTCTTCTTCTTCTTTTTCTTTGTAAAGCAAAAATGTGAAATTAAAAGAGTCAGCTTTAACTTTATGTTGCAACACAGTTCCTTTCAACTTGCCTCAGTCCCGCGAGTACCCTGTCACCTTAATTTCTGTTTAGAGTAAGACAGGTTTGTAGCACTCTTCTCAGTATTTCATCTCTGCAATAAGGTTGACTTGGGGCCTTATGTCTATCTTGAAGTATAATAGTGTCATTTACTGTTAAAAGTGGCATCAAGAGATCCTTTCTTTTCTCACATTTGCAGTGTCTCCATAAAATCTGATCTTTTTCTAAAGATTATGAGACTGCACCCTGATCCTGTTAGAGATTTCTGCAAGGGAAACATTCTAAAGTCGTGGCCTTTTAGACAATGGCTCTTATAGGAAAGGGGATGCTGTTTACAGCAGCCTGTGGCTTGTGATATCTGATAAAAACAGTGCTTGCTTGGGAAACTTCTCCTTTCCATTTTGTTTGGTTCTTCTGTCTCCAGATTGTTAATTTGAGGGGTTTTAATTTTTTTTTTTAATTTTAATTTATTTTATTTTATTTTATTTTGTTATGTTTTATTTCATAAAATGATAGAATTATAGGATGTTTTGGGTTGGAAGGGACCCTAAAGATTATCTAGTTCCAACCCCTCTGTTGTGGGCAGGGACACCTTCCACTAGACCAGCCTGCTCAAAGCCCCATCCAGCCTGGCAATGCACACTTCCAGGGATGAGGATTCCACAACCTCTGTTAATTTAATTTTGTTTATTTAGAATTGTTTAACCCAGGTGTTTTAATTTCTGTGTGAATGATACTTCCTTGATCAAGTTAACATTATTGTCATCCTCCAAATCAGAGTGTTACCAGTCATAATGCTATTACAAATTTGATTACTACTAATTTTTTCTCTAAGACAGGATATTGTATAAGTCAAAGGAAGACTGACATCTTTATGAAATCTCAATTTGATACACTATTTTAGTTTTCAACCACAGCATTTTCCAGATTTAATCTGGACTATTCCCCAGTGACTCCCCAACTACATTCCTAAATTTTAATACATGGGTGAAACCAAGATGAACTCTTGTTCAGTGACTCCTTGACACTGTCACTGAGGAATACCACAGTGGGAAACAACACTAAAAGTGTTGCATTTTCACTCTTCCCCACATCACACACAGACACTCCAGTGTTAAAGCACATCTTTCTCATTACTGGTACACAGCTGACAGTTCACAGTTGAGTTTGCTGCAGGAACATCATTTTATTTCTGTGCATCTTTGTCATAATTACCAGCATTCAAAACCAAGAATGTCAGACTTTACAAAACCAGGCTCTTCTGTCATTTAACTTCCCTCCCAGAACTTGTGTAAAAAACTCCTTTTTGCTGTCAAGTTTTCTGTCACACAATAAGAGGTATCTTTTCAGGAGTCCTGGTTTTTGTTGCCTTGAACTAAAGAGGTGGCTTTTTTTCTGGGTCACCCCACCTTTTATTTCAAGGATTTCCTGAAATACACAAGGACAGTTTTTTTCCTTCTTTATATTTGGTCTTCTGCTCTGAAATAGTCCCTGAGAAACTCAGTGAGTTTGTCATAGAGTGTATGACCTGCCTTGCTCTTGTGGTAGAGGAAGGAGGTAATGCATGTGTTTTAGAAGTGTCAGAGTTATTTCTAAACATAATAAAAGAGTTTCCCTTTACTTTTGATTTTATTTTTCCCTCTGGAGAGATGGAATCTGTCTTTTCCAGCATCACATGCAGGTAGAAGGCAATGTCCCTTTTACTTCTCCTCTCTCTTTGCTGGCTGCTTACCCCATCTTCCAACCTTCCCTTGCCTTACTCTGGTCTTTCTACTTATACAGTACTTTCCAGGTCACTCAAAAAACAGATCAACAATGTGGCTACCTTTATCTTGCAACAACTTTGTGCCTGTGGGCCATTCCTCCCCTCACAACTTCTTGAAAGTCTAGGTTGCAATAATTTTAACCAAAAAACTGCCTCCTCCTCTACTATAATGACAATTTCCTCTTGAATGACCATTGTTGTTACTGTGTAATAATGAGTAGATTTACATGTGCATATGCACAGATATACACACCACAGGGAAATAAATTAGACTTTGTATAACCACACTGATCATTAAACAAATTCTTGCACCTCTTCAGATCTGCATTTATTTCAGAGTATTTTAGTTCTCATTTACACTATGGATATTTCATATTGCTCTGTCACTGTGAACATAAATTATTTTCAGGTATCAATTGCTCCAATGCAATTGTTGAAAAATAACAGAAATTGCTCAACTACGCTTCCAGCATGGGATGAAGTGAATACAGTGTAAATGGCAAGCATGGCCATTTATTTTTCTTTATTGCCAAGCTGGCTCACTCATCCTTAGTTTAAGTGATAGTTCAAGCTGTGAAAGAGTTGTTGGCACACTCGTCATTTTTATTACACAGGAAATGGTCCTTTTGCTTAATTGGATTTGGAAAATTTGCTGATCATTCAGGTGAACCTCCATGAATCCCAGTAACACTGTGATACCCCACAAATCTCTGTCAGCTGTCAGCATTCTAACTAAGCCTTCTATTTTCTGGAGTTTTGAGCCCAGAATTGTAAAAAAAAAACCTTTCCATGAAGCCCATTTGGACTTGATTACTGTAATATATTTTACAGAGAGAATGCTGAGATACTGAGTCCTGTCATGTTCATAAGATACATAACAAGATTGATTTGCTTTTCAGATTAACACACTAAAAGTCCTTCCCTTAATCCTCTGTAACAGAATGGAAGAAGAGAGCACCTGTAGATGTACATCTAATAATCAGCTTTCAGTGGCCTCATTCAAGAGCTGCAACTCTCACTGTGGGCAGTGGTTCTGAGTCTGTCCCTTTGAATCCTCTCTGACATTTAGAAACAAAACCAAAGAGGAAAGAAAAAGAAAAAAAAAACAACAAGGAAACACTGGAAAACTTGATTTTCCAGTTTGTCCTTCCAAGACTTGGTCTGAAAGGTTTCAAAGGCATTAAGATCCTTTCAGTTGACTTCAGTGGGTTTTGGATAAAGACTTCAGGGAACAGTGTTCAAAAAAAGTGTAGGTGTGACTCTTGGGGTCATGGTTTAGTGATGGACTTGGCAGTGCTGGGGGACCAGTTGGAGTCAATGACTTTAGAGGGCTTTTCCAACCTTAATTCTATGATTCTATGATTTTAACAATGTTTCCCGAACCAGCAGACAGGAGTCTTTCTTTCCCTCTCTCACAATAATGAAAAATAGTCCTAAAAAATTATAAAAACCTTCTACAACTTCCCAGCTGTTCTGACTTGGGGAAACTGGGGGAAAGAAGCTGCAGACTCCTAATGAGGCAAACAAAAACAAAAGAAGCACAGGTAAGTGAAATTCTTCTCCTCATCTTAACACACCTCGTTATTAAGTTATGACTGAATTCTCTATCCTATAAAAATGACATCCTCCACAATACAGCTGGGATAGTTTAAGCTACCTTAAATCACTCAACCTGCAATACATCTGAAATGTTAATTAAGCAGGTTTTCTATCCTCACCTCTGCTCTGCTGGCTTTAGTGAAAGCTTGTCTGCCAGGGAAAACTCTCTACAGGTACGGCCAATTCTGTTTGAAGTTGGTGATCTGGGTTTGGTTCATAACATTCACAGTAGATTTACCTGAAAGATCAATAAAAGCGTGTTCAAAGCAAGATTGGCTTCATAGAGCCCAGGATTTTATTAATTTATATAAACTTCCTAAAACTTTCGCTATAAAGGGAAAAGCTTGAAAATATTCACAATATCGTACAGCAGGGTAATGAAACTGGTACGGTAAAGTGCTGGAATTTGTTATTTTTTTCCAAAAAAACCCCTCAAAATAGGGCACATTCAGAATGTCAGGATGCTACAGACACAGGTGAGATTTTCAAATCTAGATGGAGCTTTCAGATGCCTCAAATTGTGACATCTCAATAGGTTCTTATTTTCAGGGTCTTGCAAGCATGTCTTTAAATTATCTCATATAAAGCACCCCAAATACCTCTCACAGTATCTCTCTCTTGAAAATTCTTATTGTGGCAAGCCCTTGATTGAAAACTATGTCTTCTATCATTGCTGACATGAGATAGATCTTTGTAACAGAAGTAATCTGAAGGCAACTGTTAAATGAAATAGGATCCCTCACTGTAGCACATGTTATTTCTCCTTTATTTTTTTTCATGGTGTATAGTTTAGTAGAATATAAAATCAGAATTTAAAAAGCAATCAAGCAGCCAGCAAGACTTTGATCTTTAAAATGCTGGAATTATCTTTAATCAGAGGAGATTTATAAGTAGTAGTTGAATTAAAGGCGGAATTACTGTCTGGCTTTGTTCGTTTAAGTTTCTCTGCTCTTCCCACTAACAAAAATTTTGTCTCTAATATCTCCTGTATCCTTTGAGAGGGATTTGTAATAGGCAGTCTCCAACTTCAGAATTGGGTTAATCTTCCAGATCTTTAGTGATAGCACTGTCAGTAAATCTGTGAGCTTGGAGATCCTTATCAGTGAAAGAATATTTGAAGCTCTGAGAATGTGTTTTCCCAAGTCCATGGTGGACTGCCTTAAAGAGCAAAAGAAAACAGACTAAGTTTGGATGTAGAAATCCTTGGTTTTCATGCTTGCTCCTGGGTAAAAGAAGCCTATTTTCTTTTGAAATCCCACTTCTTCTGGGTTTACTCGTTCGCATGCACTTTATGGGTCTTATAATGAGGGAGGGTTTGGGTTTTTCTATTGGAATAAATAGGAAAATATGTTGAAATGCTTGAAATGGGTTAAGAGTTTTATAGAAAATGATGCTTCCTCTACAGGTCTGATGGGGAATATGAAACTTGTGACAGAGAGGTCCCATCCAGGAGAGCAGTAAGGGTGTGCCAAAGCCCATGGACTAATGCATCAGCTACACTAAGCACTCTGATGTTTTCTTTCTCTTGTTACCCGGGTCAGGTTTGTCACTTAAGCAAGGACATATTCAGTCAGAAAGGATTTACTTCTATCCAAGAAAGACCAAAAATTCTCAAAGTGATGGAATAACACTCGTAAATAGAGCTTTCCTGCCCCTGCTCCTTCTCAAGGTTTTCCCAGAGCAGTACTGATGGACAGTGCCTTCTTCATCCCCCACAGAATTATCAATTTAATATATTTTATTGTAGTATTTTCTAGCTTCATTCTCATACCACTGTAAAGAAAGACTGTAGTCTCTGAGTTCAAACTCAAAAGGCTGGAATTAATTTTTTCCTCAATTTTTTGTTATCACCATGACATGAAAGACCAATAATGACCATGTGGCTGAGTAGCTGGAGGACAGATTTCCATGCACTTCATGGCCTTTATAGATCCTTCACCATGTCACCTTCCTCTCATTCCATCCTGAAAGCAAAAAAAAAATGTATGTGGGGGGTGAAGTTATACAAAGGGAAACAGCTTTAAGTGAGTTTTCAAGAAAGCAAATTAGTCTGTGAAGTAGAAGGTGTGTTATGGAGAAGGGAAGAGTTAGAGATGAGATTACATTTTCTTTTCATTTTTTTCTTTTCTTTTTCTAGTTTCCAAAGAAAATGCCAAGTGTTTGTTCACTTTCCAACCCCTGAGAACCAAGTTTCGAACCTAATCCACTGAGCCCTTTGCTAACTCAAGCCTGCTGGATTTATCCTGCCTTACTTAGCACAAACTATCTGGATACTTTGACTGCTTCAGATGATTATGGCTGTAATTCTTTGTGGGACTTTACTGCACCATAGCAAGGAATAATAAGACCTTAAATACAAATTAAAAAAAAAAAAGGAATAAAAGAAGAAAGGAAGAAACCCCCAAACCCCTCATCTGTGAATAAAAGGCTATTATAACCAGCAATAGCATTGCATTCTGCCTGAGTGTTCCTTCTGACAGTGTAACACTGGAAAAATAAGTATTCCCATTGCCCCTTTGCAAGGAAAGGTCTAGCTGAGGCACAGAGAAGAGCAGTTTAACATTTCTTGGTTTTCCTTTTATTTGTGGGTACCTGGGAATGCTGTTCTTGTAGCTGCAAAGTAGGGCAATGCAACCCAAAGATGCAATTTTCACAGAGAGAGACCTGGGAAGAACACTCTTAATAGATATCCAAAGGGAAGGGATGGTTGAGGGTCCCTTAAGGAAACACAGAGACACATTATGGTTGAGTTCTGATAAAGGTGTGAGTCAGTCAAACTCCTACTTCTGTACAAGAAAAGAAGCTAAATCACTATGAGGTTCCCACGCCTGCTGCTTTGGATGAGCTGGAATCTTTGTAACTTATATAAATACATTCTTTGACTCTTAATATACCTATTCATAGTACAGTGTGCTGGAAGATGGGGCTGAGAAGACAAGAATGTCAATATAGGAAAAGAAAGCTGAGGACAAAAGAATGACATTTTTCAGTTCACTGGTTTTGGGGGTCAGGAAAGGAGAACAGGTTGGAAAGAACATAATCCAACCACCAGTGGTGTCATGTGGCAGAGATCACTGGAGAGGACATATTTACTCCACTGAGTTTTATAGTCCAGAATAAGGGTTGATGCTACTGCTCACCTCTGAATTCTGATTCCATGATGTTGGCATATATACAATGTATATCTCTCAACATGTTGGCTTGAGAGAGGGGAAAAGAAAAGACTACGTATCTTATTTCTAAAATTTTGGATATAACAGGGTGTTGAAGAAAATCAAAGGTCTGGAGCACCTCTCCTATAAAGACAGGTTGAGTGAGCTGTGGCTGTTTACCCTGAATACTCCAGACAGACCTTAGAGCCCCTTCCAGTACCCAAATGAGGCCTAAACAAAGGCTGAAGAGGGATGTTTTGCAACGGCAAGAAGTGATAGGACAAGGGGGAATGGCTTTAAGCTGAAAGATGGAAGATTTAGATAAGGTATTAAGAAGAAATTCTTCCCTGTGAGGGTGGTGAGACCCTGGCACAGGTTGCCCAGAGAAGTTGTGGCTGTCCCATCCCTGGGAGTGTTCAAGGCCAGGTTGGACGTGACTTGTAGCAACCTGGGGTAGTGGAAGGTATCCCTGTCCATAGCAGGGGGTTTGAAAGGAGATGATCTTTAAGGTCCCTTCCAACAAAACCCATTCTATGATTCCATGATGTCTGTGGTCTAAAACATATTTCAAGTTTCTAATGTTCACTCTGGGGTATCTGATGACCCCCTTTTTCTGTTCTGCATATTGCTTAGCTGAAATTCATGTTAATACAGTGACTTCCTCAGTTCCATGTACGTATAAACAGCTCTTCCTGATTTGGTCCTTCCATCCAATTCTTACTTCCCGAGCCCTATTTATCTACCAGTCCTTCCCACCAGGAGGTACAAGGAAAGGGTCTTGGGTACCATCCTGTCATTATCCTAACTTGTCTAAATGCTCCCAGCCATGGTTTTGGTCCTTGTTAAGTAGCACCCACACAGACAGTGCCTGCACCCTGCTCAGGGGTTAATGCAAGATAGGAGCCATTTCCAAGCAGCAGGTGGGATGCAGCCACTCTGTTTTCAGCAGGAACAGAGTCTAAGCATATGGATGCAAGCTGTCTCCTCCCAGCTGGTCTTACAGACAGAGAGCCAGCCCTGGCCTTTTTTGTTTAGTAATATACAGCAGGGGAGAATTCTAGCAGCAAACAATATCTTGGGGAGCAGATGTGGTTTCTTAACGTTTAACTCATTGTTACAGTTTCTAATTATGTGTTTACAGTTGCAATTATGAATGTTTATAGTTGACTGTATCCCTTTCATAAGCTAAAAGTAAATTTCTCATTTTACGCAGAAAACATTCACAGGGGCATTTTCAGATGCTTCATTATCTGTGGTTATGTTTCTGTGGCTATGCATCACTGTTCTCTTGAATGTATTTATTTCTCACAACCACGTTAGCCCTTAATATCTTTTTTTTAATCACACCTATATGTATCACAATGTATTACTGAATTAATCTCATATTCTTTTATCCTTTTCGAGTAAATAAATTTATTTTCTTTATCTTCACACTTTCGTGTGATCCTCCCACCCTTGTATAAATCTTCCTGTGCAACAAAATAGTTGACGTAAGTAAAACCACTATACATAATTGATGTGTTCTCTGTTTAATAAATAAAGTGTCTGTCATATACGGGGGTAAGTTTTATGACTTTTATATTGTCTGGGTGAGTGGTAACAGTATTTTTAGATTCTATGAAGGGGGATGGAAAATTTTGATAATTTCTCAATAAGAAATTGTTCCTCTGTAAAGTAAATTCTGGTTAAAGCTGTATCTCATTTCTCCCATAAAAAAAAAAATATATGAATGATCCCTTAACAAATAAGTATCTGTCATACATCAGACTTTCAGAATTGTCAGAATTGATTCACTGTTTGTTTCACAGTAACAAACAATGCCAGTGGAAAAAAATAAAAAAGAAAGTTTTCCTGCTGTTAATGAGACAGAGGTGACTGTAAACAATAGATGCCTTATAGCAATTCTCAAACAGGAATCAAAGCTGTAATTAAATATAAAACACTGTCAATGATAGGCTCTTTAATGTAACATATTTCAGTTGCTTTTCCTCTATGAAATAGCTTCACTTAGACAAAAGCTGAGAGTGACTGAAACGAGAGAAGAAAGACTTGTGCTGAAGACTGATTTCTTGTTGCTCATGACACACCAGTCCTGTAGCTTCGGCAGCAAATATTCCTGACTAGAAGTCAGAACACAGCTAATCACGTCATTTTGGTGGCATCACTCTGACTAAATGGTGCCATGCGAAGACAGTTTGTTCCTAGGTGGACATAGGTGTCATCTCAACTGCTCTGTTCAGACCTTGGGCTGTCTATTCTCTGAGCAGGCAAAGAATAAGAGAGGAAATAACCTAGGGGAAACTGGTGAAGAGCTAAAGCTTCTTCACCTTTTTATTTTCCAGTTGTTTTATAACATGGATGTGTGGGTGCTGGATGGACAGCAGCACTCTCCTAAAGCCCAAGGTCTAGAGGATGTTGCTTCATAAACACACACAAAGGAGAACAAAGGAAAGGGAGTTCTGGAAGGCAGAGGCAACTCTCCTGCAACACTTGCCTGAGCTAATCAAAAGGATACAAAACCCCTGCACAGCCCTTGATCAGCCGTGTGATGCCTCCAGCCAGAATCCAACCTGTATGTGTAAACAAATAGGATGCCCTGAGCAAGTACTAGGAAGTAGGAAAGAGGATTTGGAATAAAGAACTATAGTTCTTGCATGGTGCAGATTAATTATCTTCTTGCATCATTTTCTATTCACAAATCAAAAGTAAGTACTTCAGAATCTGAGCTGCTGCCCTGCTATAAAGCAGCACTGTAAGATTGGGTCAAAGTCTAGACCATTAAGTGTAGGTGTATAAACCCAGTATAACTAATTCATCTGTTTTGGGGCAGAACAGCAGTTAAAACCAAAGTATTTCTGTATAAAATAGAAAAAATATTTCATTTAAAATGCGGGAGGAAATAGAGTCAGAAGAAAGCTATCTATTCTCAGTTGACTCAGAACAATTCTATACAGTAAGGTGATGGGGCACTGGAATATGTTGCCCAGAGAAGTTGTAGCTGCCCCAGCCCTGGAAGTGTTCAAGGACAGGTTGGATGGAGCTTGAAGCAACTTGGTCTAGTGGAAGGTGTCCCTGCCCCTGGCAGGGGATTGGAACAAGATGATCTGTTGTACTGTGGTTCTGTGATGCTGAATATGACCCTGGAGAAGTTCCTTCACGGGAGATATTCACCAACTACTATTTTCAAAAAGAGTGGAAATAACGACTCTTGGTTTGTTATGGTTTGAAGTGATGAGTTTGGGCTTTCTGATCTCTACTAAGCTGCAAGCACTGAGATTCTTCCCCCCCCCGGAGTTACATAGTGCCCCTTCTCTAATAATCAAGTTTTGAGTTCATACTGCAGCTGTCTCTCGATGGAATCACAAGAAAATGTTTTTTCTTCTTTGTTGAGCTAGCTAGTGACATTTCTTGGAATTTGATGTCATTAGAAGAGTTGTCAGTCTCTCAAATTATGTTAGCAATGATAAATATGTTAAAAAGTCATTAAGGAGAAAGAGATAAACATGTGAAATCACACACACACACTCACAATCTCACCTAAATTTCATAAGATACAGATATTTATAAGAGCCAGGCTTGGAGTATTCTTCTTCCAGGTAACAGGTGACAGAACATGAGGAAACAGCCTCAAGTTGCACCTGGGATGGTTTAGATTAGATATTAGATTTTTTTTTTTTAATGGAAAAGGTTCTAAAGCATTGGAACAGAGTCCAGGGAAGTGGTGGAGTCACTATCCCTGGAAGTGCTAAAAAAAACCTGTGGATGTGGCACGTGGTTTATTGGTGAACACTGTGGTCGTTGGCAGTTGAACTTGATGATCTTAGTGGTCTTTTCTGACCTTAATGATTCTATGATTCTATGATTCCATGGGTGACTTAGGGTCCCCAATAACTTAGGGGTTTTTCTGCTTCAGGGCAGAAAAACCAGCACACAGACCTCCTGTTTCATTGCACCCCACAGCTGAATCACCCCTGAGGGACACAATAAAAAAAAACAATGAAAGGAGGTATGACACTAGAAAGATGGGAAAAGAGTTGTTGACAGAAGTTCAGACTGAGTAGGGGAGAGAGAAGCTATTTCCCTAAGTTTTCCTTCAGAAATTAGAAGTTTGTGTTAATTGTTAACAAGGTTAAATTAGGTAAAATTCCCTACGTACCTTTCTCCACTCTCCTCTTAATTGAGAGTGTTGTAATTTCAGAAAGCCATTCCCCTCCTGCCCTGGTTAAAAATTCCTAGGTGTTTACTGGCTGCCAAACCAACAATATCTGAGTGCATGCTGCTCTTTGAAACCAATCAGCAGCTCTTCATAGTTACCACTGATGTCACATAAAGCAGGACAAAGAATATCCCACATACCCAATTGCTTATCCCCCCTCCTGCTTTACTTCTGGCATGTTCTCTGTCACAGTTGTGGTCTGTACCAATGACAGAATCTTCCAGGCACAGCCTAATCATGGTTTGGGGGTAGCATGTGATATCCCATGCCTTGTAGGGCACATGGACCAAAATGATTCAGGTTTGACTTCCATCCTTATGCAGTATTCCAATAAATCATAGGAGGTTTTGTAACCTCAAAGACTCCTGAATGCTTTTGTGTTGTACATGTGGAGCATTTCTTAGTTGTCTGCCAGGAAAACTCCATTCAGATGGCGAATGAACACCTTGGCCTGAAAAAAAAGGAAAATTCATACAGAAGAGAACTGTACATCTTGGAATCATAGGGAACTCCACACTGAGCCCCACAGACATCCAGAGGAAAGTGTAAGTTAGTGTGAACTTTGCCAGCCTTGGCTTCAGGGCCAAGGAAAAGAGGGACTCTAGACAGGAAGAGCTTCACCACCTCAGAGAATATTTTCCCCCCTTTTTCCTCATGGTGTTTATGTACTTCCTCTCATCACAACATGGGAGACGCCTCACAAGCATTTCTGTTTGTTATCTTACAGTTTTGCTCCTGCTAACAATCCAGGTAAGGGGCTTGCTCCTAGAGTTTTATCCTGAGCACATGTCAAGTCAGCTCTTACTCCCACTTGATGATTTTGATGGCCAGAGATTATATTAATGTCTCATTCCTTGGCATGTTATTGTCTACAGAATTTAATGTGTCTCAGTAATCTTGATTTGACAGGTAGCTCATAGTCCACTGACTTGCAACCTCTTAAACAACATGTAGACTGAGTGGTTATCCTAAAAGTTAAGTGCTTGGGGAATTTGTGTCCAAGACATCATAGGCAGTATCTCCAAGATTATGTTACATGCAGTGTAGTGGAGAAAAGACTGGATATTATGATATTAAATTCCTTTAGCCCAGTAATTTGCAGTGCTGTGCAGTGTCTTGCTTAACCTTTAGATGCTCCTCCAGAAGGGAGTAGCTTTGACCCATCTCCTGTATCATACCTGGCATCTCTGAGCAGAAGTCTTCAATATTCTAATGCAACTCAAAGGGCACAATTTCCTTTGTTTAGACAACCAATATGAGCCAGAATCTGCTAAAATAGAAGCACTGAATCATGGAATGGTTTGGGTTGGAAGGGACCTTAAAGATCATTTAGTTCCAACTCTCCCACCAGAGTCAGGGATGCCACCTACTCGATCTGGTTGCTCAGAGTCCCATCCAACTTGGCCTTGAATGCTTTCAAGGATGGAACAGACCATAACAATGAGAGTGACCCTCAGTGCACTCTCTCAGTGCACTTTCAGCTCTAAGTTTGGAGATGAACCTCAGTTTTCTGGAACCTTATATTAATAATCTACTGGGGCCCTTTTTAAGTCTAGCAACTAATTTTAATTGCATCATGATAAAACTGATATTTGGCATGGTGTTTTGTCTACTAAATTCCCTCCACAGGGTTATGCTCTAACTTTTTCAGCTCTACAGTTCTTTCTTCTTCTTCTCAAAGCTGAAAGACTGACTTGAACAACAGTCAAGGCCTTCAGATTCCTCAAGGACCTTTCAGTCTCTGAGCTTCACAAAAGCAAATCAACTGTTTCAGCCAAGAAAAAAAGCTGCTTCACACTCAGAGTCAACCTGGTAATATTTTCCCAGTGCACAGTGGCACCGGTCACCTTCTTCCTAATTAACTGCCACCCCAGTAGACTGGCATCAATGTGTTTTGAAAAGTTTTCAACAACAACAACCTCTTCTGTGAAGCAGCTTAAAACATGCACATTGCACTCTGTTTTGACTGATTGATGAACCTCAGTGCAGAGTATATAATAATGTGCTAAATGTTACATATGCCCTTAGTGGGTAATTTCAGGAAATTATTAAAATGTGCTTCTTTTAAAAGGTTTGGTAATGTAAGTCACAGAGACCCAATGCTGATTAGTGTGGGTGACCACAGTGTACTCGAGGCTTTGATATTTCTTGGCTTTTTCTTGGTTTCCCGGAGGCCCTTTGGACAAAGCAAGAAAGATGGCTGAGACACCCTTGGCCTTCTGGGAAACTCAGTGACATTTAAAGGCTGCTGGGGCCTATTCTGTTAATATCTAAACTAATTAAAATCAAATCATAATTGTAGAAGCTTGTTCACCAGAATTCTAATCAGACTGGGAGCGGTACACGCTGCTGTGCTGACGGTTGTCTCGGCTCTGTGAGAAGTGTTTTACTGTACAGAAAAATGTTCTCAGTGCTCCTTCTCGATCTTACAACCAGCTCCTTATATAAGAAATGTCACTTCAAATGTAGAGTGAAGACTTGCTTCAACATTTTTCTTTCTGTGTACACGGAACACATTTTGCTGTATCAAGTAACAGGATATTTGTCAGGGTGGGGCAGGCTTGGATGTACAAAAAGTGTTTTTATTAGGACTGAGGGTGACATCCTGCACTGAACTTCCACCTTACACAGCCTCTGTGAGGGGAAGCTGAGGGACAGGCACCAATGTCTGTTCTCTGGTAACCAGCGACAAGACCCAAGGGAATGACTGGAGCTGTGTCAGGGCAGGTTTAGGTTGGATATTAGGAAAAGGTTCTTCACCCAAAGAGTGGCTGGGCACTAGAACAGGCTCCCCAGGGCAATGGTCACAGCACCAAACCCACCAGAACTCAAGAAGTGTTTGGACAATGCTCTCAGGAACATGGCATGATTCTTGGGGTGATCCTGTGCAGGGTCAGGAGTTGGACAGGGATAATACTTCTGGTTCCTTTCCAATTCAGAGTATTCTGTGATTCTGTGACATTGAGGCTGCAGAAGCTCACGGACAACATGTCAGCACATCTCAGAGCAATATTGTAAATGATGGGGTCACAGGGCTGAGGTGAATGAGAGCTGGGTCTGATGAAATACATGCTGCTGATGAAGTTTATGTCTGTCAATTCAGCTCTGAGTCTGGCAGGTCTTATTTTTAACATCTGTGTGTTCAGTGTCACTGTGAGCAGTGAAATACCTGTGTCAGATCAATAAGACACTCTTACTGCTGAGGAAAACAGCATGAGAATATAACAGGTATTAAGGTATATAGGAAAGGCTTATTAATATTTAGCAAAACTAATCTGTTTCTCACTAGCCAAAACATGCATATCCAACCCTTTTGGGAAGACAGCTTTGAAGATTCCCTAAGTTGAAATGAGGTTTTCTGTGCTGTATGCAACCATTCCTATTCTCTGTGGGCTAAATCTTATTCCATAATTTTGAAGTCAACCTTTGAGATTTGGGAGATCATTAGAGGGTTTGTGTATGTTTTCTTCATTCTGTTTTTCCAGATAGACCAAATGTAGTCACTTTATAGATGGGAATGTGATTTAAATAATATGACTTTGCTAACATTACATTTTGAATTTATCTTTATTAAGGCTGCATTTTAATTTCATTCCATGTATCCTCATTAAGCAACTGTTTGCTCCCTCAGGCATTTTTTCAAGCTAACTTTTAATCTACCTATTGGTACTCAAAGCTGTAAAAGTTAAAACCTATTTGAATTTTTATTTGGAAATCTGCTAGATTTTTTCCCCTTTATATAACTGCAGGCATTTTGCTTTTGCTGGAGATGGTCTATTTTCCCTATATAATTTGATAAATATTAAATTAAATAACACATATTCACATCAATGTGTTGTATGCAAACCCTGATCTCCAGAACACTATACAGTAACTAAAACAGCATTTTATTTTGCAGAAGCTCTGTCTGAAATGCTGTCACTGTAGCCCTCAGATGCTGGATTGCCATTGAAATTAGCAGCAAGTGGGCCTAAAGGACTTACATTTTCTTTATTTCTATTGATTTTGACTTCTGAGTCATGCACACACTGTTTTGAGATGACAGGTGATGGAAGAAAGTTCAGTGAAAGTGAAAGTCATTGATGGGGAGCTGCTCTACATAATGTCACATAATGTGATTTCTCTGGACATAAGACCATGGCAGCACTGCATCGCATATAAAAAAAATGCTTCTTTTTTTCCTTATGGTACACTCAAAGAATAAATTTCTCTTGTGCTATATACAATATCTGCAAACTTTAGACATTTTTATTTGGCTAAAAGGATAGGAAAGAGAAATACATGTTGGGAAGGTAATAAAATCACCCATCATTGGTTAAACTGCAGGGACAGTTGATGGTGTCTTGGGACATGGATTTAGATTTCATGTATTCCCTTCTAGTACCCCCATCATCCACCCTTTGATTTGCTGCAGTGGCTGTTGTGGAAACAGTCCTGTGGTTGTGAGACCTCACACAAGTCAGGACACACATGTGACAACGTACAGTAATCCTGGCTGAGCTCCTCCTGTCCTGATCTCATCCTTTCCTTCCTCTTCCGCTGCCTGCATTTCTCTCTCTACAATCCAGTTGAAGTCACTGTATATTTACCTAAAAAAAAATTGTTGGTCCTTGGTTTGATATAATCCTTCATTCCCAGAACTCACACAGCCAACAGTTACTGACTGCTCTCAAACTAAGTTATTGTTTGGAAATATTTCTCCACCTCAGCATTTCTTATTTTGATAAGCTGGGTGCTACCTTCAGCAAAAAAATAAATAAACCCTCTAAAGTAGGTCAGGAATCAGAACCAAAAAGGCTGCTCAAGGCAGGCTCAGATCTGTAGGTATTTGCAATTTTAACTCACTGGTTCTTCAAAACATAACTAAAGCTCCTGAGCATACACAGCACAAACAATACCAGGCAAAAATGGTTTGTATCACAGGTATCTGCATCTGTCTTAATTATTACCTGTTTGGTGACATATAAATAAAAATGTGTAGAACTATAGTTAGATGTAAATAGATATAGAGTTAGATACCTTTTTTTTCCCTTGCAGTACCTACTGGTTTAAGCTTTAATTTCACACACCCTTTTAATTTTGACTGGATTTCTTTGTAAGCAACACTCAGAGTTTGCTGCTGCAAATGATTCTTCTGACTAAAAATAATTCTGCTGAGAGCAGTGAGATCACCTGTGTGTTTGTGGACTCCTGCACTGAGACACAGCAGGTGCTGAGCAGGAGAAACAGTTGAGAAGGAACGTTTTCAGGGAAGGAAAATGCCCGTGTTGGTGTTATTCCAGATAGCAGCTGCCTTTTTAATTTTCTGCCCTATCTCTAATAGCAAATACTGTTTCTCCATTGATGGATGGGTATAACCTTTGTGCCTCAGACTCGTAATAAACAAGCCAATCTCAACATTAAAGTTCAGACGTTAGTGGTTGGAAATCAGTAGCGGAAGGTGCAGCAAGGTGACAACTTACCTTTGTGCAAATGGATCTCCCCTTGGGATAGGCAGGGCTGTGTTTCCTCCAAGCCCATCCCAGACTCCATTCTTTAATTTGCTGAGTACATACAATTTTCAGGTGTGGAGAAGGAGAAAAATCCCGTACCATGAAGTTTCTTCCCGGTTGGTCCAGTGAGTCCTCATGTTTTGGACCAAGTTGAGTTCTTTTGAGGGAGGAGAAATTGTAGCATCCCTGTGTACATACTCCAGGCTGGCTGGGGCCCTGAGCCACCTGGTCTAGTGGAAAGTGTCCTTGCCTACAGTAGGGTGTTGGAGCTAAATGATCTTTAAGGTCCCTTCTAACCCAAACCATTCTGTTTGTCTGTGATTCTATGAAAAACTAACCACTCTTTTGGTCTGACTTATTACTAAACTCAGTAAAGGATGGAAAACACCAGAATGAGTGTGACTGACACAGCACAAACATAAGGATGAAGAAACCCCCACACAATTACAACTCTCCCCTCAGTATCACACAAGGTTTCACGTGTATCAGCCATGTACTGAGTGCAAGAATCACAAATGATCCAGAAAAAGCATGGTTGATAAACCAAATAAATGCAACCAGGTAGCAGAAGCAGGTTCAGACAGATGTCCCATCTGACCTTGAAGTCACCTGGTTTGAAATCTAAGGTAGGCAGCAAATTTGACTGACCTGCAGGAAAGTAAGTTTTTGTTCTGGCTTCCTGTTGGGCTGGACGTTTACATATCCAGCACGATGACTTCTGTTAGAAAGTAATTGACTTCTAGTGGGAAATTTCTACTGACTTCTGCTGGACAAGGTCCATGAGATCCTGTGCACTGCTGCCAAAGAGCTGCCTGCAGAACCCAGGCTGAAGGCAAGACCTTTTGGGCTACCAATGGGAACCTAATCAAGGACCACTTCATTCATCCCAGTTTGGCTTCTTGACAGATCTCAACATGTTCATTTTATTGCTGGAGCTACAGTCAGAAAATTCTACTACATTCAAGGTTCAGTCTTGTACTGGAATAAATTTTTGGGTTTTTTAAAGTTAATTTTATTTTTGAATTCATCTAAAAAAATCTATTTTTGGTTTATAAGCTCATATAATTTGTGTGTGAATTTATTATTTTTTTTCCTCTGCATAATTCTGATCCTGCTTCTAAGACACTGACTTGAAAAACGAAATGAAAATGTAATCTCTGATTTTAATGGTTCAAGCTCATGGATCTGGGCTCATGAAATGAAGACCAGATATAGAGACACTCTAGATCTCTCAATCTATCCCAAACTGCTATCAAATAAAAATTGGATTCTTCACTGTCTGAACTAAAATATCCTTCAGCTGTAGGTAGTTGCTTGTTTATACACCTCTTTGAGTCAGCCACTGGATATGGAAGGCTTCTCATGGATTACAAATCTCACCATGAGCCACCTTCAGCCTCATTCAGCTGTATGTAATTCAGCTCTGATGGAACAAGAAGGGAAATAAAAGTTGGGTCAGATGCTCTTGACTAACTCGTCTTCATTGCCTGCTCTTGATTCAAAATCCAAGTAATGCCATGAAAAAGGGTTCTCAGTCTAAGAATAAATTTCAAAAAACTCAGGGTAGTTTTTATAAATGGAAAATAATTTTCACACGTTTCTTCCTTCTTTCTTTCTTTTTTTTTATTCTTTCCAGAAACACAACATTAAATAATACTGTCCTGATTTATACCATATAAGCACTCAGACCTGTTTCTTGTTAAGGTCATGTGGGCTTCTTCCATGCAAATTGTTAAGGGACTTTGGTCTCTTCTGGTGTGTTTTTGCTTTTAACATATTAAACATTTATTCTTATTTAAACCTTGTCCATTGGATTATTATAGTGATTACACTCCAGTTTTCTCAGCACTGTACTGACTTTACTTCTGCTTTCAGAGGTCTTGGTCATTTTACCTTACCAAAAAGTTGAGAAAAGTCATCTCCTTTCTGTGCTGGAGGCATTAGAAAGTCTTTGTTGAACCATTGTAACACACTGGGAAGTGAGCTAATGCTGAGGTGGGTTGGCACTGCTGTCTATGCAATTCCTGAAATAAGGATGTCTGCAAGTCCACCAGCTTGGTGTTCCTTGGCAGCTACCGAGTAAGTCTCTAAGTGTGCTGCTAATTGCATAAAACACAAGAAGGGTCAGGAGTATGTGATACCCTTGTGTGAAGCCCAACATGACCAGCTATAATTCAGTTGTTAACAGGAGGTTATACCAGGAACTGAGTAGTGAAGAACCCTGGTGCAAAAAATAAAACAGTGAAAAAATTCCTTCTAGAATGATATTTTCAATTCTACTATTTTATTTATTTTGGGGGAAGAATTAATCAAAACAAGCTTGTAGCTTTTTTACAGAAAACTTACTCAAACTCTAGTGCTGCCGTTTCTGCTACATTGAATATTGTCATTCTTTTTTGTGGCAAATGTGCTTGTATCCCACACAAATTTGGCATCACTATCATTTTTCCAATCCTATACATTTATTTAAATCAGAAATGTTGAAACAGAGTATAGAAGTTAACTACAAAGCTCAAATTATCCTTTTGGAACATGCTTTCTGATGTTTTAAATTTCCTGCTGTAAATATTTTTTGAGTATCACGTACTACAGTGGAGTTGTGAGAAATGCAGTGTATTACCAAAAGGTCTTAGGAATTTAATTCAGTTTCACAGCTTTATTTTGTGCTGAAAGAAAAAAAAATAGTGTTTGGAAAAATAATGATACATTTCTAATTCACCATCTTCAAAAAAAAATTTCCAGATTTTTCAGTTGGAATGACTTTAAAAAAAATTCTTAACTTTTAAATTTTGATACAGTGCATTTTTAAGGTATTGGGTGACCAAAATACCCATGATTTTGTTGGAGGAAGAAAACGCTTCTGTTTGTCCCTCTCTCCAATTATGTCTTAAATGTAATAAGAACAGAGCCTCTTACAAAATCTCAAGACCTTCTGCCATATAAAGAAGAAATTCTTCCCTGTGGGGTTGGTGAGGCTCTGGCACAGGTTGCTCAGAGAAGCTGTGGCTGCCCCATCCCTGGAAGTGTTCAAGGCCAGGTTGGAGAGGACTTGTAGTAACCTGGTCTAGTGGAAGGTGTCCCTACCCATGGCAGGGGGTTGGAACTGGATGAGCTTTAAGATTCCTTCCAACCCAAACCATTCTTTGATTCTGTGATCAAGACATGTTATGAAAACTTCTCTATGCCTGCTGCAAGCAAAGACCCAGCTGGCATAATAATAAAACCACAATAAGAGACTGCTGACTCTTCTCCCCTACTGCCAAATTTGCTTGACCACATGGAGAAGAACACTGTGAGTGAAGGAACCAGCTGGTTGGTCAAAAAAGATTTTGTTCAAACCTCCCACTGACACCAAGTTTCACAGGTACTAAGCAGGACTGGCCTCAGGCCAAAAATAAACTTTTTATTTGGCTCTCTCAGCAAAGGAGAATCTACTCCAACACAGAACTTCAGCAAACTTTCCCTGGAGCTAATTTCATTCAGCTCAGGACTGGTAAAAAGGATTCTAGATGACAGTATAACTCAGTCCCTCATGTTGGTTTTCTCTCCTATCAGCAGCTAAAGAGTCATTTGGCCATATATCAGAAAGTTTCAAAAAATGTTTGTATGTATTTAATGTTTACTATGCACTGTGAGGAAAAAAATAATTCCAGCACTCTTTCTTCTCTGCAGATTTTTCTGTAACCATGTGAATAAACATGATGATGCACATGCCCACATGCCTTCTTTAACCAAAGAATAGAACAGGAACCATCTTTAAAGAGTCCAATAACTGGACTGAACTCTACCAGTAAAAAAAAAAATAATTAAAAAAACATAGAAGAGTCTTTTATTCAAAATGTGTGTCTCCGGAAATCTGAGGGCATTTCACATCTAAATGACAACAATCAGTCTCAGGAGGTAATTCTTTTCCCCTACCAGAAAGAAACAAAGTACACCACAAAAGTCTGAAAAATGCAAACCAAAATTGTCATTTTATTTTTCTTGCAGAAAATGTCATTTCTTCCTACATTGGTTCCCTCCTATCTTTGATTTCTCATCCTCTATACTATAGCTCTTCTTTTGCATCCTGTGACAGTAAGTAAAACAGTGTTTGTGAAATCTTCTTTTCTAATTTCACTTTTCTTTCTAAACGTGACTCTCAATAAAAGAAAACCCCCCAAAAACTGATTAACTATTCTAAAGCCATTTGATCACACACCAAAGCCCAAGTGATGCATGAAGAACAATTTTCAAGTTTTATATTTTAAAAACAATTGAATATTTCTAATCCTAGGTGTCCCGATCCCATGTGTTAGTTTCTGAATGAAGTAAATAACCTTCTTCTGCATTTGCATTTTAATTTTCTTTTAACATTTTGCAATATAGATTTTCATACAGAGAACACTTTCTTTATAAACAGATGCCACTCTAGCTGTCATTTCAAAGACGTGTGACTGAATTTCTGAAAGTCTAAGAGACATGTTAAAAGTGACATGAAGCAAAGCAAATGATTTGACTATTGTTTCAAGTGTTCTTTTCTAAAATTTAAATGCAAAAAAAGAAGCCCTGAAGATATTACTCAGTAATACTAATAATGGTATTTCTATAATGCTTTAAATTTCTAAAGTTCCTAAGTAACCAGTAATTAATTCAAGTAATGCCCACAACTTTTAGCTGCTAATATTCACCTTGCAAAAATAAATTGATTTGTTTGTGTTTGTGTGTGTTCTTGAGGGCTACACGCACACAGTCATTTGTCAGTCTCTAATAAGAAACAGAAGTGACATCTGTCATGCATTCCAGTAAACACATTAAGCAAACACAATAGGACCCCAAAATGTTTACTCAAGTACTCTAATTAATTGTGACTTGCTGGAACAGAGTTTTCTATGAATTAAACACAAAGATCCATGCTCTCTCCTCCCCCTTGCTGTAGCTTTTTGTGCAGTGGGAAAAGATTTAAACTAAAGACTTCCCTTCTGGCTCTGCCAAGGTGCATTTTTCCCTCACAGACTTGACTTGCAGTAGAAGTTGATGTGAGTGTTTGTCACGGCTGTTTTGACAGTCTGGTCATCCTAATCCAGGGATCTGGTCCCTGTGGTTTGTCAATTATCCTACTAACCCTACAGCGAGAGGAACACTCAAGGCACTGAACTGTCATCCAATAACCAAGAAATAATGTCAGCAGCCAGTGAGTGGGGATTGCGAGAGATGGGGATGCTTTTGACAACAGAGAAGTGTGGATCGTTTCAGCATTTATTTTATTTATAGGTATTCGTAACAAATTAATTACATCTCACTGCAAGGCTTCACTAAAACTTGCCTGATCCAGACTCGCCTGAACACCCAGGGTGATGAGCAGAACTGAGTGCAGGGATTGCAGTGAGGCACATTCAGGCGTGGAGGTTCGATTCCCAGTTCCGTTCATTCCCCTCCTGTGACCTTGAGCTTGTTACTTGACTTGGATATGTTTGAATATCCCCCCGGATAAACTGAGGATAAAAGCATGCACTCTTAAGAGCAGGCAGAGCCTTAATCAATTAATGCCTGGTAAAGGACATTAAGATCATTTAGCAAAAGGTAGAATTAAAGTGCAAATTATGCTAAGGTCCTACTGGAATGAAAGGCAAGTGTGTTTAAAAGGGGATTTAGATGCAGAAGGTTAGACAGCAAAGAAAATCTAGGTGGAGGATCACAAGAGGCTTGATTCTGATCCGGTGTGTAACAGGATAATTTGGCTTAACTCCCCACTTAATATTAACAAAGCAGGCTCTGCCCTGGATTCTCACTTGGTGCAAGGTTACACTGATCTAAGATTGCACTGATTAAACCCACTCTGAGTCCAAATTTTTGGCTCTGCAAGTCCTCATAATTAGACGCATAAAGTCTTTTTTCTCCCCATCTTTTCAAGTCTGTTTTTCCTATTGTTTTTAAGTCACAGGTTATTCTAACTATGTTGAAATGCGAAAATATGTCTGAAGAAATAAGGCAACAGAGACAAATTCAAACTCTGGAGTTATCCTGTTTCCAAGCAAGCCACAGCACAAACAGCAAGGCCAGATGAGGAAATGAGTACCAATAATAGCTTCTTACATCTTTAGTTCTAAGTTTAGATGTGGTGCAGCCCCAGCAGCAACTGGTTCAAATTTTTTACCACCTGAGAATTCTTCAGGAAAGTGAAAGGTATGAGATGGTGAACTTCCTTGGCAGACACTGGTCACTGTTGAGGTAGCTTATTTTAAACTGAAATATTTCCATCAAAACAGTGTGGGAATCACAAAATGGTTTGGGTTGAAAGGGACCTTAAAGCTTATCTAGTTCCAACCCTTCCAGCCCCTCTGCCATGGGTAGGGACACCTTCCACTATCCCAGGTTGCTCCAAGCCCCATCCAACCCAGCCTTGGACACTTCCAGGGATGGGGCAGCCACAGCTTCTCTGGGCAGCCTGTGCCAGGGCCTCTCCACCCTCACAGTAAAGAATTTCTTCCTAATATCCAATCTAACCCTGCTCTCTTTCAGTTTAAAGCCATTGCTCCTTGCTCTATCATGGCCCTTGTAAAAGGTACCCCTCCAAGCAACAGAGTATTGGGGTGAACTCTGATAAAACAGAGTTGATATGAAATTTAATGTTTTAAGGGACTGTTTTAACACTCTTTCTAGTAGACTGAAGAATTTATATTTCCAGTTTGTGGTGGAATTTTATAGTGATCATCTGAAGGAAAAATTCTTCCAGTTGCAGATGTTATTTCAAAGCCATATGTGCAACCACTAGAATAACTAAATGCAGATCATGCTGGTCATCAAATAATTTTTGCTCCTATATCTACCTTACTGAGTGAAATATGCACATGCACTGCTGATATTTCAGGAAGTCGGGGTAAACAGAGATGCCTCAAAATATCTGTTTAAAATCACCACCTTCATTCTCAGCTATATTAGTTGGGAATTAAAATGTGAAGACTAGGATTTTTCAGGATCATGTCTGATATCAGAGTCTAGTTATTTCCATTGCAACATTGTCAGCAAATCTGGAAAACAGCTGGAAGCCATTCCAGGAAAATATTGTATTTTAGCAATGTGTTGCTATGTACATATCACCTCATTGTGCAAAATTTAAACCATCTTCTTCCTGAAAATCTGAAAAATATTTGCTCTGCACAGAAAAAAAACCAAAACAACAAACTGTTGGATAGCCCAAATGAGAAACAACAGATCCAACTGAAACCAGCTGGTTCTTGTCTACCTAATGACAAGGTAATTTAGGGTAACTTCCTAGATATAGAAACACTATATTGCCATCAAACATTACAAAAGTTTGTGTTGGGAGTGGATATTTGCAAAACTTAAGACAAAAATAATGCTGTGATGCATAAACACACATTGCATAAGAAAATAACAGCTCCTGAGAGCCAAAGGCATGAATGAGTTGATATGCCTTCCCAAATGAAGGCCACTAATTTTTTTTCTCCATGTATCCTACCATTTTATGGTTTAAATATACTCCCTCTTGCTGTTAAAATGTCAGCCAAGAAAACCTGATTTTTGACTGGTTGATGTACTTGCCTTCTTGTAAATGTGGATTCCATAGACACTCCCTAACTTGATGGGAGTAATTTTGATAAGTGCCCTGTGCAAACACACTGCAGCAGAATCAGCATACACTTATTTTATACCAAGGACTTGGGGAGCAGCACTATCACAAAATCATGGAGTCATCTAGGTTGGAAAATACCTCTAATATTATCGAGGCCAAGTGTTAACTTAACTCTGCAAAGTCCACCACTAAACCGTATCCTCAAGTGCCATATCCACATGTTCTTTGAACACCTCCAGGGGCGGTGACTCCACCACTTCCCTGGGCAGCCTATTCCAATGCATAACCAACCTTCTACTGAACCTCCCCTGCTGCAACTTGAGGCTGTTTCATCCTGTCATTTGTTATATGGGAAAAGAGGCCGACACCTACCTGGCTCCACCCTCCCGTCAGGGAGTTGTAGAGAGTGAGAAGGACCCTTCTGAGCCTCATTTTCTCCAGCCTGAGGCCCCCCAGGTCCCTCAGCTGCTCCTCATCAGACTTGTGCTCCAGAGTCTTCCCAGTTCCACTGCCCTTCTCTGGACACACTCGATCCCAAGCTCCAGGCTGGTCTCTTCATCTCACCCTCAGTGGGAAAGGACACATATTTTTCAGGTCAGTTGTTCTGGTTTTTTTAAAAGATGGGCATTCTGATAACATGAACATGTGTGGAAATATTCAGACATGTAAGGACTTGTGCCTGGGAGCTGGATTTTTCAGTTGCTGCTAGTGAGGTGGTCGAGAGAATATGGTAAACACACTCCATCCCCTGACTCTCCCCACACAGATGAGTCTGAATCTAATACCTCGAAAGGCTTATTCCATAAACAGTGGATCCTTTAAAACTATCTGTGGTAAAGTTAGATTATCAATGAGAAACTTTAAACCTCTAAGACTGCTACTTGACAATTTGTCACTCAACTTCAGCAAAACTATAGGGGAAAAGCACAATGAATTAATGAATAGCAACAAATCCCCATGACAACATGTTACTTCATTAAAATTTTATCAGCATTCTTCCTAGGGAAAGCATGCCTTCTGTTCTATGCTGAGCTTCTTCTACAGTGTTTTACAGACAATTCACAGCATTCTGGCGCTTCAAAATTAGTTCCTGTGGAGAGTGAGCTACACACAGACTCTAGATTGTGTCACACAGCGATCTCCTGGGTGCCATGATGAAGTTTTGCCTACATTTTTTGTGTGTATCTTATGCCTTAAACATTAATCAAGCATTTCCCAATTGCTTTCTTTGAGAATAGGTTAATTAGCTGCAAATGCATCTCTGTGTTAATTTTCAGCAAATGCATTAAACTGCATTTCATAAATATTTTCCTAGCAAGCAAAGGGAAGCTTTGAAAGGAAAATGTTTTCATTGCTTTTGCTGGGGCTCTATCTTATGACTTTTTTTTTTTCTTTTTTTGTTTCTTTTTTTTTGTGTGTGTGCAGATCCATAAAACATACCCATTGGTGCTCAGTGTATTTCTCAATCTGGATGTAAGTAAAGAAAAGAATAATAATAATAAAAATGGTTGCTAGATACTGTAAGCTTGCCAATATAATCTTAGGATTTGATAAAAAAGAATTCCTCTGCTCAGAAACACTGAATATATTTACTTAGAAATTCAAATAGTTTTAAAGAATAGAAAAAGCCATATAGATCATGAAAAAGAGACTGAAATTACTTTTAAAAATAAATAATAGCTTATGTGGATATCACTAACCTCTCCTGGTTATATTAAAAACATTTCCCTCAGACTATTGCAGTCCATTTACATACTGCATGTATTTGGCTCTAGAAGAACCTAACATGAAAATATCTGTTCCCAAAAGCTTTTATAGCCAAACGGATTTGGGATTCAAAGGCTTCAGGGAAGGAAATTCATCCCTAGTTTTTCACTCATGAACTAAGGTGTTTGACACAGGGCTTAGGGTGTTGAAGTAAGTTGCTAAAATCCTGTTTTGTTTCTTTTGCAATCAGTTAGGCAGGAGGAGGCAGAATTAAATGTCCATATTGTGCTGTAAGATTTCTGAGTTAGATGGAAAATATTACAAAAAAATTTGTTTATTTAGCATTAGATACTTATTTCTTATAAACTATAAACATTGCAAAAAGAAGACACCATAGCTTCCTACTTCCAGCCAAATGCCTGAACTGCACATTCTCTCCTTATGGCCCCATGGATCTTGCCAGTCTTGAGCAGATGTCTATGGAATATTACAGTAATGAGAGAATTCTGTTTGGGTGTTGAAACTGTTGCCATAATCACCCCACAGCCCAGGGAACCCTACAAATAAGATCCACTGGCACAGGCTGCCCAGAGAAGCTGTGGCTGCCCCATCCCTGGAAGTGTTCAAGGCCAGGTTGGATGGGGCTTGGAGCAACCTGGGATAGTGGAAGGTGTCCCTGCCCATGGCAGGCGGGTCGAAAGGAGATGATCTTTAAGGTCCCTTCCAGCCCTAAACATTCAGTGTTTCTGTGATTCTTCTGCCTTTTGCATAACTGATCTATAACCACTGGGCTGTTATGCCAAACATTCTTACCCTGTATTTTTTTTTAAATTGAATTCATTGCAATCTTAGTAAGAGGCTTGATTCTGAGCAAGCTCACTAATGTAAATCTTTCAGATGGCTGAGTGGAATGAGTATCTTCACCTTGAACCTGAGCCCTTTTTTGAAAATGAGTCTAGATGGGCATGACCAGTTCAGCAAAGCCAGGGCCCTACCAGGTGTTTCCCGCAGAAACACCTGATTACGCAGGGGAACTTATTACGTGAAATTTAAGTGCCAATAGAACCTTTCCTTAGGTCACACCTCTGAAGAAAGGCCTTAATTTCATTTCAGTGACACATAAGATCCCATGGCATTTTCCAGATAACTTAAAAACCAGGTAATAGATGTCACAATGGTTAGTAGGTGTCTGCATCTCGGTGGGGGACACCAGTGTTCACTGCAGAATTGTTTCTCTCCAACCGTTCTTTAACTTTTTGTGTGTGTGTTTAGATTATTTTACCACCCACCTGCAATCCAGCTAAACCATCATAAATATAGAGTGATCATCTTCCTATGCAGAGTATTTAACAACAGAAATGTAGTGCAGTCCTGCTTCTTTCATTGACATCTGTGAGCTCTGGAAAAGGTCCTGTAGAAGTCTGTTGTAAGATCTTGGTAGGATAAACACTGAAAAAAGCATTGACTCAGTAAATTAAGGAAACTGAGATATGTCTTCTCTGAAGTATAGATTTAATAGTAGTGTTTCCTCAACCATACTTCTGTACAGTTTTTGTTTATTACATTTCATGAGATGTCACCCCATGACTCATTTTAAATTAGCAAATCCAGGCCCAGCATTTTACAGACCCCTTTATAACTTTTCTAATCTTAACAAATGAAACACAGGACACCACCACACTTCTGCGCAAAGAGATCTCCTTGTCCTTTTCCTGCAATTTTAACTCCTTCTCAGCTGTTCTCACTTCCTTTTCCACTCAAGAAACGATGGGCATCAGACACCTCAGGATGCCTGATAGTTGTAACCTCTTATGACACAGTCAAGAAGTTCTAGAGCTCCAATGTCTACTTCTGGATTTGTTTGGTGGGACCCTCATATTTATTTTGTTATGGTTGGATAAAGACTCAAGTATCTCATCATTATGGTTTTTGGCAGCCTGTGAACAGTATGATGGTCATCTGCAGATGTGTCTTTCCACGTTGTTTATCAAACAGCTTGACCTTAGGCAAATGTTTATTAAAACCTCTCTGCTTCATCAGTAGCTCCCATTCTTTTCATCTTCAGCAGTCCCAACACAGACACGTCCTCCCATTTTCTTCAGTACTTCCACCAAATCTAAGATTGTAAAAATAGCTGCTGCTACTACACGACAGCTATTTTCAGAAATACAGGCAATGCCAGGTTGCAGCCAGGAGGAAATTGAATATGATGCCCTTGATGCACTTGCTACCATACGTGGATTTAATGATATTTCAGGGCTGAGCAAGCTGTGGCATGAGTGTCAAGGATTGTGGTGAGCAGATTTCCAATGGCGTGAAGCAGGGTCAGGAGTTGGGAGCTACAGTACTCGGGGACACACCTCAGTGGGAGGCAGGTGATACCAGGCTGCCAAGCTTCCTTGTTACCTTACTGTCATGCAGACAACAAAAAACAGGGTAGGAGAACTGGCAGCCAATCTCCTGTTGAAAGGTAGGATGTCCTGGTGTGTTTCTTTTGGCAGAAGTATCTTCAAGTTTGGGTAAAAGGTCTGGTCATGGACACAACCTCTGCAAGATTGCCAGACTACTAAATACAACATATTTTTATAGACACTCTAGTCCTAAACCCAAACCCATGTTTGTGTGAAATATCTAACAAAGTTTGGCCAGACAACAGGACTGAATCATCAATCTGAAATTACATCTATAATTATCCATAACCAGAGCCAAACAGTGTGTTATTCTTGGAGAAAGCAGAGGGAGAGCTATTTCCTTTCTTCTCCTCCTTTCTTTTTCCACTTCTGAAGACATCAGTAACTTGTGAATTAGAAATCAAGGGGAGGTGTCTTTGAGCAGGATTCAGATAAAACTGTCGTGGGGAGCATGTGGTGCTATTTAAGTTCCCTCTGAACTCTGCCTGCCTGTCTCCGTCCTCTAGTCTTTTTGAGGCAGCTTTTGTTAAAGGCAAGTCATGCCAATCAATCCTGGCAGGTGGTCTTTTTAGTTCCAGGTGTTGACAACAGGTATTTACTTTGGTCTCCTATATCCTCTATCACAAAGGGAGTTGGTGAATTCAACATTTGTTGGCTGAAAGATGATAGATGACACTTGCTGGCTCAACATTCTTCATGTGACCATCTCCAACAGTTGTTATTCCAGTTCATGTGCTTCTTGGTAAGGAGTGACTGCAGATTAAGGATCTGGAAATTTCCTGTCCTATGTAGAGTGGTCTGCCCACCAACATCCACACCTCAAAGAAACACTGCATTCCCTGGTTCTTTGTGTTTTGTTATAAGGAAACTTTTCATTCAGCCTCTTTTAATTTACCCCTGAGTTTTAAGGATTTGCACACTATTTTCATCTTAGTCATTTTTATAGAAATCTGATGGTGAATTAGAAACAGCTGCATCCCTTGCAGACATTTCCTAAAAACTACAAGATGCTTAGGAAGAATCTGCTTGCCAGTGTCTGGGAAAGGGCCACTGGGGATAGATATATACTTGTGTACCTTTATTAAATTAAATTAATTATATCTGAGAGCATGAAATTATCTCAGTGCCTGATCTTTTTATTTTTCTGTTTGCCTTTCATATGCTGTGTCCTTTATGTGCCACATCAATTCCAATGGAATAGAATAGTTCTCTTGGAAGGGACCTAAAATGGTAATTCAGTCCAACTAGATGAGCTGATGTTCAAAACAGGCTTGAACCTGAGCTGGATGGTTTCCCCTTATAATTTCATTAGCAAAATGACCTGTTTGGGCCCTTTTCCCTGCAGGCATTGTTATAGTCTGCACTAGCTCAGCCTCGCTGATTTATGGACTTACAAACAAAAATCCAAACCATGTTCATATCTTCCAACATTTACCATGTTAAACTGACATTGCTGTCTATAGGAACTTCCCATCTTACCTTTGGTTTCTCATTCTCCAAGTAGCTCCATGTCATAGAATCACAGAATCACTGAATGGGTCAGGCTGGAAGGAACCACAGTGGTCCAACCCCCCCTGCTCAAGCAGAGTCATCCCAGAGCACTTGGCACAGGATTGTGTCCTGACAGTTCTGGAATATCTCCAGTGAGGGAGACTGCACACCCTCTCTGGACAATCTGTTCCAGTGCTTGACCACCACACAGGAAAAAAGTTCTTCCTCATGTTCAGGTGGAACTTCCTGGGCATCAGTTTGTACCCGTTGCCATTTCTGGGCACCCCCGAGCAGAGCCTGGTCCATCCCTGACACGTCCTTTCAGACACTTATACACTTGTGAGGCATTACCTCACAGATTTTATCTTAGTACCTTTTAAACAAACTTTATCAAGAATTTTGTTGTCTTTAAGCACTACCCCTTTGTTGTTGTTTTTAATCTTTTTTACAGTATGGTTAATGTTCCTGTATCGACTATCCAGAGAGGGGAGAAACTCATTGAAATAGCAGCAAACATACTGAAAGGCTTCCTCTAAAATGGAAAACTGTTTTGACTTTTTGCATTTTATTCTCAAAGAGAGGTCTTTTATCGACGCCAGCTCAGCACCTTGGAGAGAAAAAGGATATCTTGAAAAAGGCTTTTAAACCCTGAGGTTGGCTGAAGGTTTTTTTTCTTTTCCCTAGACTTTGTAAACACTTTTCTCTGTAAAAGTAATGCACATAATTGTGGGATCTTCCATCTTTTTATAAGCAATATGGTCTAAGTATTACAAATCTGAAAAAAAAAAAAAAAAGCTTTCTATTTGTGTCTTTTTTCTTTCTTTTTCTCTGTTTTAGGATGGAAGTTACCCAGTTAGGGAATAAATGCAGAACACAAAGATGTCATTTTCTTTCTTAAACAAGGTCAGTATCCTGACAATAAGGGCACTTTAAAAGCTTTCTATTGTACATGTGTTCATGGGGGAGAAGGAGCTGATCAATGTCCTTTCAGGTTTGCAGGTTTCTTTTTAGGACCTTTCCTTGGGTTCTCTTTTTTTTTTTTTTTTTGGTCTTCTTTTATTTTTTCCCCCTGTTAAAAGCGAACTAAATATTTTATTTTCTAAGAAGGAAATAAAACATCGGTTACGTTGCCATATTTTAGCAAGCAAAATGAATCTGGTCCAGGTCTGGATTCAGGTTTTTGTCTTTTACTTTCAATGGGTAAGAAATATCTCAGCAATATTGTAATAAAAAAAAATCTGGTTACTGGTTTACAGGCACAGATAAGCGCCCCCATCCTGCAAACCATAGTCTTGAGGCAAGACTGCAGTTTTATTACAATAGAGAAACAATAACATCAGCATTTTCAGTCAGTTGCCAGTTTAAAACTTCTCTTGGTAAACAAGCAACAGAAAAATACTCCTAAGAAGTATTTTATGGTATTGATTGCATAAATACTATTGTTTAAAGGACCACCTTTGCTTAGGAGCAGGCACATTACAATTATCAAAATATGCTGAACTGACTTAAAAGGTAAAGCTTGAGAAAGTAATATGACCAATGCACAGAGAAAAATAATAATACTGCAGATGTTGGTGGTGATCTTTCCTTAGAAAAGTGAAGCTTCATGCACTGTTTGGATGTGCAGAACTGTGAAATACTTTATATGATTAAGTGTGAAATTTTTGGAAGTGCCACACTTAGAAGAAAAAATGTCAGTTTTTTTCTGAAAAAACTTTTGCTCTTAATTCTGCTTGAAAACCCTCCAACCCAGCAAAGCAATAATGGCAAAGTGTCTCCATCCAGTTTGGGCCTTACCCAGACAATCATCCATGCTCAAGCCTGGATTAAACTAGTTCAGCAAAGGCTGAAGTCCTTGGTGGAGCTGGGTGGAACTGCTCACGTGCTGAAAGTGAAGTACTTTCCTCAGGGTTTGCTGAACCAGTCTCAAAATCAGTCTAAAAAAGCTTAAGATGTCTTAGCCCTGCCAACCCTCAGACAGGTACAGGTGTGACACATGATCCCAGTGCAGTTGCACATGGGGTAGACCAAGGATGGAGCTGTACTTCTCCTGCTCCATCTCTTCAAGGTAGTTATAACAGTACTTTAACATAATTTTGATGCCGATTTCATTACAGTGTTTAAAGGAAGATCAATGTAAATGTATGATATCAGCTACCTCATATAAAAGGCTTTTATATAAGCAGGTGGTTTTGGACCTTGCCTCCAGCTATACCTTTTGATCATTTAGAAGGCTACTGATGTACCCCAGGCAACTTACGTAAAACAGTTATTTGTACTCATTTAATGCTATACCTTTAAACACCCCTTTAATCTATTTGCAGCTGTAAAAGGCTCACAGTATGGAAATGTTTTAAAGGAGTAGGCTTAACTTCCACAATTAGGCTGGATTATTTTTTTTTTTTTGCATAGAAATCTTGCCCTCTTTCTTCAACTTGTGCAATCATGTGCACATCCAAACACACACACTTACCTGCTCTGAGAAAAGCTCTAAGCAGCAGCTCCTCTGTCAGAGGTGGATGGCAAAGGATTGATTAAGAGCAGCAGGAATTTGTATGTCTGTTCCAGTAAGTGCATTTCAGTGTTTCAGACAATTCAGGAAACCTGCTAATTTTCACTAAAAATGAAATGTGATTACAATTATCATTAAAAAATGAGAATTGTTGCTTATTCCTTGTTACTGTGGATAAGCTCCATCTGCTGAACAATATCAAGCAGTTAATAACAAGGCCAGAGGTGAAAGCTCAGACCCCAGATTCCTCACTTATGTCAAGGGTAAGTTTGGCCCAAGGTTTGCAAACCACCGAGAAAAGACAGTCTAGTGTTTTTGCTCTTTATTCATTTATGTGATTGAACCAGTTCTTCCATTTTCTCTTGTTTTGTTTCCCAGGTCACAACTGTAAACAGTAAAGTCCAGGTGAAATGTGAGAGCACTTTATGCAAGTTAATAATGTAATTTTCATATATGCTGTGTGTGCTCATGTGCTCTGTGCAATGATCAGCAATAAATGTGCACAGCAAATCCGTTTTACTAATACCTTTAATTGCTTCCAGAAGGTTGTGGTGTTTTATTCTGTCAAACCAACCATAGAAAGACAATTAGATATCAGTTAACACATTTACTCTTCTTATTGTTTTTTGATAGCAACCATCATAAAACAATAAAAGCATTCCTTCTCCGTAATGATATTCTGGGGAACCAGGTGTTCTGCATGTTAGAACAAAATTACTACCTTTTCTAAATAAAACCTTTGTATAACACTGTGGTAGCAGAAAGTGGAAGGGATATAAGAAATTAATTACATGCTCATATATAATTTTCCCCTTTGGATTCATTTGTGGAAGCCACACACCTATCTATGCACACACACATGAATGCACTTGCCTCTTTCACCTGCACAGTGGTATAATCCACAAGCAGACCCATTTCTGCAGTTTTTGATGTGGTATCTTTGGATACAAAAAACCAAACAGGGACACCTGTGTTTAAAACAGCTGCAGAGCTTCCCTTCTTAAATAGTCACTTTCTTCTAAAGTTAAATTTCTAAGGGAGAGATGACATCAAACCCCAAATGGCCATTTTTCTCCCCATTGATTGTGAAGGAAGTCTGGTATGGTTTTATCTGAAGGTATTTGTTCTGTTGATGTTTAATGTGATGTAAGATGAATCTTTTTCTTTCTACTCCTTTTCTTTTCAAAATCCAGGACAGAAAAGTTGTTCTGAATTACGACTTTTTTATTACTGTAAATACTGATGTCAGAAAATAATTTTGATGAGCAGAGTAAACTTCATCCGAAGAGCTAAGAGCAATTTCTGCTCCTAATTCTTCTATCTGAAAGCTCTTCTGCACTGTTTTGATGACTAAAACCCTTCTATTTTCCTAAATTTATAATGGAACCTTTCTACCCACTGAGCCTTCTTTGCCTGTAAAAGCAGTTTTATCTTATATTTCATATCTTATTCCATTTATTTCTCCCCCATTCTCAAGTTTTCATCAGAATCACAGACAAGATCAGAAATATAAGTTGATTTAAAAGCTGTTTAGCAATGTGAAAGGGTACCTGATAGAAAATAAAAGCAGAATTGTGCAATCAAACTGCAAGAGAATTAGAAAAGAAATTAAAGCAGTGCAAAAAGATTCATATGAAGTCAAGAGAAAAAAGTGGAGTAAGTTGGGAAGATGGGTTGAAGACAAAGGCAAGAAGGGGAACATATTGTTCACCTGAGCCACCTGCCAGGTTCAGTGAATCCTTTTTGCTCAAATGTACATAACCTTCACAGTGGATCTGCTTTCTAGAGCATCTTTGTTATTTGGCCAAACCTGATCCAAACCTGATCCAAACCTGATCTGCCACAAGTTTGCTGGTTGAATTTGTCACAGAAAACTGCCAGCTCTAAAAGGAGTAACTGAATCTAATTGGTAATTTTTTTTGTTGTTGTTCTTCAGCTTTCATCTGGAAACATCTTAATGATTTAGTTCATAATAACATTTTTGTCTTGGAAATGTATAGATTTTGTGATTTATAACCACCCTGTGATAGAAAATACATTATTTATGTCTAAATAAATATGCACATATATGTTTATGTAAAACAATATGTGTATGAAAACATCACAAAAATCTCTTTTTGTATTCACATGGTTCTCTTGACAATCTATAAGGGACTCCAAGAATTACTGCACTGATAACTCTTTAATCTTTCTTCCCCTGTGTGATTTTGACCCAGACAGCTTCCCTTTCACCCCAGCTATTCCTTCTTGTTTCTTCACTGTTGCATTAAATAAATCAGCATCCCCTCACACTTAACTATATTCTTTTTGATTCTGAACAGCTCACTCCTGTCAGTTCCCATCTCACAGTCCTGACTGCTGTTTCACCATGTTCCTGTCACCTTGCAATACTCATATGCACAACCTGCACCAGTAATTCCTCCTCCTTCCCTGGAGGTGGAGGTTTTGCCATGAAGCTCAGAAATCCCTGTGTCTTTGTCCAGCTTTCCATGCATTTTTCTATATGATCTTTCATGGTTCAAGCTCTCTGCTTATGTGATTAAGGAGAAACAGGAGTGTGTGTGTGTGTGATGTATTAGTATTTCCCACTGTTCAGAGCAGAATTTGTTCTTAAGCTGGGCAAGCAGATCTTGTCTGTGGTCTATAAAATCTATAGCAGCACTTTATGTCAGGGAAAGGACCATTCAACAGCAAAGAGCCTCTGATGATTGAGGCCAGAAACTTCCAAATATCTGGATCTTGACATTAGCAATTAACATGATACAATTCCTCCAAAACTATTTAAAATGTTGGTCTTGACAATCATTACACTCTGAACCAAACAGACTCCCCTGAGAGCTCTCTTTGCACCTCTGCCCAGCTGTTTCTCATAAGAAAAGTCAATTATTTTTACATTTGCTCTCACAAAAATCCCCTGTCATATTATAGAAGTCATGTGTAAGAACTATAGCTTACTTAGTGCAAAAGGGATCGAACCTTTTGGGTTTAAAAGCATCACCTACTTGGTTAAAAAGATCCAAACATTTAAAGGTTGACAGGAACAACTCATCTCATTTGTGGATCAGCTGTGCTGGGGACACGGAATTAGTTGAGGCCAAAGCACACTAACTGCTCACCAAGGTCTGCATTCATAGAAACTAATGTCAGACACTTGAGGAGTTTACAAGTGTTATGATTTTGTAAAACAGAGCACTTGGTTTGACTGATCTTTTAGGTGAAGGTCCATGAGTGAGAGTAAGGAAATTTAAATATTTCATGCTTTGTCACAACATTTTTGTCTGACTCTGAAGGAGACCTTTGGGTCTCTTTTTGCTTTCATTTTCCAGTTTGGAGAATGGTAATAGTAACATCGAGGTCTGGATTGTGTTGCTGAACATGTCAATAAATGCAGTTCAGATCCTTAAAGCAAAACGGTTCAGTGCAAGGCTAAATATTGCTATAATAAAGGAATCTGGTTGAAAATGATTGATATATATATATAGATGTAAATAGATATATATAGAGATAGATGTGTTTGACTGAAGGATATAGACAGGTGGACATTAATTTTGTGTGTTCACATGGATAGATATACAAAGAAAAGGATTCACTGACGTTGACCGCTGCAGTGAAGATAGAAGAGATGCAAATTTACAAGCCAGTAATCAGATGCCACCTTCTGGTTCATGGTGAGAAGGAGAAAATCAATAGTCCCTATGTAAATAAATCAGTCAGACTGATTTATGATACCTGTCTGCAGTGTCCATGTGTGTAGAGTGGGGTGTGGAGTTGGTTATTTTCTCTTTATCATCACTTAACCACAGAACATCAACATACTGACAACTGGAAAAGAGTCTCCACAAGGGACAAAGAAAGGGGAGTGAGGAAAGACAGAGAAAGAAGGTGAAGGAATAGTGGAAAAAGGACAGCGTTGTCCTGGAAAGGGAACACAAGTCACCCATAGCCCATAAGGGATCCCACAGTGCATCTTGCTGAGTCCCAGGAGCTGCTGAAGAGAGCTCCGAGTTTTTCAGAGCACTCTTTGCTCCCGCTCCTGCCTGGGTATCTAGTTCAGCATCAGAAAAAACAGTAGGTAGTAAAATATCACAGCCTCTCAAAATCAAGTGCAGTTCTGAAAGTGAACGAAATAAAAAAACACACACAACCCCCCCCCAAAAGCAGTTTTTCTAATGCCTCCACTATTGTATCTCATTCTGTGAAAGAAATTAGAAACACTTGGAACAAACATCTGTTTTTGCTGTGGTAATTTAAAACCTGAGAATGATAATTTCACTTTAAATACATTATTTATAAAAACTGATTTAACTCTTGTTTAAAGCTATACTGGGATTAAGAAAAAATAATTTAGAAGGACCATTTGTCATTATGCAATTATACAATTTCAGTAAATTAAAATAATATGCAGAAACAATCCTCTCATAAATTTGAGCTATCAAGTCAGTCTTCTTACATAGGCAGGAGCAGAACAAGGAACTGTTAAAACATTTTTGAAGTAAAATATTTTAAATCACACCTTATCAGATATAGCTCAACAGATTATCTGCTGTATTCCCACTACTAGTGACTCTGCTAGAGAAAATAAGAACACATACACCTTTATCTTTACTGTCAAAATAACTAAAGCTGAACAAGAACATAAATATTTGTTTAGTCAGGGTTTAAAAAAAGTTTAGACTTTAAAACTGTATATGTAGAATTGCTTATTAACTTGCCAAAAGTAAGTATTTTTCCTTTCTGTGTTTTTTTTTAAAGCTTTTTGTTCAATTACCTCTTCTTTCAGCTTGTAGGAAATATTTTTCATTTTAATTCTGCAGTTTATTCATCAGAGGTATCTGGCATTGTTCCAAGTGCAGTTTCCAGTGTTGATTTAAACAGCTGGAAGCAGGAGGAAGAGAGGGAGATATGTATCTAGCAGGAGCAATTCTGTGCTGTTGATGTTGTGTATTTTCATCTGAATCCCCATATTCACACAAACACACGGTACAAGTTGGGAGTAAAATGTCAGTCATTATCTAGTAAGGAAGTAAGACTTCACTTATCCTTCTCCAAGGTAGTTAAAAGGCTGAATATATGTATGTAAAGCTATATATTTATTTAAATAAATGAATAAAATTTTAGTATTTTCCATGGGTTACCAGAAATTACCAAAAAATACCTTAAATTCTGTGTTCTGGTATCCAAGCCTAACTAATAAAACTAGAATTCTGTTCTTTGGAAAACCAGAATATGGTGAAAAGACCATTCAAAATGATGAGTTTCGCTTGCATTTTTTAATTATTGTTAAACCAGAAATTTTAAAGCAGGGTTATATGTTGGATTCCAAAATTGACTCTACAGTTATATATTTCGAACTACAACAGTTTTAATTCACCAAAACTCATGGTTTATTTTCATTTGAATCCAACACAATTGTCCACAGGATAACACCAGAAATGTCCTGCATTTTTTCTCCAAGAGGAAAATATCTGTCGACATTAAAAGGTCTCTGTGATTAAAATCCTGTCCAAAATTGTTACTATTTGCCCAATAGTTGAGTAGCCGTCTATGGCCTGTTTGGTTTTTTCTCTCCTCCATATTAAACCTATTTTGTCCTGGATCAACAGCTCCCCATGGGATGATGGCACCAGACTGCCCAGCCTAACTGCAGTTTAGAAACACATGGGCAATTTCCTTGAGCTGGCTTTTCAGCAGAAACACTATTTTATTTTAACTCTAATGTCAGAGTTTCTCATTTAAATCAATCCAGGGAAAATTCTTTAAAGGAGCTTATTTAATATTAGTAGACAGATCACTAATAGGTTGCAAAGGGAATGCAGAAAGCCTGAAGACCTGTAAGATTACCAAGATATGCCTTAGTGTTTATCCATCTGTATCCCTAAACTAACTGGTACATGTTCAAAGGTGTTTGTGTTGTTTTCAAACTCAGACAATATGAAGGTATTTGGTATATGGTCATACGTGTTCCCTGTCTAGCTAAGTACAACTCCAGGAAAGTCTTTACAGATTCTTTGGTTTGTCCTTCCTAAGTGAAGAGTAAATGTTGCACTGGTGCCTCTGGTATTTGCTTACTTAGATGACTCTGAAATTCAGAAGAGCAAAAATATGGATTGTTCTGCTCATATTTTAGTATTACACTTCAGTGGTTCTTTCTAAATCTTGCAGTGATATCCACAATGTATCTTAGGAAAATTCACAGTCAAAATATTAAAGTCAGTAATTAAACCTATCAAGGTTAAGACCTAAGTGCTTTTATTTAATTAACACCTGTAAGCTTGTGGAAAAGGCTGATGAAATCTCAAAGGCTACAGAGGTGGATGTTGAGCAAAGCTGTTATACTGACATGGCTCCTGGTTTGGACTTGGATCTCAGGCACCTTCACCTCCCACAAATCCCCATAGTCTCTATTTGGACACATATAAGAAGGACCAGAGGAGCTGATATTGATAATTTATTCACAGTAACGTGCCAGTCAGAAAAACTGTGGTCCTTCCTGAGTAAAAGACTGTTTTAAATTAATGGTTTAATCATTAAGCTGCTAAGTAAAAGAGGATCACTCAGCAAATCAGGTCTACAACAATACAAAGTTACACAGGAGAGGAGCACATGCAATTATACATGTTTTTGGAAGAATGCACTTCTTGGGTCAGCACTGTCCCATGAAATTTCTGTTCACAGAGCTGATCTGGTTCATGGATAGACAGTTTGTCTATGGGCAACCCACATGGGGAAGGAAGAGAATTTCATAACATGAATGAGACCAGACTGTGCCAGATGATCTTAGAACCAGAGACTCAGTTTACTTTCAGTAGTTGTAACTCCAGAATTATGGTCCCAGAAGCCCATTGACACTGAGATTTTAAGACAAAATTTGATCAGTTTATACTCTGACACATTTTTGGTATATTGTGTTTGCCCAGACCAGCAAAACAGTGTGACTGACAATGGAAATGGTCAGTTCCGAGAACATGTTCTTACATGTTGGCATCACATTTCTTCCCATATTTACTGCCTTATTCCTTTTCCTTTCTGGCTTTTACACATTGCAGATTTGCATCATTTTTTATCCCGCAGTGTGCAGGCGTGTTCCCTTCACAACTGACTTGGTAGCTAATATATTACATGAATATTTCAAATTATTTCTTCTAAGACTGTCTGTGACAAGAATTAATGCCACCTACCCATGTCAGGAACCTTCTTGAACTTCAATTTTATTGCTTACCTTAAATAATCAAAACAAATTTGATCTGACAGTTTTATTTATTGCTTGTCAGTTTTCTTGGAGTGATAATGAGCTTCTATGCATCCCACCAGGTTGAGATATTTTTGAATTTCATTGACACTGAGGTGCTGAAGTGTGTCCAGAGAAGGGCAATGGAACTGGGAAAGAATCTGGGGAACAAGTCTGATGAGGAGCAACTGAGGGAGCTGGGGGGGCTCAACCTGGAGAAAAGGAGGCTGAGGGAGGACATTCTTACTCTCTACAACTCCCTGACAGGAGATTGTAGCCAGGTGGGGGTCAGTGTCTGCTCCCAAATAACAAGAGATAGGACACGAGGAAATGACCTCAAGTCATACCAGGGGAGGTTTAGACTGGATATTGGGAACAATTAGGGTTGTCAAGCATTGGAATAGGCTGCCAAGGGCAATGGTGGAGTCACCATCCCTGGAGGTATTTAAAAGATGTGTAGATGTGGCACCAAAGGACATAGTTCAGTGGTGAAGTTGGCAGTGCTGGGTTAGTGGTTGGGTTGATGATCTTAGAGGTCTTTTCCAACCTAAACAATTCAATGATTTTTTTATGTGCTAAGTCTCATTCCTGAAATGTATTCCTTGAATGTGAGTGTCCCACATCAATTTCTCAACTCATGTTCCACTTTAGCTTGTTCAATATCTTATACAACAGTGACACAGGAACTCAAAAGCCATTGTGCTCAGACCTCCTGTGTCCTGTGAACATTGGCTGCAGATCGTTGGTCAGACTGGGCAGCTCTGTCATCTCCAGAGGACTCTTTAGCCAAGGAGTGCCCTTTCTGAGGTGAAATCTCCAGCATGTGACTTGAAGCTGTGAAAGCCTGACAGCTCACTTTATGCAGATTGGGCTGAGATATTAAACACTAGGCTTAAAAAGAAATAAAGAGAAGAAAAAAAAAAAAAAAGAAAAAGCATCAATCCCATCTTTTCCAACTCTCTAATAAATGTCCCTGAATAATGTGCTTTAAAGAAGCCAGTCAGCTTTCATCTGAACAGGTCAAGAAAGGAGAGAACCTTTAGAGCACACACAAAGAGGGTATAACATTCAGTTTGGGTAATACCTCACCTGATGAATTCTGATTGTATCCTCATTTGACTCGTTTAAACTGTTACTAAATGTTCTTTAACACCCAGTGAACTAAACACATTGAGGAGAACTTAGTTTGAAAGCTATTATCGTATTCATTTCTTTTACACTTCTGAGAACATTGCTTATGGCACCTTACGAATTCCTGTGAATTCCCTTTTTAGTACCTTAGATAGAGGGTGTGAAAGAGAATATGATCAAAATTAATGCTGAAACATCTCCATAGGCAAAAAACTGCCTGGAAAATCAGGCCTTAAGGAGAATTCACTGTTCAGCTTTGGCTTTACATTCACAGTTGAGTGTATTCTAAGTGTTTTATATGGAAAGTAACATAGATATGAGCACTTGGCTTACCAGTGAATTAGGAAATCCTACTGTTCTACCACCTTGTGCAAAGCATTGGAAAAGCAGAGATGATACACAGTGTGTAAACTGAAAAGGCTCTATTGGTCAAAGACATTGTTTTCCCATTAACAGGCCTCAAGACCTGCAGATGAAGCCTTAAAAATCACAGAATTATTTGGGTTGGAAGGGACCTTAAAGACCATCTAGTTCCAATGCTCTACCATGTGCAGGGACACCTTCCACTCGGCCAGGTTGCTCCAAGTCCAATCCAACCTGGCCTTGAACATTTCCAGGGAGGGGCATCCACAACTTCTCTGAACATGTGTTAATGACCAAGTAATATTTTATAAATAATTCAAATTATAACACTTAAAATCAAATTTTTACCAATTCAAAGTGAAGCCAAATGATGGAAACACTACTGCTGTTGAGAGGAGTGATACCAGATGGTTGATATCTGGAAACAGATGTGTTTGGAATTTAGGTGTTTATGGGAATGATATTGTATCCTTCCTGTGCTGTACCTTCTTATCAAAAAATAATACATTAATCTCCATGATGTAAGAGAAAATTACTCTCCCCATCCTTTGCAGAACCAAAAGGTGAAGGTACAAAATTGCAGCCTCTGAAAGGTTTTATATAACTGGATTATCGCTGAAGTGACTAACAAAATTAACCAAAGGGTGATATTTTTGCTAAATTTGTATTTCTACTGAAGAAAATGTAAGACTTGCCCAAACTGTTCTAACAGGAACGTAGCCTGTGTGCCCCTATGTGGTTGTGAGCTATGCTGGTGATGGTAGATGCCTTCAGTAGGGTCGCCCGTGCCAGACAGGTCAAAACAACAGGGTCAGACACAATACACCTGTGGGCAGGATGAGCTCGTTAGCCTTCTGGCAGTCATCCTAGGAGAAGGACAACTCTAATCCCAAACCCGGGCAGATGGAGTTCGCTTAGCCCCGTAAGGCCATCCATCTAAGAGAAGGTCACTCTAATCAAACCTACGTCCTCGCTGCCACCGTCCAAGCTCGCTCGGCCCTGGCAGATGAACCTCAGGATTAAAGGGTGGGTTCAGTTCCGCGCATACTGCATCTCCCCTAAAAATCCATTGCGCAGGCTTGAAGGCTTTACCCACTTTTGACGAAACAAACACCTGAAGAAAAGTACAAAGATCAGTGTTTACAGAGCCATAGTGCTGTCTATTCTCTTATACAGATCTGAATCATGGGTCATCTACCACCACCACCTGCATCTCCTAGAATGTTTCCATCAACACTGTCTCCATTCAATCTTAAACATCCACTGGTCAGATTATGTGACCAATACATCTGTTCTAGAACAAGCAGCAGTCACAAGTATTGAGGCCATGTTGCTGAGAACACAGCTGCATTGGGCAGGGCACATCTCCAGGATGAAGGACCACCACCTCCCTAAGATCTTGCTTTATGGTGAACTTGCCACCGGCTGCTGCAAGAGAGAAGCCCCGAAGAAAAGATACAAGGACTCCCTGAAACAACACCTCAGCCTTGGCCTTATTGATCACCATAACTGGTCTACTCTGGCCTCCAATTGGGAGGCCTGGAGACACCCAGCTATAACGCTGCTGATGCTTTTGAGAAAGCACACAGGATCACCCTTGAGGAGAAAAGACAAAGCAGAAAGAATCGTACCTTGCAGAATATACCACCTAAGGAGTCTTTCTGCTGTGCCTTTTGCAACCGGACATGTCTGTCTCGTATTGGCCTTTTTAGCCACCAACACACTTGCAACAAACGTGGGTAGAGCCCTTCCCAAATCTTCGTTAGCAAAGCCCAGCCATGATATGATGATGATATTTCTACTGAGGTTCTGAGAGCAAACCTTCCTTTAATCCATCATTTTAGACTGCCAGTTGGAGGTGGTAGTGTGCAAAGTAAATGGTTTTTCAGCATCTCTACATCCAGGTGTGGTTTGGACCTTGCTGTTTCTTGCAATTCACTTGTGATCTTCTCTGATGAGGGAAAAGTCTAACCAAAACAGTATCATCATGTCATCTGACACAAGATGGTTCTGGGGACAATCAGATCTATGGAAAGATTGGACACTTCAAGAATCATATGTAGAAATGCAACCAAATTTACGTAATCTGCCTTTCATTGTGCACTGTGCAGATACCTGTAATCACATGCTGTAACTCCTGGCAGAAAGAAAGGAGAAAGAAAAAAAATGAAGGGGAAAAAAAGCACTTTTAGGAATCAGTCCAAATCATTTGAAACAAATATCTCAGAAGGGCAGATGAATTATTTGCTAAAAATTCCCCTTCCTCTATGTTGGCTTTGCTGAGAACTGCAGGAGACCAGCTCTGCAGACGTTTTGTGTCCCATGTATGGTGTCTATGTCAGATGTGACCTGATGGATATAACCACCTACCACCTCTCCTGGGGCTATAGCCTGGCATTAGACATAGAAACGTGAATATTCTCTGTCTTCAAGAGCAAACCTGACAAACTGAGGGTTAACAGCAGAAAGGAGGAGAAGCATCATGTACTTTTCCTGTCTACACAATACCCAGATGGCATCAATCTGGTATCCCCAAGAAACCCCTTCACAAACTGCAACATACAACAGATTGAAACAGTGGGCTTGCATAAAATCTGATGTGCATTTAGAAGGAGAAGAATATCTTGGTTTCCTGAAAATAATCATTATTTTCAAACAGTTCATCACACAGAATTCATCAAATGCACTTGGTTTGCATGTGTATATGTGTTTTTTTCTCCTAATCCTGTCGATTGCACTGTATTTTAAAGTCAGATGAAAGGAAGAGCTAGCAAACAGAGTTTTTTCCATTGCTTTGATGTCACTAATGTTCTGTCAACTGGCTTATTAAACCATACACTCTTAGTACTCTAAGCAAAAGCTTGAGTGCTTTACAAGGTGTCTAAAAATATACTGTGATCCTTAAAAGTATGATCATACTTATCGGACAAGACACTAAATAAAAGATGATGCTCAAGACCTCTTTTATATTTTATTCACCTCTACATATAAGTTTAATCAGAGCAGCAGAATTTTCCATTCAGTCACAGTCGGTTAGGGAAGTCTTGCGGAGTCTGGAGGTGAGGTTTTTACACTATGTACTTTAAAAACAGTTTAAACAACACCATCCAGCTAATTTCCAGTGTGGAGCAGTCTGGAATGAAAATGACACTGAGAGAAGAAATCGCTTGCAGCATTATTTTGTTGCAATAGAATACAACAATCCCACAAAGGAACAAGGGGATCAGTGATAAGTGTTGAGCTCACAAGTCTTATACACAGAGCAAAGCAAACTAAAATCTGCATTGAATCCCAAGTCTAAAGTGACCTGTTGCTGGGCTGACAGTGATTCCATCCTTGCTCTGCAAAGAAAGTTATTTGCTGCTCCATTTATCTGAGGGTTTCTAGACTCATTCAACTCCTGCAGAATTCCTGTATTTATTCCATGACATTTCAACTGAATGGAGAGAGGTTGGGTGAGAAATGTGACCAGCTGGTCAGATTTTTAGCTGGTGCCTTCTCTGCTTATAAATAGTGGGACTCAATAAAAAAGTCTCCAGACTTTCTTTTGAAAGAAATGTAATTCTCTGGACCCTGAGAAATTTTGAATGTTACTTAGTCATTCATAGAATCATAAAATGGTTTGGTTTGGAAGGGACCTTAAAGATCATTTAGTTCCACCCCCTGCAATGGGCAGAGACACCCCTTAGGTCCTCTTTTCTCTGACCCATAAAACAAGACTTTAGTGCTCTTCCCCAGGTTTTGAATGAGAATCTCTTTGAAAGTAATTACTTCAAATTTTGGAAAGGTTTTGTGTTCTGGTGAAGGTCTGGATCTGTTGGCATTAGCAGTGACTCTTTTTGGCTTCTGTGGGACCAGAACGTTTTGCATGGTTTCTTTTCCAACTAAACAGAAAATGTTTCCTTAGTATTTGTTCTATTACCTTATCTCAGATATTTTTTTTTTCTTTTTGCTGCTGAGTAGCATTCCCAATAAAACTGGGTCACAAGAGGAACAAGAGGGAGCTTCAGAAGACGAGTAGCTCTTGCTCTTTCCCTGCTTTCTGTTTGGTACCTTAAGCCTGTGTAGAGCTTTTAATCCCAGATCTCTGGATAGGATTCAACAGGCTTAGCAACAAAACATAAAAGCTTACCAAAAGCACCCCAGAAAAGACTGCATTCTGTCTACCTTTTTCCTGGCTGATCATTCATTCATCCTGCTCTCATATCTATCATTTTTAATTACTTTTCCTCATTTTTGGAAGCCACATACTGTTGCTTTGCATTTGAAAAAAAATCATCTGGCTTGATTAGCCCATGCAGTCATGCTGAATGGAGAATCTGCATTTCCACTTCCAAAGGCAGCCTCCAGGTCAGCACATGAAAACTCTGAGGTCAAAATGTTGTCAGTAATGAGATCTCAGGCATTTCAAAAGTTCACATGGCTCTTTGTACAATGCAGGAGAATCCCTCTGTTTCCTCTGGTGCTGTTTCATGCTAATTTGGAAGCTGCAAACCAGCATGAAATGTTTCAAATGAAACATCAGTTCATCTTGGGTCCTAATTTATGGCTTTTGCAGAATGTTGGGGTTGAAGCTGTTGAATTCTTAAGAATGAAAAAAAGACAGTATATGCAGCTGAAGAGCACAGCAGTGAAATGAAGAGTAAGTTAATTGCAAATATTCCAAATATATCTTTTACATGAAGACTGGGTCTGTTATTTCCTGCTTTACTGTTTTAATAAGCACTTCCATTATAAAAGGTGCAATAAGTAATAATTTGTTTTATTAATGTCTTTATCCTCTTCCCTCCCCTTTCCAAAGCTACCTCACACTACTAAGCAGAAATTAAAAGCCATGAGACTTGGTCACCTTCTTCTGATAGTCCAAGGAGCAGCTCAGTTGTTCACAACAAGCACACTCTAATTTTGCAACACATTTCATTGCAGAAGGATGGGATACTAATGTACTTATCACTGTAAACAAAGAAAGCTTCTTACCCGGCCACCCAGAAGTTCCTAACCAAATCCTGCAGGAAAATTTGACTGCAGCAGTCCAACAGACCTGTAGATCAAGATTCCATGAAATAGTAAGTCTTGATCACCTGGAAACCATGATACTTTTATGACAGAACAGTTTGAGATTTTTGACCACGTATTTTAGCTTTCCTTTTGCACTTATACTCCAAAGCTTTGGCCAAAGCAAGAAGCAGAAAAGGGATTATGAGAAATTTTCTCTTGTTTCTTAAACCAAACAAAATGTGGACATCATTGAAGTAATGCAAATTTCAGAAGTAGCACTTTGCTATAGGTTTTAAGGTCTACAATTTTCAAGAGGACAAACACTACATAAAGGCTAACAAATGTTAGTGTAAACAAGGGAGTTAAACACAAATTTTTTTTCCAACTTCAGAGAGGTTTTGTTGCAAGCCAAATAATTAGATCTCATAATTAGGTCTCATTTTGGGTTAGCCTATGTTCTAAAAATATGAGAACCCTTTTTGTTTCAAAACACTTCTTAATTGTATTAAAATATGTATTGTGACACTAGATATTTACCTTTGTCATTTGTTCACAAAATATGTTTATTCAGGATCTGTAGCCCAGAACCCAGAAGATTAGAGAAGCATGGATCTTCTCTGAGCTGAACCCAAGCTCTGAACCCTTCGAGTTCTCTCTGTCATTGATGTTTGTATCCTGCTGGAAATGCTGACAAACTGGACCTCCAATCCTTCAGAAACAACCCAGAGATGCAACAAACGTGATTTTCCCTGCTTTGCACTCCTTTAAACAAACCCAGCAGGGTATATCAGATGTAGATTGAGGATTAAGTTATAATTACAATCAATATCTTTACCATGCCCGCTTCTCCAAATAATATATATTTCAGTCAGTGCACTTTGGGGATTTATCTCTGCGAGGCCTGTTTCTGCCCAAATCAGTGTGTCTTTCCCTTTGATATTCCCACAGTGTTCACATATACCCTCAAACATACACAGCCCTGGGTAATATGTCTCCAATGCGATGAAATCAATGGGAACACAGCCTTTTTTGCCTGACAGTATTGTCAGGGTGTATTATCTGGTTTAGGCTGTGGCTTCAGTTCATAGCAGTCGTCAGTTAAATTTCCCTTTCTGAAGCTGAGCAAAGTGTGGTAATGTCACAGCCACAGGCGACTGCCGCTCACAGGACGGTTTACCGGTGGAGCTTAGCCTCCTGGCTTGTCACAGTGTATATATCTCAGGGTCTTCTTTTCCTTCCTACTCAGAGGTTTCCAAGAATGTTGCCTGGAGCAGTCATGGGATGCAAAAAAAGAGAGATTTTTGTTCTGCACTTAGCAACATTACCACACTTCACACTCAGTTTCTGATAAGGGGAAATTTAACTGACTGCTCTGAACTAGATATACCAGATAATACACTCTGACAGTGCTGTGGATAAAGGCTGGCAAACCTACTAATTTATATTTCATTATCCCTGCACTTGGCTTAATCTGTTATCTCTTACTAAACGGTAGCGAGCTCACAAAGAGCTGCACTGAGCAGCAGAAAATGGAACCACAAACACCTCTTGAACACAGGGTGGCTTCTGTGCCAGAGGGTAGATGGGGCATTTTGGCTACCCAGCCTTCCCAAAAGTGAACCCACAGCACTACTGCTGTTTAAACCGAGGTCTGTATCCCCATACAACCACCTGTCTGTCAACGCAGAGTGTGGGTTTTTTTATTTCCTTGGGTCTCTGAAGGGGCGTTCATTCCATCTGTAGGTGTTCAAGATAGAGGTTCATCGGGAGAGCTGTGGTTGTCAACACAGCCCACAACTCCAGCTATTTCAGAAGTGGGTGATATACACAGATCAAAACTCTGCCTTGTTTTCCAGTCTCCAAGGAATGGCAATATGAGTCGTAGCAGGTGGTGATCAAGTTTAATCTCCTCAAGGTTGGAATTCAAAGTTCAGCATCTTGCACAGCCTAACCTCTTGTCCATTTTTGAGCTTTGTCTTGTTGGTACAATGAACAAGAATAACCTGAAGAGCAATTTTCAAATTAATATCCACAGAAGAATATTCAGCATTTGTTATAGTTCATTATCTGTAGGCAATAACTTCTTCCATCTGTGAATGAAGGTAGATCAAGGAACCAAACCAAAGAAAATACCATTAAAAGAGAAATTAATTACCTTAATTACCTGAAAGACAACTGCACCTTCAGGGGGAAGTTCAACAGCTGCTGTGTAGTTTCAGTGACTTTGTTATCACATATCAGCAGTGAAATCCTGGTCATGATGCTGAGCTAGAAATCAGAAGAGCTAAATTCTCTCTGCAACTGCCATGAAGCATGTCTTTCAACATGACATAAAGAGACATCATAAACCCAAGATGCTTTTTTTCTCCCTTGGGAGAAGTGTGCTTGATTACCCTACAGGATTCCCACTTATCTCTTACCCACTGTGGTTTGATGATCCTAGAGGTATTTTCCAATCTTAATGGTTTTATGATTCTATGATTCTATGATTTTGTGATAAAGGCATTGCTGAGATCAAGTCTGGCACTTGATTTAGATCCACATGTAGAAGCCTAGAAGATAAGAGGGTTAGTGTGTGTCTGAAACACTCATAAGCAAATATCCATGGAGCCAGCCAAGGATTGCTGGGAATAACATGTTGTAAGAAAGAACAGGATGTGGCTGGAGAAGGGGCCGGGACAGCACTTTCTGGGACAAACGCCCTGGCTCTGGCTCCTGGAGATAAGTACAACACAGAACAGCACAAGCACAGGGATGAGGTCAAAACATGGGCATGGAATGTCAACCAAAGGCTGACACAGCAAGGGTGAAAGCCACCCAAAGCCCTCTGACCCATTTCCAGAAAGGTCTAGAAGAATGAACTGAACATGATGACTAATTTGCACAGAAAACAAAAAACTTATCTCCAGGGTGGTGAAAACTTATCTAGAAAGGTGGCCAGGGGGTGTCCCCAGGACCCTGGACACCCTGTCAGGTGGATCAATGCTAGAGCCAGAACTAATGAACTTTCTTTTTTTTTTCTCCTTTTTTTTCCCTCTGTCTCACTCTCCCTCTCTCTAATTTCCCTCTCTCTTCCCTTTCACCCCACACCTTATCCAAGACCACATCTCTGTGTACTTTTGCTAGAAGTTCAGGGAATAACTTATACTGATTTCCATTCCAAGTGTATAATTAACTAATAAAACTCATAATTTTGTTTTGTGGACCCTCTGATTTTTGCAATTCGTTTCCAACCATGAGCATCTGCAGATCTTGGGTGCTCCCTTCCCCTTAAGGGTGGGACATTGCACCATATCCTTGGGCATGGAAAGGATTTGAACAGGTTTCCAGTGTGCTAGTGTGGGACCTCACCAAGGAGATACTGGTTGGAAGGACATTTTATCCTCCTGACTGACAGTAGATTTAAGATAGCTTTTTGCTTAGTTTCATTAATGTTACCCTAAAGTAAGACATTTTCTCAGACTGGTTGCTGTAAAGGAAAAGTCACCATACATTTAAAGGTGGTGGGGTTTCAATCTTGATATTCTTCTCAACAAACCATGAGAAAGACAGGGATGCTGAGAGCCATTTCAGGACCCCAGATATGATTCTTAGCTCAAATACTGTAAGGTACCTGGGGGGGTTGAAAAGATTTTTTCTTCTAATTAAAATTTTTAAATACATGTAGGTCATCAAATTAATTCTGCTTTATAATAAAAGGTTGATTTTGATTAAATTGCTGTTCCTAAATTTTGAAAGACAGTTCTGAAATGTCACAATGGTCCATTCTGACATGTATAAAAGAAAGACTTTATGGTTTTTTTGGTGCAAAGTAAGTGTTTTCTTTGAAATGTAGAAAAAGAAATACGAAAAAGCTAAAATCAAAATGAGAGATCAAAAATATTTAATGTTTGCTTAATGTTTTGGTCAGATTTCTCAAACTGTAATATAAAAAGATGAGCTTTTTCTAAGTGTGGGGTGGAAAGATCTCAATGACTCTGAAGTTCTTCAGAGATGGGGCAAATGTTTCCTTTATTTGTAATTACAGAAGGTGTGAAATAACACAGATAGAGAGATAAATGGATGGAAATCCATACAGACCAATCTAATTTGCTTTTTCACCATGCAGTTACTTAGACCATGTGTAAGAATATGTGCATCTATGTTTATTTCCCAGTTCACCTTCCTTAAATCCATTGCTTTTCATACCTCAGGAATATTATTCATGCTCATATTTGTACAGCACATTTGCTTTACAAAAGGCTCATTATTTATTTTATTTCTTTACTTTCAGGGCCAGTCTTTGTGCCACTTCATGATGATTTCACATCAAAAGCAACTTTTATAATTTTTTCTGTATTTTCTCTCAGACACTGTTTGTTATCTGTACCTACTTCATCACATGTAGCATCGCTGTGATCTCCTTTATAGATTGCCAAATATATTTTACCTGTATTTAAAGAAGCCTTGCATTTTTAACCTTAAGGAAGCCCGAAATAAACTCAGATCTTAATTATTCTTTTTCTTTCCATCTTTGATTTCTAACATTGACTGTCTTCACCACTCAGCTTTTAAAATCCATCAAAACACTTAAACTGATTTACATAATCTTAAATGATAAAAGTGGTTTTGTTTTAATTCTTCAGGATTTACTGACTGCAAATTTGAATGTTTTTAGGTTAGGATCCTATTTTCTATCACTTTTAATACATACAAACTCAGATTTTCTCTTACTAAACTGTCCTTTTTGGCTGGATCAGCATTCAATGAGCACGTTGTGAGCTACTGATGGGAAAAGACTAGATGAGATTCGGCTTTTTCTTTTAGATAAAAACCCCTCTGAGGTACATCACTGTGTGCTTTAAAACAGATTATGAAAAACAACATGCAACAATGAAATTTTTTTAAGTTTAAATTATGTCTTTGGGAGTGTTTAGATTTCATTTAAAGGGACAATGAGTGGTGTATATCCTACATGTCAACTAGCTGTGACCCTTTTGCAAGATGGTATGAGCATTTTTCCCCTTCCTGACTAATATTTTTAATTTTATCATTTTTGTTTCTCCCTCCATCTGAAATCTAGGACACCTCTAGAAAGAAGACAACTTAGTCAGAATATGAAATTAGTAATTTCTGTTTAGGAAACAGAATCTACTAATGTTAAGCAAGAAGGAGAGAAAGGGGGGTAGATTTTGCATGTCTGTGTTTAGGATGCAAGCTGAATTCTTTTTATGTTCAGAGATGATCATCAAAGCATTTTTTAAAGTAGGCTCAATGTGAATGTGAAGACTCCAGGATTGCTTTTTGATTTTTTTATCATTCTGTTAATCTGTTGCTAACCCATGTAATATTAATTTGCTTAATATTTCTAAAACATGTCTAATATACAGAGAATATGGTCTTGGGTGTAAATATTGCAGCCTGAGGAATCTAGGTTCAGTTGTGGCTTGGATATAGATGTCCTGGATGTCATAAGTCAAATGCTTTGCTATTTCTATACCTGTTTTTAAAATGGGGTAGCCAGTCCCTTCCTCACAGGGGTATATCAAGAGAGATAAATTTTATAAAGATGCTGAACACCACTGGACAGGGAGTAAAGGTGGCTTTGAGCTCAATGCTGTCAATTAGGATGGCCCCAGGGCTTGTCTAAATAACGTATTGCTCCTCATGGTTGTTGTGACATTAATGAGCTCTGACAGTGCCCCATTTCTGGCCTTGGACTGACTCTCTCTCTCCCTTCAACACTCCTGGCCCATCTTCCTTTCTGTCAGCTGAGGATGGACGTAGTGATGGAACCAGGATTTTTGTGCCTTGTCGTGGTGTTTGCTCCATGTTTGCGTGGTCTCTTGCTGGGGAGTTTAGCAGGATGATCTTTAAACTCAACCAGCTGCAAACTGTGTCTCTTAGATGATTGTAAGAACATAGACTTGGGAAAAAATGCAAATCCGTGCCCCCAAACATCACAGAACCTCCTCTCAGAAAAAACCCCCCCACATATCACAAATCCCAAAATTCCGTGTGGAGGTAGACACTGATCTCTTCTCTGTGGTGACCAGTGACAGAATACAAGGGAACGGCCTGAAGTTGTGTCAGGGGAGGTTTAGGTTGGATATTAGAAAAAGGTTCTTCACCCAGAGGATGGCTGGGCACTGAACAGGCTCCCCAGGGCAGTGGTCACAGCACCAAGGCTGCCAGAGCTCAAGGAGCTTTTGGCTGATACTCTCAGGCACAGGGTGTGACTCTTGGGGATGGTCCTGTGCAGGGCTAAGGGTTGGACTCGATGATCCCTTGTGAGTGCCTTCCAACTCAGTATATTCTGTGATTCTGTGATTCTGTGAAGATGCTCTGGTCCGTTATAGCAAACTTAAGATGGAAGAAAGAAAACACCTAAAACCATAACAGGATCCTGGGAAACAGGAATCCAAGGATATGTCCCATACCTCTCTGACAATGAGAAATATTTTTGGACAACAGTGCAAAATGAGGACAATTTTCCAGAGCACAAAGAAAGGTTAATTAAAGAAAGTTCCTCTTTCACCCAAAATCTAGAGATGATTTAAAATCTAGAGCTTAATTCTGAATGTGTATAAAAGAGATAAAATTAATTCACAGTAGAAGCAGATTTATCTTATAGTATGGAGAGAGTGTAAATATTAAGAAAAGAATGGTGATATTTGGGATAAGAAATATACTTGGAATATTATTATTTTGACATAATACTTAAATATGCCAAATTAAGTCTTTTCAAAAAGTGGAGTAACTCTGTCTATCACAAAACTGTCAAGAACAGTTGTGGCTAAAAGGAATACCAAACAGAAAACAGTAGCAGGGCTTTGTACTGTCTGTTATAGGATACAACAACAGTTAGGACAATGTTCATTTGTTGTTAGTGCTGTGTGTGTATGAACCTCTACTCATCTAACATCCTATGGTATTCTGGGGTAACCACTCCTTATGCTTTCTTATTGGAGTCTTAGAATCATGGGATGGTTTGGGTTGAAAGGACCTCAAAGACCATCTCATTCCACTCTCCCTGCTGTGGGCAGGGACACCTTCCACTATCCCAGGCTGCTCCAAGTCCCATCCAACCCGACCTTGAACACTTCCAGGGATGGGGCAGCCACAGCTTCTCTGGGCAACCTGTGTCAGTGTCTCACTAGCCTCTGGGTAAAGAATTTCCTCATAACATCTAATCTAAATCTCTTCTCTTTTCCTTTTAAATTTCCCCTGTAAAAGCTGTTTAAAAACAATTTAAAACCATTCCCCTGACTGTAAAACATTTCTCTCCCTCTTTTTCATAAGCCCTCTAAAGTGATTACACTTTGTTTAAAAATATTTAAATATCCAGGACTCTCTGTCACAGTGTTTGGGCAATCACTTGGCAGGTGGGGCAGCTGCATTTCAGTCGATGCTCCAGTGCATGTTTCGTTATTTATGCCAAGAGAAATAGCACCACCAGCAATGACTGAAAGCATTTTACCCCAGGGTCTGTTCCACACTGATGATGAACACACTCCTTTACCAAATGAAAGATAAAACATCAAACTGCTGTGTGTGAAAGAGAGGAACTTAAATGAATTTTCACATCTAAAGCGCTTCTTGATTGTTCAGTAGAAAAGGATGGTCTACTTTTATGGCAATGTTGTGAATTAGACTTGTTTATTACTATTTTTTGCCTAAAATTATATTTTACATCAGATGAAACAATTCATGAAATTGTACATTTTTTTGCTTAAAATACAATGAAATCTTCAATGAAATTGAACCTCTGTGTATGTAATGCTCCATATGAACCTCTGTGAGGGAAGGTTAAGGTTGGATATTAGGAAAAGGTTCTTCACCCAGAGGGTGGTCAGGTACTGGAACAGGCTGCCCAGGGAAGTGGTCACAGCACCAAGCCTGACAGAGCTCAAGGAACGTTTGGACAATGCTCTCAAGGACATGGTGGGATTCGTGGGTTTGTCCTGTGCAGGGCCAGACTTTGGAGCTGGAGATCAATGATCTTTGTGAATCCCTTCCAACTCAGGATATTCTACGGTTCTATGATTCTGTAATTCTATGCTGTAGAAGATGAGGGGTGTCAGGGAGGTCCTGGAGGAAAGGTGGAGTCCTGTTTTGGCAGTCCCATCGTCATTCCCACCCAGCCAATTCAGACATTATTCACAGTCCCAGTCTATAAATGTAATTCCAAGACAAGATCCACACAGCATTGAGTTCCTAAGACCTACGTTGTCTAAAGGCTTTTTTCAGATCTCCCATTCCACAATAAATAGGATTTATTGACTGAAATTTCAGGTCAATGACAAAATAGGCACCTGGTGGTGATAGTGGGTGATCATCTGGCCTATTTTAGGTGTCTACATGGGCTCAGTTGCACTACGGGCATACTTGTTTCTTCCCATTGACTGCAGACAGCCTAGGACTACTAGCTTATATCTAAACATTTACAGATGAAGAAAAGTATTCTATTTAAATACGTTTTCCTGAGTATAGTGCCATCCTGTAACACTAAATCCCACACTACTGCAGCTACTCAGAGTTTGCTCTTGGCTTAAATAGTCAGCAAAATGCCATGGTAATCCGAAAGTCATGGATGAAATCTCCACTGCAAACCAAAAATATTTTAAGCTCATCTTTTGGATTTCTTTTCCTGTGTGTCTGTCCTCCCTCTAACTTCTGATAGATGGTCACTCAGCTTCAGCTTGCAGTACCCAGGGCTCCTCGGGGCATTATTCAGGGCCCATTACCTTTTTAGCTCTAATGATCTCCTGCCAACAGCAATCCTCTATGCATGCCATTTATTCCATTACACTAAACAGGGGTAATTTGGTAAATTGAGTGTTTAAGTAGCCTAAAGGTAAATATTTTTTTTTCTCTTTTGCAAAATGATGATGTTCCCTTTGGCCTCGGCAGATTCTTCTATTTTTGGAAGGGCTTATTTTCATTTGCCTTTAATTGTTCATAAAAGTGAAAGGTTAAATAATGCCAGATAGAAAAAGGTTAAATCAAGCCCTCAAACAAATGTTAAATAAAAGCAAAATCAAGCAATCAGGAAATTAAGACTTTTTTTTTTTTTTCAGATATAACTTTGAGTAACTTCATTCTCTCAGTTCTTTTTATCCAGTGATTAATCTGTCAGTGCTAAAGCACCAGGCGTAGCTATATTATCTTAATTACTAATTAAGGCCAGTAGATTATGACTTTTACAGAATAAAAGCTAGAAGAGATTTTTTTGATTAATGTCCCTAAATAAAAATAAGTTGAGTGTTTCAGTCAATTACAGCTCCTGCAAATCGGAACAAACACAAACTTTTTTGGTGCTCACCACACTAATGAAATGTTTTGAGTGTCTTGGTAACAATGCTGAGCTTCTTGTGTTCTCCACAGCTCGTAATGAGAGAGAATGACAAGTAAAACTTTACTGTTGTAAGCAACATCATGGAGTGTCCAAAAGAGGCAACCAAAACCATCCCATCTTCAGTTAGCTGGAGCAATGAAGTTTATCCTGGAATATGAATTAATTTCTAAACTTTTTTTTTTCAAGGGAAAAAATCTGATTTGATTTTAAGAAGTAAATTAATTACATCCCCTGAGTTTGTCCTGGTATTTGACTCTTCTCACTCTTAGAAAACTGCATGCAGCTTAGGGGCTGAATTTGTTCCAAAATCCAAATGTTCCCAGTTTTCACGTGAGTTTCTGTAAACTGCAGAACTAAGAGGAAGCTTGGGGTGAGATGGTTAACCCTTTGGAAATTTCTCTGATCAAACAGAAACTGGTTACCAAGCTTAGGTCAGAAATATGACTTTTGGAAGGCTAAAATTTAGTAAAATTTATGTCACGCCAAGTCTCCAGTGCTGATGCAAACAAGAGGAGGGAGTTGAGGCAGCATCAGGACATTGCTCTTTGTCTTTTCATTCAGACATAAAAAAAAAAAGCCTTAAAATACCTAAAGGAATAATTTCCTCTTCCTCACCCCCCCCCTTCCCTGGAGTATGAGTTTTATCCAATGACTAAATGCCACTGAGATCCTGTCTCATTTATCTCCGTGCAGTCTCTCCTTCCCACAGTAAGTTATTTGTTTAGGAAAGCCTCAGAGCCACGGAGCATAATTAACTGTTGGATCAGGCCCATAGGAAAGCTGTGACCCACAATCAAACCACATCAAGAAACATTTTAAATTTCCCCAAGTCTCTGAGGAGGCAGAGGTTTTATTTTTCATAGACTCTACTGTGACATGTTTGTTGATCCCAAAAAGGACAGTGCTTTTTTGATTTTAGGTCATGAGAATAGATAACCAAGAACACTGAGGTGACTGGAGCTTCAGGCTAACAAGGATTTACTCCAGCATAAACACTGGTTTGTCAACTGCTGTGAGGGCTTATTGCCCTTAGTGAGGGTCACTGAGCCTTGGGGTAAGGGAAAACACAAAGGTCAGATTCATCCCATTTAGTTGCAACTATGGAGAAATTAAGTTAACCAATTGTCTGGTTGAGGTCTTAGTCAATTGAGAGGTAAAAACATCTCCCAAAAAAATTGTTCACTCCACCTCAGGACAAAGGCTGAGGAGATGACTATGACTATGACTATGACTCTTTGGAGAGATTTATCCCACTCTAATTTAGTATCATGGAATTGTTAAAGTTGGAAAAGATCTATGAGACCATCAAGTCCAACCTTCAACCAAATACCACTCTGCCCATTAAACCATACCATGAAGTGCCATGTCTATTTTTTTTTTTTAACAATTCCTGGAATGGTGACTCCATTACTTCCCTGGGAAGATTGTTCCAATGCTTAACCACTCTCTCAGTGAAGAAAGTTTTCCTGATACCCAATCAAATTCCACCAAGGGAGCCTACTGCAGAAATATAGAATCATGGAATCATTAAGGTTAGTAAAGACATCTAAGATCACTGAAGCCAAATCTTAACCCAGCACTGCTAAACTGTGTCCCCAAGTGCCACATCCACATGCCTTTTGAACAATTCCAGGGATGGTGACTCTGGCACTTCACTGATTCCTGGTGCCTATTTCAATGCCTAACTACCCTTTCAGCAAAGTAATTTTTCCTAATATCTAATCAAAATCTCCCCTGGCACAACACAAGGCCATTTCCCGTCATTCTGCAGAGACAAGATTGTATCTTTATATGGCTGAGCTCAAGCAAGACTTACCCCAATCTTTATCTAAGTGGCCCGAAGCAGCCCAGCTTGCTCTTTAACTGTTAGAGAATATGGTGGTGTCCCTAAGCATGGGACAAACTGACCCAAAAAGGGGTGAGTAGGAGCACCCAAGACGTGTGTACACTGGCAGGACTGTATGGATGCTCTCTTCTATCCCAGGCTGCAGATAACACATACACAACTTGTGCTCCAACAGCTACTGCCTTATCTTCTTGTATGCTAAATTCACTTCCTTTTAAATGCAGACACTCAGATTTAAAGAGCTTGCTATGATTAATATTTTAATCCATGGCAGAGAGGGAAGCAAGGGTTGAGATACTGGAAAAGCATCTGTTCAGCATGTCTTCTCCAAGCCATTTTGAACTTTTTGTCCTTTCAGCAGCTGAAATGTGTGACGTGAGTACATTTATGTACAAAGAGGGGGAAGCAGGGGAAAGATGTAATCAGTCGTACAACATGTAGTGTACTCTCTACATTAAAAGTGTGTTTTCCTCTTTGCACAAAAAAAAGAACAAGTCATTCACATGGAAATGGAATAGATCCCCGTGGTGATTAGAAACTCCGGTAGAAAAATACATATTTAATGAATAGATAGCACAGATAAAGAGGAAGAATGCATTTGCAGTAGAAAGCAACTAGAAGGACTGTAGAGCCTTTATTGCAGCACAGAATCAGCTGGAAACACGGGCTTATTAAGTTGTTTAAGTACAAGGGAAAGGGTCTTAGGAGGGAGGATGGAAAAGCTGTGGGCATGTGAGTTTAAAGAGCATGTGATGTTGTGGGTGCCACTACACTTTGGCTGCAAAATGGCACTGGTTGAATTCACACTCTTTCTCTAGGAAAGAAACTCAAGATATAAATGGAGGTGAATTATGGTCTCTGATGCTACTTTATCTGCCTGATATTATCAAGTAATCAGATTGTCTGATCTACACTAATCAAAATAAAAGAAGTGCAATGTTTTCTGGTTCTTTTTGAACAAATTAGATGCAACCAAGGCATCGGATAAAAAGATCCATGTTTTCAAGGCACAGACATATGGATACAGGTATAAATACAGTATTACAATCTTAAATTTGTCATGAAGGAGTTGCAAAAAATGTGTAGCTGTGGTGCTTAGGGACGTGGTTTAGTGGTGGACTTGACAGTGCTGGGTTAAAGGTCGGCCTTGATGATCTTAGAGGGCTTCCCAACCTTAATGATTCTATGATTCCATGAGGTCTCACACTTTTTCATGTCATCCTTTAGCACAGAGAGAAGTTGGGCACCAGCCAGCACCTATATTTAGCCATCTAAATGGACCTATAGATGTGAGTTAGCTACTCTCACCTCTCTTGATCATCAGCAGAGAAGCTGACTTTAATTGAACAATACATTTGATCTGTTTTAGGCTTTGGGGCTGATAAATTACTCCTTGGAAATGCTTATTTCTCTTTTTTATCTTTAAAGGGATGGTAGGCACTAGATGACTCTTAGTGAAGTGAGTCCCACCCCACATCTCTTGACAGCCCAGGTCCTGTTGGATGCCTTCAGTTGTTGCAGATAACAACAACCCTGCGAGGTGTGGTTTAGAAATAGGAACTGGTAGAGACCTAGAAAATGTCAAATGGAAAATTAGATGATTAGGAAAGGAGAAGTACAAGGTAGGACAAGGGTCTTTTTTCATTTGTTTTCTATAGGAAAAAACAAGGCCTTCCATAAAGAAAAGCTTCCTTTTTCTCTTAAACCATTGTTCTGATAAAACTCATCTCAACACACTGAATTAACAAGTTCAGGGGTTTAGGATATTTTATTTAAAAAAAGTCACCATGAAACTGAGAAAAATAGGAAACTGTTTTGTCCAAAAATTTTAAAATAAGCACTATTGAATTTTTTTTCTGTCTGCCCTAGAGCCAGTGGGACTTTTCTTCTGGGGTGTTTCTCCCATCTGCTTACCCCTCCAACCCCTTATTTTTGCAGTGAGTAGAAGAACTAAAATTATAATCTGAGGAAGGCTGCTTAAATAATAAATGTGCTCACATTTGGGGATTGTTTCAGGTGTGCTCTAAACCTTTGTGAAGCACTGTGGGTAAATAGAAAGTTTGTATTAGTTGGTTATAATTAATCCCAATAGCTTTAAGGCAGAATCTTCCTGCTCCAGGGGTTCAGAGAAGGAGATGGATAGTAAAGCAAGGAGGGATTCTCTGGGCAGGAAACTGAAGGGATGTAGCAAATCAGTTTATTTAAACCTTGGCAATACCTGATGATTTGCAGAGCTCTTGCTTCTTTCTGACTGAGACCTCTGAGCTGCACTCTGCCGAGGAAATTAGCATTTGTCCAGTTTTGTTTTCACCCTGGAAAGGCACAAAATAAAAATCCTAAGCACTTGAAGGAAAGACTACTCAACAGAAACAGAAAAAAAATAAAATATTTTATTCTATTACTTTTCTTACATTTATTCAAATTATTTGCCAAAGTAGAATAATAATTCAGAATAACAATTTTTAAATGCTTAATCAGTAAACAAAGTCTCCTACTTTGCATCAGGCAGGTGAAAAGGGGTCAAGTGTTGAGAATAAATAGAAAGTGACATACAAAAAAATCTAAATCATGCATGAAAACAAATCCAAAGTCCCTTGTAGTTGAAGCCCATTTCAAAAATTCTCCAAAGGTGCAGCTTTCAAGGACATTTGTGGCGTTCTTTTCCAACTATTCTTATGGACCATTGTCAGCAGGGCAGATAAAAGAAGTAAATGTAGATGAGATTCACCTTACCTAAAACCCAGAAAAATTCTAGAATTCTCTAGTTTCATCTACAGTCCATGGAAAAAGAAACTTCCAGAGGCAATTCATCCTGTCTTAAAGCACATGAGTAAGATATTTCTGCTCTAGAAGTGTCTCTGTAAGGGTGTTTGCTTTCCTCCCAAGTGAGATGGAAATTGGATGTAGCTAAAATGCACAGTTGGTTCCAGACAAGGACAGGAAGAAGGGGGGAAAAAAATCACATGGTGGAATAATCTTCAGTATAATTGGATTTTCCTGAAAGAATTCCAGCAGCCCAGTATAAAACAAACCCAACAAAAAAAACCTGGATAAAATCAATGTTGCATCTGACATAGTTTAAGAATTGATCTTTGTGAAGAAAGAGGGAGATGGAGGCATTCAGATAAAACAAAGTATGATCAGACAACCGAGTAAATTTGAAATGTAACAGTAAATATTTAGTACAATACTGGACCAATGAAAAAATAGGAGATAGAGAGAAAGCTGCAGAATCATGATCAGCTGCAGTCATAAATCTGTGAAAGAATGGATTTTTTTTTCTATGACGAGGAGGGAGAAGCATTAGGTCAAAATAATAAAAATACAGGTTTATTTAATTAAAGTAATTAAACTGTTGATATTTTTAAAATGCAGACTCTTATTAACCTATTTCTTTAAAACAAAAACCCAAACAACAACTAAACAAAAAAAAATTGCTAAGCAATCAAAAGACCATAAGAAAAAAAATATTATATTTTTTGAATCTCTCTTATTTGTATGAAAGACCTTTATAGGATATGGGGTGTCACCTTCTAACAATATGTAACTTCTCTGTTTAACTATGGAGGTCTCAATGATGAATGTGGAACGGACATTGAAATTTCAATATTTGAAAGTTAGAAAGGCAGAGTCCCACATCCAATGATGTGTCTTTGTTTGCAGTTCTGAGGACTGAGAAGAGAGATGTTTGTCAGTGAGGTTTAAAGCACCAGGTGTGAGCATAGCTCTGTATCCTGTAAGCCATAGCTGGTGCCTTCTGCATTTATCTACATACAGTGAGAAGTGGTTTTGTCTTTCACCTCTTAAATTCCCTTTCAGATTCCAGTGGAGGCATACTCTTGTTCTTCCCATGCCTTGTCTCACAGTCTGAAAAACTGGCTATTTAGGTGGAAAATCCTACAGGAAAAGAAGCGTTTCTTCCAAATCACTTGCTCAAGGCACTGTCACAATAGACTCTAATACAGGACAGATGAAGGAAGATGGTTTTAATTAGGTCACTACAAAGGCTTTAATATTTTTTTAAGAATTAATATGGGTCATTTAACAATGTGTAGCTTGTACATTCAAGCATCAGATGGAAAGCTGGGAAATATTTAGGACAAATTAAAAGTTGGTCCTTCCAATGCAACCACAAGGTAAAAAAGGTATGTCAGTTCTGGATGTGCACAGGTCTACATGTGTCAATGCCCATCCAGGAAAACACTGCTACACTACACACCAAGTCTTGCTAAACAGGAGATTTGTTCAGAAGAACTATGGCATTAAAGAGAGAATATCATGAAACCTACTGTCAAATAAGCCTTGCCTTCCTTTCTTAGGTCATTTTGCCAGTGGCTCCTTGGTAGCTCTCAAACTAGGACCTATCTTTCCAATTAATTAGAGAGGATATTGAATCTGTCAGTGCATATGCAGTTATTTTGGAGCGACTAATTGCAGACAGTTCATCCAGCTGGACAGCCAAAGCAATAATATTAAAGATTAATACCCCAGTTCAGCAAATAACCTGGGCATGTGCACAATCCCTGTGGCTTCAATGAGACACATTTACAGGCAGTCTTGTTGAAATAAATAAATTGTTGCAACAGAGCCTTAAAAATTATAAATTCGTATTACAGATGCCATTCAAACCATTCTAAGAAAATTTGAAAAAATTACTGGTTTTGACAAGTCCAAGTTTAAAGGTCTAAATATTGCTAGGAAATATAATAATCATAGAACCACAGAATAGCTGGGTTAGAAGGGAACCTTGAAGGTCATCTAGTCTAACATCCTGCAATGAGCAGGGATATCATCAATTAGATCAGCTTTCAGGGATGGGGCACTCGCCACCTCTCTGGCAGTTCTGGTCTCAGTACAGACTCCTGAGAAAACACCACTTGTCACTGATTTCCATCTGGACGTCGATGCATTGACCTCTACCCTCCGCATGCCACGATCCAGCCAATTTCTTATCCACTGAACAGTCAACCCATCAAAACCGATTTAGGGAAAAGGATGTTGTGGGAGACTGTGTCAAAGGCCTTAGAGAAGTTCAGACAGATGGTGTTCACAGCTCTTCCCTTGACCCCTGATGGAATAACTCCATCATACAAGGCCAGCAGGTTGGCCAGGCAGGTCTTACCCTTGGTGAAGCCCTTCTGACTATCTCAAACAACCTCCCTGTGCTCCATATTCCTTAACATAGCTTCCAGGAAGGCCTGTTCCAGATCTTCCCAGGCACAGAGGTGAGGCAGACCAGTTGGTAGTTCCCAGGATCCTCCTTTTTATCTTTTTTAAAGATGGGTGCAATATTTCCCTTTTTCTAGTCACTGGACACTTCACCTGAGTGCCATGACTTTTCAAATATGATGGAGAGTGGCTTGACAACTACAACAGTCAAACAAACCTGATCTCTTACAGTGGGAGGGTCTTTGCTCCTTTAGTTCCCTTCTTGCAGTCCACCCACTTGAGAGGTGTAGGAAGAGAGACTGTAGTGAAAACTGAGGTAAAAGAGTTGTTGAATATCTAGCATTCTCCTTGTCCGTTGTTACCAGTTTGCCAGCCTTGCTGACTGGGGAGGAGGGACTGTTTTATTTTACCTTCCTTTTCTGACTGACACACCTGTAGAAGCCATTCTTATTCTTTGCATCTCCTCCTGTTCATTGCCCATACTGTGTGCATTGGTGTAGATGCACTTCAACTGGGCTGTTGGCCATGTCAGCATCTTAGAGGAATAACCATTACTTCCTTTTAGGTAAATGGTTAAATGTTAACAATGTCAAAGTAATAAATGCTAACAATATTAAAATATAAACAGAAGAATCCATAGCTCCTATTGCTAGAGCTCTTTTTCTTGGGAACAATTCATACCAGTTATAAGTTGATTTTGCTTATGATAAAATTAGATTAATTTGGACCTGAAAAATTCCTCCCAGTATAGGAGTCCTTCAAATTTCCCACTAGGACTTTTCTCACAGGACTTCAGCTATATGAAAGTGGGATAACTGACCTCAGCTAGAGATCACAGATCTTTCCATAGCCAAAGGACATCAGTAGATACCTCATTCCATTTATCTCACGATGTCCCTCTGGACATACCTGTTTCTTACATCATCTACAAGGAGCAAGACCAATTGCCCACTTTTGGACTTGAAATGTTAGATGCACTGAATGCTATCTTACAGGTTCACTCCCTTTTATTGGAATTTTCTTTCTAGCACTTTAATATATCTGATACATATGTGCAGTAGGAAAATATAGAAATAGAAATAACTCTGCTAAAAAAGTCTCTCCATCGACACCATTCCACTCCACTCATGCATGCCAAGATGGGTGGAAATATAAATGACAGCAATGTTTGGCCTGCCACTGACACCTATCCACACATAAACAGTCACAGTTAGATGAGAAGCTTCACAGTTTCTCTGAATATTTAATTAGCACAAACTTGGTTTCTTTGAGCTCCATCAAAAACAAAATTAAGGAGCCCAGCTTTATGTACCTTGCCTTGACTGTAATGAACATTAGAACTGCCCCCACGGCCGCAGGTTTGGCTCTGTGGCCGATGCTGGGATGTTGGCAATCAGAAAAGACGTGGGGCAGATCACACTTCTTTACCACCACAGGGATAAACTTAAGTGACAGACAGGCACGGGCTAATGACTTTAAATAGTTTCCCATTGCTCTGGCTGATGACACAGTGCTGCAAAACCACAGCCCCCCCCCTCAGTAAGCCAGAATTTCACATCCATGGCACTACGTCTTTATTACCGCTCTGTTAGTTCAGGGGAGCCATGCTCTCTAAAATGCCTTTCCCTGTGGCTTAAAGTAAAGATTTTTTAAATAAATTAATACAGTTTATGTTGGGCATCTACCACTTGAAGGGCTAATGATTATTGACTACCCTCCAGCAGACATCAGGGAGTCTAGCCTCAGGCCCTTCCCGCTCGCCCCCAAACATGCCGAATGTTAACACATGTTTCTAGATCCTGGCTGGGATTGGACACAAACAAGGCAGTCAGAATGGACCATTTAGTGTACAAGTCAAGATGACAGATCTCTGCTTAATACAAGGAAGACAAAAATTCGTATCTTATTGAAAAAGGCAGAAGAGCCCCGGGTGCTTTCGCTTTGTGATTCTGCAGCAAAAAGTGGGTTGTGTCAATATAAGTCTATGTCACCCGCTCGCAGCTGCCACACTGAATTGACCCTGCTGGCTGCAGACAGAAAGGCCTTCCATCTCCAAATTCTCTCTAATGCTCGTCTGCCAGAGTGAGCACGAGGTGGAAAAAAGCCAACAAGTTACTCCTAAGTATGGGAGTGAAAAACAAAATAGAACTAAACAAAAATGCCTCAATGCTGTGAGACTCTCCCCGCTGCCTGTTTCTAATGAAACACTAGAAAAAAAAAATTCTCATCAGAAAGCATTTCAGAGGATGCTTTGACAACATGAGCTTTATGTTTTGTAAATCATGTTCTTGTAATTCCTTGTAAGTCTCCAGATCCTCTTCAGATAGAGCAGCAGAGCATTAAATATTCTTGCAACGCTCACCAGAGCTTAATTACTAAAAGTTGAAACATCTTTTAAACTCTGGGTTTTTTTTTTTTTTCCCTGGGTATTCCCCAAAGAAAAGATAGAAAAAAGCTGAACAGTGTGCACAATAACTATTAGTTAAGACCACGTTTGCAAAGGGGGGAAGAGAAGATAAACAATTCTGAAATTAAAAATAGAGTATTTCTTGAAACTATTAGAGTTTAACATGACAGCATTCACTGATGTGCCTGTTTGTCATCTGTATATTTTATTAAGCTCAGATGTTCACCCTGGTGAAAAGATTGAACTGAAAACAAAAAAATGATATTAAAATTAAAAAGAGAAAAGTCCCCAAATTCCCTAAAATTAAAGAAAAAAAAAAGAGATAATCTTTTAGCAGATGAAACACAGAATTCTGTTGATTTCTGGAGAAGCACGATAACTTAGGGAAGCTGAAGACAGGGCTAAAGTTATAGACATATTTCAAATACACTTATTTTATAACCCCACTCAAAGTCCATGAAAACGTACAAAAAAAAGGTTTTCTTTACCTCAGATCAACCCATATTCAGGCAAGTCATAATATAGGTAAAGAGAGACAGTAAAAAGCATATTTTATTCAGAGAAGATAAAATTTTTTCTCAGTTTTTTGTGTTGCAATAGGGGGCTAGTAAAGCTTTTGTTAGTTTTTATTTAAATTTATTGTAAATCACTGGATATTCCAACCCAGTAATCTGACTTGTAAACAAACCTTACCTGACTGTGAAATCTTCAGAGGTTCTCTGTGGATATCACAGAGAGGAAAAATTCATGTCACCCAAATGTAGTCACCTGAAGGTAGGAGTCTAATCCAATCAGCTGGCTGTGGTTTTTCTACATGCAAGTGAGAGAATAATAGAATCATAAAGACTGGAAAAGACCTTCACATTGCAAGGGGCCCATTCATCACACTGGTCTTGCAATGGCTTTTCACAGTCCTGTGGAAATGCTTCAACATGTATGTGGTTGGCTGACTAAATGCTCAATGTCCATAGAGCTCATATTGGGTAAGATGAATGCTGGAATTTAGAAGAATCGGGTTTTAGTTGTAACTAACAGTTGCACGGGTTTAAGAGTTGTCTCTAATTGGAAACAAATAAAAGCATAAGTTAAGGGGTAGGAAAGGCTGAGGCATCACAGTTTTATCCCCACTGCTCTAAAAGGCAGTGTAGCTGATCAGCTCGGCTAGAGGTGTTGATGATGTAGAGTAGATTTAGGTTACATGATAGGAAGAAATTCTTCCCTGTGAGGGTGGTGAGGCCCTGGCACAGGTTGCCCAGAGAAGCTGTGGCTGCCCAGTCCTTGGAAGTCTCCAAGGCCGAGTTGGACAGGGTTTGGAACAACCTGGGATAGCAAAAAGAGCCACTGCCCCTGGCTGGGGGATTGGAATAAGATGATCCTTAAGGTTCCTTCAACCCAAACCATTCTAGGATTCCATGACTCTATGCAGTGTGTCATATTTGACTGCTTTAGCCCATCTGTGATCATATGAATCATTTACAGCAGTCCCAAGTTCATTCTCTTGCTCTGGAGCTGATGGTGAGGTCTGGTCCTATTCATGCTCTGAAACTTAGCTACGCTCTTCCCTACACCCAACACAAATCAGAATTTCTAACAAAAATTCTCTTTTGGACTGTTTCTGCTTTACACTCCACTTGTGAAATGTTTGGAAGAGTACTAATTGACTGAATGCAAAACTGAAGATTTGAGTTTTGTGGTGATTTGGACAAAATCAAATAAAGAAAAGCAGGTCCCATTACTTCTCTCCAGCTTCAAGTAGATCCTTTAGGAAAAAAAATTCAATTCAATTTCAGTTATACCTACATAGCAGGCAAGACTACTTTCATAAAAGTGTGCTAGTTCTATGTAATTTAGTATCAGCAATATAGAAAACTTCCAATACATTGTCATATGATGATTTTCATAAAACGTTAACTTTTTGTCTATTATGGAAGAGCTTGAAGAATTACAGAATGGTATGGAAAATTTTTAATAGCTCTAAACTTATAAAAGAGCATAACTGAGTTAGAAGAAAGATAATTACGATATTTCTGGATGGGGATTGGACTTCATTCTTAGAGTGTTCACCTAGTCCAATGCTTTTGGAAAAGGAGACTGACTTAGGAGAACATACGATCTGGGCTGACATAGCTGGGGTTAGCTTCTTGTAGTACCAAGGGGAAAGGAATGTGGTAAAGGTGTTTATTACTCCCTTTTGGTTTCATAATGTTGAGGTGCTCTTTAAAAGCAGATGATTTAACTGGAGATTACTAAGAGCTGTACTGTGTAACTGTGAATATCATGTGTCATTGCAGTGACTGCCACAGAACTACCCCAGATATCTCCTAATGTCAATGAAATCTGCTGTTTAAGGTTGACTCCTTGCTCATAAATAAATATATGAGCCTTAAAACCACTGAAGACAATATTGTGATATGGTTTATGAGGTCTTACTTCATAGTAGCACTCTCTGACATGCAGAAGAATTGGATAAGAAATCAGATTCTGTAAGTCGAAAATCAAAGACATTCTGGAATTGTGGACAATACACAGACAAGTGTATTATGTACTTTCTGCAATCTCTAAAAAGCTACATATCAGGGTCTTTTCACTTTTTCCCTTTTGCTAAGGCAGTTTTGTTTGACAGAAGACTGCAAGCTTTTGCTGGAACACCAGTCGGAGGTGTTTAACGCAGCCCATTTTCTGTGAAGAATACTGACAGCAACTCTCCACTGAGATCAGATCAAGTCAACAATAGGGGAATGACTGTGTATAAAAGTTAATGTTGCTCAGTCGTGTCTCAAAAGAATGGGCTGACAATGCAGAGAATTAACAGCCTGGAGCCAGCAAATGTTGCTTTACAACATTGTACAGACTTGAAAGTGTGGTCAGCTGAAAGACTATCACTCATGAGATCTTGGCTCTTGCTTTACTTGTGTTACTAATTTGCCAAGCGATGTAAGGGCAGACAGTTTATTTCTTCGTGTCTCAGCTCCATCCATCTCTAAAAGATGGATGATCATCATCCTGAAGTTTGTTATTTAGGAAAAAATGGATGGAAAGTGGCTAAGCCATGTAATTAATTTAATTCTATCTAAAGCTCTTATTCAGTTCTTGGGGACTTTAGCTGTGTTGCTTGAGCTGTTGTTAACCTGGAGATCCTCTTCATTTCTCTGTTCCAGGCTTCTGTTTCCATGGCAGAGAGGCCAAATGTACCCACACTTTGGGCTTAGCAGAACATAGAGACCACAGGATATGGGGGAATGGCTTTAAATTGAAAGAGCGTAGGTTTAGATTGGATATTAAGAGGAAATTCTTTACTGTGAGGTTGTGGTTGCCCCATCCCTGGAAGTGTTCAAGTCCAGGTTGGATGGGGTTCTGAGCAATCTGCTCTAGTAGAAGGTGTCCCTACCAGTTGCAGGGGTTGGAATCTGATGGTCTTTAAGGTCCCTTCTAACCCAAACCTTTCTGTAATTCTGTGCTGATTCTAATCATCAGCTTCAGCAGCTGTTGAGCAGTGAGGCTGTGAGACTTCACAGCTGGAAGGTTGGCCTTTCACTGCTGCAGTTCCTGGTGAAGAGCATGGTGATGGGCCAGCAGTTTGTTGTGCTCACCAGAGAAGATGAATTCAAGTCCTGAAACACATCATGGTCCAAAACAGTGACACACAAGGAGAAAGGGTGGTTGAGGATGCGATGTCTCAAAATTTATATATCTGATTTTAGAATACCTTAGAGAACCTGGAGATAAATCCCCACAGAATATAAATACTTTATCCAAGCATTTCCCCAGTTGTAATGTCTGTCATTAAAGCAATCAAATCTACTGCAACTTCTTTAAGAACACAATGAATTAATTTAAAGACTTTCAGGATTCAGACTTAATCTTCCGTTACCTCTAAGAGGAAACAATCTTATGCCGTATTATGTGCCCTTAAGTCTCTCTCAAGATTTCTGGATGATACATCAATGAAAAAAAAAATCACAGCCAAGCACAGAGAAGCAAAGCAGGGCAAATATGTACTTTTTTGGTCAACTTTTCTGCCTATTGATAAGCTCAGTCCCCTTTGTGGGCTCACTCAGCACGTTTTGAGAGCACTGGTCTTTCTTCCATTAACTTTCTCCAGCCTCAGAACAGACCTGGAAGGCATGTCCACACCATGCAGTGCTGAGAGCTCACTGCAGACGTGCTGACTACTGAATAAGAAGTCAGGCAATTCTCCCACTAAGCTTCTTTCTTCAGAGCCAGACACTTTTTGTGCTGGACTGCAACCTCCATATGCAAGAGTTCATTTGCAGCTCAGTCAGGTACCCACAGAAATCTACCAGACTGTATGGTTTCCATACAGAAAAAAAATTTAGTTTCCTGAAAGCAATGAACTGGTATCATTGGAGAGGTTTTTTTTTGGTGTCAAAGAATTTACAAGAGCACTGAGCCTTCCTGGACTGGCAGCACAGCCCATAGTGCCCAAACTGGCACTAGACATCTGTATTTTAGCAGCTGATTCCTGCTCTTTTTGTCATTCATGAACATTGAAATCTAGGGTGGGATTGAGTACCCCAAATATAGATACATATAGATATGTGTCATTTTAAGCAATGAATGAGTGCCTTGGATACTCCAGAGTGTCTCAGGTGACACTGTACTACAGTGTGTAGGAACTGAATCCCACTCTGACAAGGTAGAGCCAGTTGAAAAAGAAAATAAACTCTTATATAATAACTTTCCCTGTCTCTCTGGCAACATTATGAGTAAAGTCTTTCTGGTTTAGTTGCACAGTCATACATGTCCTTGTAGTAAGTCACACTCCTCAGTCTCAGCATGATGGCAACATGTACTTGTGGGAGAAAAAAAGACTGCAAGTGCTTGCAATGGTTTAATACCAAAGAGATCTGGTCCAACAAAGCTTCACACTGACTTAGCTACTAAGTAAGATTGTGTTAAGCATGTAGCAAGCACATTTATATTATAAGACTTGAAGGGATAATTTCCACTCTGAAGTTGGCAAGTGGCTCTGAATTAGACAAATAGGAGACGAAAAAATATGTAGATATTTTCCTCCGCTTTGTGGAATATATTGATAAACGTATGTTACCATTTAACTATTCATTCTGTTGGAGAAAACTGGTTAACCCCTTAAGTGTTTTGCCCTGAAGGCAGACATTAAAAGTTAATTATAACCACATGGGACAAGCCCCTGGAGGACCGTGACAGCATTAAGCTGCTACCAACCAAGCATGCAGGATGCGTGGCACTCTCAGAGAACACCATGTACAAAAATGATGCTGTCTCCTTGAATGAGTTCTCAGAAGTTAAAAACATGCTACTTTTTGCATGCACAGTAAAAAGGCAGATTGCAAATGTTCTACTCAGAGCAAAAAAAAAAAAAGCTTCCAACTGAAGGAGAATTAGAGCAAATGAAAGCGGTGAGTAATGTGATTAAGCAATGTGGTGTGGAGAGAGAACCACCACAAGCACTGTTTTATGTGGTGCTGGGAGGAGAATATGGTAAAACTTCTTCTAAAACTTCGGACTGCTACCTCATGATAAAGCTTTCCAGTATCATATATGGCTGATGAGGCATTTTGATTTTACCACTATAAAAATGGAGAGGAGATGTCACTTGTCCTTGGAGAGGATCATTTAGAACATACAGAAATAAAAAAAAAGAGAAAGGTTAGTTCTAAGGGAGAGACACGGACTATGTCTGTGCAAGTAGCTTAAGTGTGGCTGCATGGCAATGAAGTTAAGTAACAGGGAACGATCTGCACCTACACACTAAACTTTCATCCCCTAAATTAAAATATCTGTTGGGATATGTTTTATTTAAAATAGTAATTTAATTTAATTAAATAATAATTTAATAGCAATTAAAGTTTTTATTGGGAATGGTCTCTGTGCTATATCCAGACCATGCCAGGGATTGTTTAAGACAAGCCCTGTTGTTGCAGACTCAATAACATGTGGGGGCTTTTTAAATGACATGGTGGTAGAGAAAGATGAGTTCCAGCAATGGGGAATATCTCTGACTGTTACTTTTTAATACAGAAGTAGTCACCAGATCTTGAAGATACGTCAGGAGATATTCAGGAGACTCAGTTCTTCTTTTGTCTCCCATTAAGTAACTAGAGTTATATTACAAAACTCGGTATTGATGTAGCCCAGAATGGGTGTACCCAGCTCCTGATAATATTTAGAGTCATAAATAATAACAAAACAGAGTGGAAAAGACTTATTTAGAGAATTGTTGATAAAACTAAGTAGTGACAGCTGATTGCAAATGATGATGCAATGGAATAAAGATGGGATGATAAAATCCAGTTGACTCAATGACCCAGATATATGTTCCAATCCTCTTGCATGACAAGGAGACATCTCAGAATTTATTATATGGTGGATGTTTCATCAGGTCACATAATATGAAGAAGAAAGTTGTTGATGTGTCTGGTCACAGAAAGTGCAAAGTGCTGGGGCTGAAGATGGGTGTCCATCTCCAGACCATACAGTGGAGAGTAACACCACTGTCAGTGCTCACCACGGGGTTACACAACTTAAAGCATAGGCTCCTGTACCCTGCACATCAACCAGGTATGGGGAACAGTACGTTGGCAGGGACAGAATTCAAGGAAGTGAAATAATGGAAGTCCTGTGTCCCAGAACAAAATCCAGTATTAAGAGACTCAAGTTGCACCAGGGGAGGTTTAGAGTGGATATAAGGAAAAGTTCCTTCACTGAAAGGGTTGTCAAGCATTGGAACAGGATGCCCAGGGCAGTGGTGGGAGTCATCACCCATGAAGGGATTTAAAACATGTGTAGATGTGGCACTTGGGAACATGGTTTAGTGGTGTTAGATCGACGGTTGGACTTGATGATCTTCAAGGTGATTTCCAACCTAAATGATTATATGACTATAATATAATTCTAAAAATGTTTTTATTGGGATCTGAGATAATGTTATATTTCATAATCATCTCAGGCAAATTGGGGCATACAGCAATTGTATTAAATATATCTCCTCTGGGCCTCCTTCGAGGTATGGCCACCAGCTGGCAGTCTCTGTCCCAGCTACTTATTCACACTAAATGCTTTCTCCTTCTCCATAACACTGAGTCAGGCACAGCTCATTGGTGACCCACAAATGAGGCCATCCAATTGGACCTAATTAACTGTCCTACAGAGCCTAGAAAGAGCATGGAAAATCAAAGGAAAATTTCTAAGGTAAGGAAAAGCAAGACATGAAGGACACTAAGTCTTGTGAGAAGCCTGTGAAACCAGGCAGGTCCAATGCCAACTCTGTAGCTCCTGCCTCATGGAGAAGTGAGATACTGGGAAAGGAAGATGTTACTTCCAGTGAAGAGACCTTGTGGTTTCCAAGACAGGTTGTCTTTAACCACTGCTGCCCACTTTGGGTTTGGAGCCTGTACAAACCACAGCACAGGGTGTGAGGACAGGCACAGATCAGCAAGCAGAAGTATCCCAAAATAGGGAGCTGGCAAATTTAGAGCAGTGAGGGGAAAGAGCATTCAAGGAAATTTTGCAAAGACTTGACAATTTTTGTTTTAAGCTTCCTGATGGTAACTTTAAAGATGCTTATTTAGCCCTGGTGCTCACAATTATACAGGCACAACCTTTTGAAATTACCTAATTTATCCTTTTCCTCATCCTCCAAGGTAAGGGAAGATAGTATTTCCATTTTAATGTCATGGAAGTGAGGTAGGAAGCAGCTCATTCTTAGATTCATGTCGGGAGAGACTCACTCTCCCCAAAAAGTGAGAGAGGCAGGACTCAGGAATGGGGTCCTCCCCACCTAGATTTACTCATCTAACAGTTCACTTCTCACTATGCTGACTGTCCAGGTTCAACTCTATCCTCCACTGAAAGAATGCTTTAATCCCTTTGAATTCAGATATAGGTCTTAATACTGTACCATTGACTGCCTGAATTCTGAAAAGGGTGAAAGAGTATGACATCTTAAATTTCTTATGGCAGAAATCTAGAGTCTTAAATCCTAAAGCGGAGAATGATTTAAAAAATGTGAGGAAAATAGCCACTTTTTGCAGCCCTTGGAGGTATTTTGTTTCTATTCATTAAATCCCTAAGAAAGCACACAATTATTTGCTGTTTCCTCTGCAGATTTCTCTCTTTTTTTTCTTAGTTTTATATTTTTCCTATTTAATTTAGTTTATTTTTCTTTAAGACACACATACACACACAGAGGCATGCACACTCTCTTATTCTTAGCCTTTATTTCTTTTAACTTTTTGTTTTACAAGCAATAGAATGTGAATTCAACTATCATGCATGTTCAGAGTCTCCTGAAGGGGCTACTTGCACTTTGAATCCAGTCAGGTAAGAGAAGTAAAGTGATTTGTTTGCTTATGCTACACCTCCAGCAAAGAAACAAGAGGCAGGGGAACAAGAGGAATGGGAGATATATAGAAACTTGTCTCCCTACTTCCCTTAATTTCTGGACAGAGGAGAAAAATAATAAACAAGGGAAGCTTTATGGGGATGTGCAAGGACTATAAACAGGCACTGTTGTAGCTCCAGAAAAATAAGCAAAAATTCATGGCAGCTCTTCCTGATCCAAATCTGCTACCACACTGTTCTGAGGGCAAAGAGCCTCCTGTGACAAAGTGGTAGGTGGAATGTGAAGGCCTGAGTCAACATAAACCTTAACTTCTCTGCTCTTTATGTCATTACGTGGGGAAGATGCCCTCAGAGGAGCATTGCAAAGGCTAAATACCTCCTTCAGCTCTTGTTGTGCAGCACAGCCACACATCTACCACAGACTATGGTCAATTTTACCCAATGAAACTACTTTTGTACCACTCCCATGCATGGGTTGTACCAGATAACTCTGCTGTTCACAGTCCCTGTTCAGATTCTCACCTGCTACATGTGCTGTGGTATCAGCTGAACCCAACATTAAAGCCTGTGCTGGTGCCCACGCTGACACATCGAGGGTCGTGGGGACCTTGCAGTCACATAAACATCATCTATTATACATCTGAAAAACTGCTGAAGCCCAGTGTCAGAAGTCCCAGCAACATGTGAGCCTGTGAAGTGGCAAACCCGTGAGCTCTGTGACAGCTTCGTGCCCAAGGCTAGCAAGGCTGGACGTAGCAGGAAGGGAAGACCCCTGCAATGTCTGGGGAATTGGCTAAATGGACCTAATGGGCCATTGCCACTGCTGGTGTCTGTGGGCTGCATTGTGCCCTAAGGCTGAGTCCTGAGTAAGGGGTGGCATGTCATTATCCTTCTCTGGGATCAGCCCAAGGAAGGGCCTGTGACAGAGAGAGTTATGATCCTTTCCCTGTATCCCTTTAGCTACAGGCTAGAAGGCAGTAATTCATAATGACCTGAAAGCAGGAGATTTTACTGGCAGTTCTTCCCCTGTTTTACCCATTGCTGTACTGTCTCTTTCTTCCTCTTTCATGCCTTGGGGAAAACATGGCCATTGGATGGTGCTCATACTCAACACTGAACCTAAATCCCATCTGCCCAAAGTGTTTTCTCTGCTTGAAGTCAGTAGAGTACAAGCTCTTACGTTGAGCACGAGGTTGTGTAGTAGATACAGTGGTTGCGTGGACACTTGGCAGGTGGACAGTCCTGGAGAGCCGGGGGAGGTCCCTTCTCATCACAGCATGGAGAGGTTTAGGTTGGATATTAGGAAAAGATTCTTCAATCAGGAGAGGGTTGGGTACTGGAAGAGGCTCCCCAGAGAAGTCACAGCATCAAGCCTGTCAGAGTTCAGGAGGCATTTGGACAAGGCCCTCAGACACATGGTGGGATTCTTGGGGTTTTCTTGTGCAGGGAAAGGAGTTGGACTACATGATCCTTGTAGTCCCTTCCAATTCAGGATGTTATGTGATTCTGATTCTGTGATTCTGTGGCTGTGTCAGGGACTTTGTGTATGCAGAACCCTTTGTATATGCAGAACTCTTAACCCAAGGAGCAGTATGTGTGATCTTCAAATGGCACTCCCAGACTCAGAAACCAAACACATCTGCCATCTTATGATCTTCATAGTTCCAGCAGTGACCTGGAAAAGCCTTCATTTTGTGTCCAAGATGGAACTAAAATATCACACTGTGGTTTGATGACTAATTCTTCAATCCTTCCCCGACAAAGAGTCACGCCTTTCAAGAGGTAAAGTGTCATCTGGAATGGCACAGCTGAATTCCACCTGTATGAGCACATGCTGTCCATGGAGACACAGCTCTTCATTGGAAGAACATGAATTGCAGATGGTCAGTCATCTTAACAACTGGAGGAAATAAGCAAAAATACCACTAAACCACAGTCTCTTTCTATCCATCACTGAGTATCATTCCTAGAGTCAAAACAATGGAGGAAAGTTACTGTCAATTTATATTTTCTCATAGGAACCAAGTAACCAAGGTACTAAGTGTAAATATATATATATGTATATATATGCATACCTAATATGTTTATCTATATTAATGTAAAAGTCATAGTGTTGTCTATGGGAGCAGAATATTTAAAGCAATTGTCACCAGTATATTGAAAATACACAGAGAGTAGCTGAGGCCCAGGAACTACAAGTTGGCATTTGTTGAGAAGGCTGACAAAATCAAAAAGGATATACAAGAATAAACTCTCATGTAAATAGGTTTACCCTGATAGGACTGATAGATTTGAGAAAGGACATCATCTGGTGTTCCTTGGATTTTAATGCACTAGTGATTCTTTCCTTTCCCTGTCTAAGGCAGTGAACAAGGTGTTAAGATGGCAAAAAGCCTTTTAATATCAAACACTGTCTCCAAATCCTCCCTTCAGTGGCAATAATAATCTGTGGTTTTACAAATGGAGTCACTAAAGCAAAAGGTTCTAACTAGTTACAGGAAAAACTGCCCGATAGGTACAATTCTGGGTATATTCTTATGTACTGTTTTGAAAATAAGTGTTCTTCACTTAACTGATTAAAATTTCCAGTGCAATGTGATCCAGGGAGCTGACAATACACAGTTGTGGAAGAGGAACAGGATAATCTTGATGTTAATCCCTGATCTTTGGCCTTTATTTCCCAAAAAGGTGAAGATTTCCTCTACCAGTGTATTCAGGTTGAAAATTTCTCACCCTGAATTTAACCGTGGTAATGGAAGTCAGAATCACCACAATTAAGTGTTTAATCTTGCCTGTGCCCTCTTACACTCAGGCTTTATCCATTTTATCATTGTATTGATTACACAAAGTATAGCAACCAATTATTTTCTCTTCTGCCTTACATAGGTTTTCTCTATCGTACTAATCTTCTCTGTTCCCTCCCTCTTTCTTACTGTCTGAAAACTTTTAAATGAACCTGAAATAGATCTCAATTGCTTAATGAAGAACTAATATTTAAGTTGTATAAATAAACTAGTTAAAATCATTAAGGTGGGAAGACCAAAAAATAAAATAATAAAAGAAGGGTGAAAGCATTGTTTAGGACAAGAGGAAACAGACTCCAGCTGTACCAGGGGAGGCTTAGATTGGATATTAAGGAAAATTTCTTCACCAAAAGGTGTGCCCAGCACTGGCACAGGCTACCCAGGGCAAGGCTAAAGTCACCATTCCTGGAGGGATTTAAAAGATGTGTTGATAGGCACTTGAGGCCGTGGTTTAGCGATGGACTTGGCAGTGCTGGAATAGTGGTTGAGCTTGATGATCTTGAGAGTCTTTTCCAACCTAAATGATTCCATGATTCTATGTTTCTATACATAAAAACCTGAAAATTAAGAGTTAATTTCAGTTATTTAAGACAGCTTTCTATTTTCTGTATATGGGCCATGCTAAAAGTAGGATTCATGTCACTTCAACCAAGCCACCTAAGAGTAGTTTTGTGATCTTTCTCTTTCAGATTATTGGAAACAAAGATTCCAGAAGAATTCCAGACTTCCAGAAGATATCTCTGTCTTGGAGACCGACCTTAGGAAGAAATAAATTATCTCATTAAGTACCAAGGGATTTTCTGAAATCAGCTGTACCTCACCTGTCTGAATTCCACATTTGATCCACGTTATGGGTATGCTCATCTTGTCCTCTGCTGATGAGTCTCACCTTAAATTATTGCCTTAGGAAGGCCCAGGATGGCTCTGATGTGAAAAGTGGTGCCAACATAACTAAACAACCAAGTATATGTTATTAGGGTCATGGTGTCCTTCATAGTTATTTTGAAGTTCATAGGTGTGGGTAAGACCAAGTGAGTCCCTTCCTGAAAATATTTTACGTAGTGAAAAATGCATCTTTGTACATGTGTACAATTTCAACATCAAAAAATATTTCAGAAATTCCAAAAACATTAAAAAATGCATTTTAATTTTTTTCTCATTTAATGTAAATTTATTACAGAATAGCAACTAAAAGCTGAAAGTTCCATCAGGAAACTTTAAATTTGTCAACTGAGGTTTTTCCCTAAACAACCTTTTCTTTTTTTTACATTTGAACACTAAACTTGGAAATCAATTATTCATTAACTTTATTTATGAATAGACCTGGCTGCTGCATGTTTTTCAACATCAGGAGTTGACTTTTCTTAAAAATGAAACTTTTCTTCAAAACTTGGCACTGTTAAAAACATTTTCTGTAATTCAGTAAAACCTTTCTTATTCCCAGATTTTATCAGGGATTGTGTTTACTCTAAACCACAGAAGTGTCTGTATGTATATTTATAAGTTGTGTTTATTTTTAAATGATGTGAAATAGGAAATACAACAGAAATTTTCAAGAAAATCAGAACATGAGCCTCTTTGCTCTTTAAAACCAGTAAGAACTTTCAGCATTTCTAAAATGGTCTCTGAAGCAAATTCATGAATTTCTTATGTGCTTGTGTCCTTAGATTATTTCCTTTGCATATTAAATTCTTTATTTCGTTTCTCTTGTGTCAGGGCACCTCAAACTCCAGATAGTGTGAGGATGGCAGAGTGATGGAGGTGATTTTACTCAGTACTGTGTGTCTACAATCTGTACAAGCTCTCTCCAGAGTCAGTGGAGAGGGACAAATATTTCCAGAGTATTTCATCCCAGTACTTGTGAACACATTATTTTAAAACAGGAGGAGACTTCCATGAGGGCACTTCCTTCTGGTGTATCTGAGTACATAACAGATACCCTCAGATAAGAAATGCATTGACTGTGAGAATAAATCAAGTGTCAGCTGCAGCATTTGGCTCAGTCTGAAAGGGCTGAGTGTGGTTGCAGCTTGATCTAACCCAAGAGGCCAGATGAATTAACACCAGAACAACCCCAAATGACTGATTAAAAGAGATCCATGAGCTAATCCAGAACTTTTTGCGATGGTTTTGCCTTTACTTCCTTTCCAGCAGAGGTAAGTCAGGCCATCACTGGGCTTCAGATATTCGTTGACAGGATAAGGAGAAACAGCCTCAGTTTACACCAGGGGAGGTTCAGGTTGGATATTAGGAAAAAATTCTTCAGTGAGAGAGTGGATAAACACTGGATCAGGCTGCCCAGGGAAATGGAGGAGTCACCGTCCCTGGAAGTGTTGAAAAAATGAGCAGACATGGCACTTTGGGATATGGCTTAGTTGACAAGGTGGTGTTTGGTCAAATGTTGGACTTGATGATCTTGGAAGTCTTTTCCAACCCTAATGATTCTATGATTAGTCCTTCCTTTTGTTCCCCCCTCAATCTAGTATATGTTCTTAAATTCTTTAATTTCTGCTGGCCACAGGTAGTGAAAATATATCAAATTTTAAGACACCCAAACCAGTATTCAAAGAGAGATATTTAGAGTGAGATAAGTCTTAGAAGTGCTTCTCTCTGTTTCCTGTAAACCATGTGCTGGGATTTATTCAGTAACCTCTGTTATTAGCTCATACAGTCATAGAATCATAGAATGGTTTGGGTTGGAAGGAAAGTTCCAATACTTTAGGGAAGGGACCATCTTGTTCCAGTCTCCTGCCATGGATAAGGACATCATCCACTAGACCCCAGCAGGCTACAGATATTAATTTATTACAGATAAAATCAGGCTCTCTGACACTTTCTGGTGACTGCTTTTAAAACCTGCCAAATAACAGCCCTGAGTCTCACATTCATCTGATGAGATTGTAAACAAGCATAATCAATGAAAACTATGACTTTGCTCATGAAGTCTAAATCAGGTTTTTAAATTTAGTTTCAGTTCTGTATGCATTTTTTGACAAAATTAAATGCACAGGTAAATAAAGGCCACCAGCAACCCCCCAGATTAAATAAATGTTAAGTAGATCATTCACTGGACTTTTGAATGATATGCTTCATTTTGTAAAAGTCAAAAGGTGTTACAGCATTTTCAAAATAAAAATTGAGACAATATTTCATTGAAAACATGGGCCTACAAAACAAAACTAAATCTAAAAGAAAGTTAAAACAAAGCCGGCTAAACAAAATAGACTTGGGTTAGATCCTCACTGTAAATCTGACAAAAAAAATTTCATTTTTAATTCAGCACAGCCTAATACTTTTCCTCAGGCTTGTTATTTCAGCAGCAAACTGAAAAACACTCCTTTGTCCAACTATTGTTGCTACTAGAAAGATTGAGTTATGGCCAAAGAAGCATCAAAAGGGAATGTTTTCAGTGCTGAGCATTGGAGCTGGAGCTTGGCAGAGCTGACAGACAACCCTTGTTGTTCTAATCAGGAAGAAATGTGCTCCATCCCTGTGCCAGGAATACACAAGCAGCTGAATATTCCATTGTTTTTATTTACTTATTTTCCAGGTAGTTCAGGTATCTCTAACTACCCTTAAAAATGAGGAGGAAAAAGACATTACATTATTTGTATTGCCACTAGCTAGAAAATGATGGATTCCCCCAGCATGGCTGGAGGGGTTTTATGGGATTTGCTTTTGTTTGTTTTTTTTTTTTTAATCTTCCCTTCATTAATATTTAAGTCTAAACTTAGGGAAGTGAAAATGAACACATAACAAACAACAACCCAAGTTACTCCTTGCAGGTCTAGTTTGAAATTCAGAGCACTGGTAGCTGGTGAAAATATCAAATGGGAAATATCTATTTTGTGGGACATGTTTTTACTGCAACTTGGAAGAACCGTGTAACAGTTCTTAATGTAATGTTGTTCTGCCTCATTCACTAATTACTGTAAATTGGCACAACTTCATCCTGCTAATAGAGAGCTGCCAGATGACACAAATGGATAACCTGGATCACTACTCAGTAATTTATTTTGCTGAACCTCATAACTAAACACATTTTCCCTCTTGGAGAGATAAATAAATCTCTGTTGGTGTAAACTGAACTTGGCTTTTCTTTGTGCCTGATTTCTGGAGAGCTTGACTAAAATTATGCTACTGACTTGGTGTATAGTAGAACCAGGGAAAAATAAATTCAAGAGAAAAACTTTTTCATGTAATTAAAAAACCACCCAAAACCTCCACCCCTGAAATGCTTAATTAAACAGTTCTAAAGAGAAGTGGCCAGAGGCAGAATTTGGCATGGAAAGTACATTGAAGAAACCGTTCTAAAGGACCCAATGAAAAAGTGTTTTGATTTGATTAAGTTATAAGTTTTCTGTGGGAAAAAAAAAGAAAGAAAGAAAAAAAATCCTTCAAAGCAATAAACCCCGTAAGTTCCTGCAGGACTATTAATACCAGAAAAAAATAATAAATCTTTCTAAAAGGACCATAATTTGGCCTGAAAAAAGAAGATCTGGTTTTAAATGTTATAATCTCCATTTTCCTCTAAAAGTCTACCCAGTGCTCTTCTTGCATGTCCTAATCTATTCATCTTTTCAGTGGTTTGTGTTTTGCTTTTAAACCAATTTATAGGGTAAATCCAAGGGCCAGGTTCTGCTCCAAGAGTAGGAAAAATATGCAGAGCCTCCATTCTATATTATTTTCTATGTGCCTATCCTTGGCTTTTGACATGGATTGGTCTTCTGAGCAAAGGTAACCCAATTTCCATATAATATCATTAATTTATAATACTGATATTTCCCTTGATTTCCAGCTGGGGAAATCAAGTGATTGCTTAGGAATCAGTTTCCTCCACAAACAAGTAAACAAACAAAAAAATTGTTCTTCCCAGAAAGAAGCTGCTATATAAAAAATGATCTATTTTTAAAACATTAAATGCAATAGGGACTGATCCAGCATATTAATTATTTACAGTGAGAAGAATTGAATAAATAAAAAAATCAAGATAAATTAAAATCTTGTGATACACTTGCATATAATCAGGGGTTTACGAGATCCTATTTCAAATCTATGAAAAGGTTTTGAAATGAGCAGGCTGGAGAAAGTAGGATTTTTATGCAAATAACTAGAGGAAAACAAGGCAAGTTCTCAATCTGACCATCTCTTCTAATTTTAAAGCTGATAACTCAGTCAAATCTATACCCAGCTTTCATTCTAATACCAAAAGTATTTTCACCCTTTTAGCCTCCAGCCATGACCTCTGTAGAGTACTCAATGAAATGCTACAGCCTTAACTGTTAATATTGACCTAATAATTTATTATCTCACGGTCATTTTGATTTAAACTGTTTGGAATGTCTTGGATCAAAATTTATGTGTTATTCCTCTACATGTATAATAGTAACTTTAAGTAGGAACTTTTGATCCTTGTTAGTAGGAAAGTGTTATAATGGATAAAGCCCTTTTCCTCCAGAAAATACTTCCATAATGAAAAGAAATAGTACTCAAATGTGCATAAAGTCACTGTGTTGATGAAGCAAAACAAGGTATTTCTCTTGTACCCATTTCACAGTATAAAAAAAGTACCTACTGCATCCCTGCCTGCAAATATTGACTTACAACTTCTGCCTCCCCATAGCTTTTCCTATGTAATCAAGCTGGAGACTGTCCTCATTTAAAAGGTGGATATGCAACATATTGCAATTTATTTTTTGAAGAGTGATTCAGGATCTTCGGTCTAATCTAAAAGCCATGAATGTCTGCAGCAGATCTCTTGTCTTCACTGGACTCTGTAAAGGTCTTTAACCTACAGAAGCTGAGTCAAGGGAACAGATTAAGGCAAAAGGTTCCTAGCTATGGTCCCTACTCAGGTGAGCTGGAGGGATGAAAAAAAAGTGGGTTTTTTCAAATTTAAAGTGTTTAATCCAAAACCTGGTTCCAAATGAATATAGTTGCAATAGTAGTCTAGAGGGAAGCTGCTCATTATGTGCTCTGGCTTTGAAAAATATTAGATTGATTGACCACATGAGCAATGAAGGAATTCTGATTCCAAAGGCTGACATGGCCAAGAGCATTTTGGGATCCTCTTTCTGTTCCAGACACTGGTCGAAAAAAGCTGCAAACAGAACCAAGCTACAAACCTCATATCAGGGTTGCTTCTCTCTCCTCGTACATTCAGCTCCCTCCATCATCTCCAGCTGCTCTTCCTGCCACGACATGAGAGGAGAAAATGGCTTGGAACAACGCAGAGCTGTGGAGAGCAGGCAATGTGGGATGCCAGAGAGAGATGAGGGCAATTTCTCATCTGCCCTGAGGGTCCAGTGTCCCAGAGGACTTATCTGTGTTAGCTTTGCTCTTTTTGTCTGTGATGCCACTCGAAGACTTAATACAGCAGCATGGTGGAGGCGATTATTGCTGTGCCAGTGATACCTGGATCTGTGTCATCCCCTTTCACAACAGAAACTTATCCCTGAGCAGTGATGCCGCCTGGCTGGAGCAGCAGGCTGGGACTTGGCTCATGACAGACAACTGCAAACACAGGCTGCCTGTGCCACTGTATTACACTGGAATCATTTTAGAAGATGAGGTAGGTTGAATCATCTTCCCTCATTCCCTGCTTGAACCATCCAATTCCCTAATTGAAGTAGCAATCTCTTACTGCCCCATTTTGATGCTAAATACTCTGAAGAAAATCTGCAATCTAAACCTAATGATAGTCTGTAAAGCTGATGGTCAACTTGAACTTTATAACCACTGAAGACACAGAAGGAGGAAGCAAATGAACAATCCTAGGAACAATCCATGTGAGGCAACTTCCTCCAAAACAAGGAAAAGCCCAGGAATGGGGCCCTGATTCATTGAAGCTGAGCTCGTATGGTCCAGTAACTCAAGCAGGGAGGCACTACAACTTTTAGGCAACACAAAGAAGCCCTTTCTTCCTTGTTTGGTATCTGGCCCTTAGAAGGTACCTAAACAAAGTCTTGGACGTCCTATGTCATGGAGCTACCTAGAGACAGCTCTATTTCCTCTCCTGGAAAAAAGATCAGTGTGCTAGAACATAGTAACAATGTATTTTAAGGAGATTTACCCTTCTGCAATTGCTATTAATTCTGTTTAACAAGGCTGGCAAAGTATGTTTTCTGGGTTTCATTAAAACATAGAAAGAAAATTGTCCTTAGTGTAGACGTTATTAATAGTCCATCTCTGAACCTAGTGCAGACTTCTGGAAATGGGAAGGAAGAGCTTCTTTGAACACACAGGTATCAATTATTATCCCACTGCATCACAATTACCTTTAAATCAAAGAGGATTGGGAAGCTAAAGTAGAAGGGAAAGGTGGGAAGTAGTTCAGTCACCAACCCTGGAGGGATTTAAAAGGCATTCTGACATGGCACTTAGGGACATGGTTTAGCAGTGGACTTGGTAGTGCTGGGCTAATGGTTGGACTCAATTATCTTAGAACTCTTTTCCAACCTAAAGGATTCCATGACATCCCACCATTCACAGTTCATTGCCCACCTTCACCCTTTAGAGTCTCCTGCAGCCCTGGATGCCAATTCCAGCCCTGTCCATCAATTCGAGCACTGGCCATTCACTGGTACCAGCTCCTACTTTGATCTTAAATGCCATCACCTTTGGTTGACAAATGTCAATGCCTCTTGTTTAAATGTTTCTCAAGAGTCTGTCCAACTTCTGAAACCTTTCAAGGGGCTGTTTGAGAGCTGGTAGTGTGATATATGAACAATTAGATGAGCGTTTCTGTGGTTTTAATTTTCTTCTCGTTTTCTCTCTGCTTTCCCTCCTATATCACTCCATGCAGTAAAGGGTGAGCAAAACTGGTGGCAAACCAGCCTTTCAGATCATGCCTGGCACGGAGACATTTTTGATTTTGGATGGAGCAAGCCACAGAACCAGGTATGCCCTGGGACACAGGGAGGATGTGTGAGAAAAGGAGAGTGAGCTGTCAGAAAATTGAGTGTGGGACTCGCAGGACGAGATACGTGTTGTCAGGACTCTGTGGTGTGTGAGAGCACTGAACCCGTGGATGCCCTCATCGTTCCATATAGAGATGCTTTTCTCCCAAAATGTGCTCTACTTTGTTCTGCTTTGCTACCCGACAGCTGGTTGAGCTGCCTTAAAACTTGAGAGCTTTCTGGCAATTTCTCCCCAGTTCTTTTCCCCTTCCCCCAGTCCCACCCTTCCTGCTCCTGCTCTCTTCATCTCTTTACCCTGAAAACGTTCACAATGAGAACTAAACTTTTAATTTATTTTTTTTTTCCCTATACCTGAATAACCTCTTGTGTGCAGGATATTTTCTGCTTTAGGGCACAATCTGTTGCAGCACTGTTATAGCTGCTGCTGAGGCACCTATTGTCATTCTATATGCCTCGGCAACACGGCATTCTGTCGTGTTTCTCATCTGTGAACCCGCTGATTTATTGATAATGCTAATCTTGTTTGAAAGTTATAGAGCTTCCAAGTCAAATGTGCTTAAAAGGGAGAGACGGAGGTTCCTGCTCCCCAACTTTTTATTGTTTGTGTGTCACAATAATCAAGTTTTTCAGGCAGCGTTAGAGGAGCTCAAGGTGTTTCGCAGGCATGAATGGAGCCTTGCCATGGTACCAAAGGGAGGGTTTTTTACATCCTCATTAAATGCAACAGAGAAACTGAGTAGCAGAAATGACAATACATAAGTTAACCACCTTACATCAAGTAACCATAGAGGTGAGCCTCAAGGGGATGTTGGGCAAGTTTTATGTTATCTCTTTTACAATATCTTGTAATTGATTTGCATGCCCATATCCTCTGCTGAAAACACAATTTTCTATTAAAAACAATTTGGATGGATACTTTTTTATTACCTTTCCTGTATGATAGTCTTCTGTGGTAAAAGATGGTCCCTGCCGTGAATTGTTTTCTGTCAGATCGGTTCAGCCAGAGAAAATAAGTTTTACAATCTCCATTTTACAAATGAGGAAATAGGATATAGAGACATTAAGGAGACAGTTTTTGCAAGATCCCAGCAGACAGGGAATTTTCAGGTATCATAAAGAAACTGCAAATTCTGACCACTTATGGAAATACAGTTATTAGACAGATAAATAGCGATAGAGGCTTTTCTTCCTCTCCCACTCCTTATTACAGAAGGATCTGGATTTTACTGTCATTGTGCTGTTCAGCTCTTCTTCAAGTGGGAGGACACTGTTATAACTCTATTTTTAGATGATGAACTCTGGCACAGAAAGGCTAAAGGTTCATTCTAAAAATGGATTTGAGCACCCAAATGCCTCTGTAATCTCTTAAATTCAGTTCTGATGTTACTGGGATTTACATGAGCCCTGTTCAGTTTTGTCCTTGCTCTAGGGATTCCAGAAGTCCCTTAAATATGTCTGTTGGCACAACATTCCCTGGGGTCTGATGCCACCAAGCGATTAGAAATCCTAATTATATCAAACCCAGTGCCTTCCAAGTGTGTTCCACTGTCTGGGTTACCTGAAAGGCTCCTTAGAGGCAATTAAACTTTTATTTTTTTTCTTCCTGAAGGATGAAGTCAAATTTTCATCTTATCAGCAGTTTAGTGTATAATCACTTAGGAAACAGATACAAATCTCACTCCAAAAATAGGTTTTACTGTCTACTCATAATGCAACTGCGTTCATAAAACCCCCTGGAAGCAGACAAAATGTTTCTTTCTCAGGAGCTTCCACTCTCCTTGTGACTTTCCATCGGTCCAAGGGCCCAGGACCAACTTCAGGCTTTCAACTAAAGCCTGGGTACATCTAAACTAAAGTTTAGGGTACATCTCACTTTTAGTTTCCCAGAATTTATCCATCCATTCTTGATAGAACAAGGGGAAGTGATTTTAAGCTGAAGCAGTGTAGATTTAGATTAGATGTTAGGAAGAAATTCTTCCCCGTGAGGGTGGTGAGGCCCTGACACAGGCTGCCCAGAGAAGCTGTGGTTGCCCCATCCCTGGAAGTGTTCAAGGTCTAGTGGAAGGTGCCCCTACTCATGGCAGGGGGTTCGATTGAGATGATTTTTAAGGTCCCTTCCAAACCAAACCATTCTGCGATTCTGTGATTCCTAAACTGTTAAGTTGCCTTGAAGTCAGTGAGGAAAAGATATTGCCCATCTGAAATCCAAATCACCACTTCTGAAGGTGTTGATATCTTGACACAAAAAGGAAGGGAATTTTGCTGGCAAAGATCCTAAATCGGGTAAGTCAGTTATACCAGTTGTGCCCGTTGCATCTACTGTTTCCTTTATCTCCTGCCCCTGGCTAAATGCTCCCCTCGCATTATATCTCCTCACCCCCTCCATTCCCCCAGGAATCACCTCTAGAAGCCAAAGCTTAGACAATAAAGCCTAACAAAAATTAAAGAACCCTTCCTGAAACTCCAAAGCCCAACCATAAGCATTGTGTTCACATGGAATGAGGGCTCAGACAAGTGCCAGAAGTGACACAAAGGAATGGCACAACGATGTGCTGGTGGCAATGGGGGGCTGTAGCACAGTAGTTGAGAGAAGGTTCTTGACCAGGTGCAAGAATTAGGACACAGTGATGATGTGGATGGTTATGATTAGATTTATTGCTCAGAGTGTATCTAAATATTGCCAGTGCAGTATCTAAACAACAACTCCATTATCTATTACAATGGTTAATAACAACTCTATCATCTATTACAATGGTTACAGTATCATCAAGTCATGGTCCCAGTGAAGTGACCATGAAGATTCACGAGCTTCAGTGAGACTCTCCTTTCCAAAATGTTTAGAGAGGTCTGGTTGCAGCTCAGTCCACTTTGTCTCAGATTTGGTTGACAGTTTATTTTTGGTTGACTACAGGGTTATAACATAAGAAATTTGGACAGAAACTTGCAGGTTTACAGTCTTTGGCCCTGCAAAATTCACAACTGCAAAGCAACAAAGCACTTATGGAATTCCTTTAGAATTTTTTTCTCCATATCTGACCAGATCTTAATGCTTTTACTCGCCTTCCCCAAAGGGTTCCCTGTCTTTGGGCTGGATGTACCCTGGAGGTGTCCCTACTGGGGGGATCCACTCAGAAGCTGATTGCAACCTGGGAAAACCAGCTGGCCCAGTTGGCCCAGTCTTCAGCAAGATTTTATGCCATCATGCAGGATGATGTCTACCAAAAGATTCTCAGCTCCTCCTCTCTGGAATGCACTAATTATGTGAGACCCAGACAGTTCCTCCTGCCACACCCATCTGGTGTTCTTGCCTTAGGAAAAACTACATTGCCCATCAGAGACACATAGACATTGAAAGGGAGAGAGAAGGGAGAGAGGGAAACCAATACAACACAGGCAAGCAAAGACCTCGCTGTCTTTCATCACTACCACAGGGGTTGAGGGCAGATCTCCCACTTCTGTGGAGTTAGTCACTTATTTATAGCTATGACATAAAAACCTTTGGTTAGTCAGGTACTTAAGAACAGTAAGGATATGTCTGAGAAAAAGACACAACAATCTAGATCACAGCATGTCTTATCCTAAATGAGTTCACCAGTGTCAGAAATTGTTCACCACAGAGGAGACTAAAGCCTGGATTCCGGGCTTTATGATGTTCTTAAACCCCAAAAGCTCCCTAATAACAGTATACATACTTCTGTGCAGTCTTATTCGTGGGCCATCTTGGCATTTCAATACAATTAAAACTGTATGTACCAAGAAAAAAATGAACTAAGAAGTCACTGACAATTCTAGGAACCAATGTCAGTTTGTTTTATACAGTTACCTCCCAGAAACACTATTTTTGTTTAGTTCACTTACTGTAGGTCTGTGTAGATCTGTGATACCCTGTGCAGCTTCACTAGTGCTACCTCATGTACATAAGAAGACAAAGTACCGAAATAATCACTTTTGTGCTTTAAGTATATATATATACCTTTCAAACCACTTCCAACCCTCTAAAAATCACTGAAACTCCTCTCCAGCCTCCGGGCGTTTGTCTCTATTGAGTGATAGGAGGCAGTCGACTGGCATGAATCAAACATTCACAACTGCAAAATTCTCTCCCATCTGTTGTAAAACCAGTGCAAGCATGAACAACTGTGAGGTGAAACAATCTTTCAACCTCCTCAGCAATCTCATAAATTATCTCCAGCTGTATAACCTAGAAAGCAAAGCAGAATCTCCCAGCCTTAGGTAACAATTACACTACTTGAACTCTAGGAAACCTCATGCTAGCACTCAAAATTAGGAGCTTAATACACAAATGAATTGTGAAGGTTTGGTGACAGCAGTGTTTAGAAAATGCTTTTGTGACCCACTCAGGTGTTGTTCCAAAATGTTGCTGAATGGGGAAGTGTTGTATTTTGTTTCACTGGGAAAGAGATGTAGACTGGTTTTGCCTGCCCCGAAGTACTGAATAATGTTGGTTTCCTTACCCATGAAAGGGAAATGCTCAGGCCTCCTGCTTGGCACGCTGCTTCATTTCAACACCAGTACAAGAGCACAGCTGTTTGACTTCTGAGCTCTTCTTAAAGTCAAAGTGAGATTTTAGTTCCTAATGCCAGAGTCCCTGACAAAATATTTTTAATGTTTAAGTGTTTTTAAATGCATCATTTTTTTATTAGGCTAAGAACTTTTGATGAAATGCCTCATCCATGTTAAGTTTTTTTATTTCCTAGTCATCTGTTTTTCCTCACTCTCCTAAATATTCTTTCTTCTGGTGGCCCTCAAATACTGTATATACCTATTTTGCTCATGTTTCCACCTAAGCTAGCCATTCATCAGTATTTTGCACTTATGAACCTTCTACCATCAGTTTTGCACTGCTCAGAGTCAGGAGATCTCAGTAAAGTGGGAAGAGGGAGCACACAAACAGGAGATGATGATGATTTCCCTAAAATGTCACAACTCCCTTGCAGAATAGGGCTGGGCTGAGCATCCAGGGACCCAAAGGGGTTTTCAGTGGTTGTTGCTTGATCAGCTTCTTCCATGGAGGAAGAGCATGGGAGTTGGCAGCTTTTGTGCCCCTATGAGCCCAGAAATGGTCAGCTGCCAGAGATGCAGACAAATCACACCTGAGCAACAGGTTGGCCTCCACTGATGAAGTTCACAGGTCCAGTTGATGTATTTAGTTCACAGCTCCCAGGACACTGCAGAAAGACAACTGTGACTGTACTTATTCTACACAGATGAAAAATAGAAGAGAGAGAAGCTCAGGAAGTCATCAATAAAATTTAGGAATAGAAGCTCAGCATCTTTGCACAGACATGGTGCCACGCTGCTATTTCTTCTCCTTTTCCCTAAGGGCTCATCTTCCTGTGGAAGCATCTGAGGCAATGTGCAACCCACATGCACACAAGTGTAGACAGTATTGATAAACTCAAAAGACTCTCCAAAACCACAAGCACATCCACCCAAAATAATTTTATTCAAGAAAATTGCATGTTTCTCTTAAAAAATGTTCCCATTTTCCAAATTGTTTCATAATTACATGATCTCCAAGTAACTGCTTTTCCTCCAGTGCCTCATAAACCCTTCTATTCTCATTTTGTTTGGCATTTTTATTTGTTTTCAAGGAGTGCAGGCCTCAAGCAGGTATCTCAGGTGCGTTCTCATGAGTACTTAATAGCAGCATTCTATCTCCTCTGGCTCTTTGATTTAATACCTCCCAAAATCACATTGTCTATGTTATTTATTTATTTTCTGCTCTAGTACATGGCAGGCATGTAACAATTATGCTGCTTACTCTTATCCCTAATTTCTTTCAGCCTTCACTTTTTCCAAGCCTCTATCTCTACCTGCCATAGCAAATAGCTCTATTCCTGATTATTGCAGCCAGTTGAAGCAAGGGGTAATTTGGCCTTTGTTTCTTAAAAATACATCACTTCTGGTAACCATAGCAAATTATTTTGGATTTTTTTTCTCTATGAATTATTCATGAGATTCAATTTATCATGATTATTAATTCTAACCTCTGCAGTGTATGAATAAGCAATCTCATTGCTTAATATTAGTGCCTGACCATTCTTCTCAGCAACTAATGACCTGTCATAGATATCTGGGTCTAACAGTCATCAGGAAGCTGGAAAGTACATAATTACTATTAATTTAATAAAACAATGATTGAACTATTAGTGAAAAGCTGTCAGTGTTTGGCTCCCAATTAATAGAAAAATAAATTAGCAATATACCTGGAGTGACAGGGGCAATTTTGAGGCTGCATTTCCCTGTGCCAAAGTCTTGCACTGTCACATGTCATCTCAGGGAAAAAAGCACAACTCTGCCATTCCCACTTTTGTACAGTTTGCTGGGAGAATTCCCTCACACAATTCTTATTAATTTTAACTTTTTCATGTGGAATTTCTGATAGAAAGGTAGGTTTTCTTATTGTCCAAATCTCAGTCTGAAGGACACGGATGTACAGAAAAAACATTATTTTGCCTCTTTGGTACACAAGACTTTTAATCTATGATGAGTAATTAATTCCTCTACTTGGTCTGCCCTAACCTTTAAATTAGTTTAATTTGATATCTTAATTTTATCAGATGGATATTGGCAAGTTTGCTGAGCAGTCTCACAAGCATCTGGATAAGAAGAGTGGAGTGAGTGATTACTGTACAATGCAGATGTGCACTGGGAGATCAGGAGATCCACCATCTGGCTTTGCTGCTGAAGCCAATGTATTATCCAACTACTGCCTTTGAGGTGATTGTAACCTGCAAATTTTCCATGACTTAGTACCCAGGAATGAAACTGGCTGCAGGAAATGGTACAATTCAGAAATAAGACGATATTGATAATCAGGCAACACTTTTAATGACAGTGACTTTAAATTGATTGCTTTCCAGGTTTTGAAAATTTTCTTTATATTGTCATAAATTCATGGATAACTCATAAATGTTCACAATAAAGACAAAAAAGAAATCATTCGTTATCTAAAGAAAACCTTTCAGTAGCAGTAGTATTAGGATTGGATGGAGCTACCACCAATATCAGGTTTTATGGCTGCAGATAAAAAAATATACTTGAAGAGACACTCTTATCCTGAAGAACTAGTAGTCTAAGGAAATTTATCCCTCAGTTACAGAGAAAGGAAAACTGGTAACCAGCTGCTAAAGATCCCAGAACTCCTGGTTTCCCAGACCAGCACCAACCTCAAAGATCCTGTCAATGTTTGAGTGACTGGACTTCCAGGGCCTGCAGTAGCAGATTGCAAATCTAAGAAATGACGCATCACTATAAAAATGCAGAAGAATAAGAGAAGTTACAAGCCAAGATGAGTTTTCAAAACTAATTTTAGTTTTCAAAAAAACCTAAAGGTCTGTAATTGCATATCAATTTCTGTATACACACACACACATATCTTTCCTGTAGCATAACAACAAAAGTAGGTTAATGTTTATATCCTAATGTTTTTTTTTCTGATTTTTAACCACATAGCCATAAATTATACACTCTGTTTATAATATAAATATATATGTGTATATAATATAAATCGCATAAATACAGATGAACTACTGCAGTTGTCATATCGTCGTTAGACAGTTTAGGCTTTGAAGTCATTCTTTATTACTCAGTTACTGTGATTTTATGACTTTGATTGCTATAATAACATCAAAACACAGTGCAGCTTTTAAATATATTCACTTCAGCCTTTGTTCTTAAAAGAGACCAGTTATTTATTTCTGTCTTCTGAAGAATCTCATAATCCAAGGAAAGAGTCAAGTGTCAGGAATGCTATGAAATGACTGAAGATTCATGTCCATGCAGGTTTCTACACAATAAACATGTGTGTGATTTTTTTGTTGGAGAAAAACAAACATTAAGAAAGTATATGTTTCTGTATATGTATGCAACAAGTATATACAAAAAATATGGCTTCTGAGTGAATACTTGAAAACCTAAATATACTTGAAAACCAAAAAAAAAATATGAAAATACCAAATATTGTGTGTTGTATTCTTTTTGGATTTTATTATAAATCTAGACATTGTTAGTGATGAAATATTTTCATCGGGTGAAATTTGCCCACTGGAATTTAAGACAATAGTTTGCATTTAAATGGGCTTTGTGGGTTAAAACATTAAAACATCTCTGTATTATCTGAATAAAACTTTGTTAAGTTTTACCCAACTTTCCCCTTTTAATTTTTTTGGGTTTTTTTGGTTAATATTATGAATCTCATGATCTCTTGGGGTTTTATGTGTTTTATAAAGAGGTGAGGGCTGGAACGCCTTTGCTCTGGAGACAGGCTGGAAGTTGAGGTTGTTCAGCCTGGAGAACAGAAGGGTCTGAGAATGCCTTAGAGCTCCTTACAGTACCTAAAGGGGTTCCAAAAGGGCTGAAGAGGGACTTTTTACATGGGCCTGGAATGATTGGACGAGGGAAAATGGTCTCAAACAAAGGGCAGGGTCAGATATTGAGAAGAAATTCTGTACTGGGAGGGTGGTGAGGCCCCGGCACAGAGAAGCTGTGGCTGCCCCACTCCTGGAAGTGTTGAAGGCCAGGTTGGATGGGGCTTGGAGCAACCTGGGATAGTGTAAGATGTTCCTCCCCATGGCAGGGGGGTGGGAACTAGATAGTCTTTAAGGTCCCTTCCAACCCAAACCATTCTGTGATTCTGTGAGTTTTACAGAATCACACTCTCCATTTATTGCCCATCCAAACATCTCCCACTTGCACCCCTCTCTCTGCCCAAACGTTTGTGAATTTGTCAGACCCTTTTGATCAAAATGACAGAAACACATCCTTCTTGAAAATGTAAGTTCACTATAAACATCATGAAAACTGGCTGCTGGCTGAAGGAGTGGCACCCAAATGAATGCCCTAATTACAGAGAACATTTCAGTGTGAGTTCTGGAGACATTTCTTCTATTCAGACTCATTACTCACTGGAGGGTAGTGAGGGTTTTTCAGGGAAGAGGAATAAGAATAGGGGCAGAACTGAAGAACTGGTGGTGAGCATGTGTCTGAAGAGAATAGGAATTTTCACTGTGTCTACTTTTTTATAGTTTATAGTGTGGGGGGATATACATGAAAAACATGTATAAATACAATTTTCCTTGCTGTTGTGTTAATGGAGGAATTTATTAGTGCTGACTACTGGAAAAATTATATTTTCTTAAAATCTCTTTGACTGAAAAAACTTTTTACTTACATTTATGTGGATACAATACTACAATACAATACTACAGCTCCAAACCTCCTTCCCCTAAATACAGAGCACCAAGAATATTTCTATTTATAAGAGTTACGGAGACATTAGAAATGTTTTTCTAGTGGTTCTGGTTCAGAATTCTACACATCTTTTGGACATCTACATAAAAGCAATGTTTTTTGTATTTCACTAATCAAGGTCCTCTCCTTATATGAATTTCCTTGGTGAATGACTTCTCTCCTCCCTATTACAAGGTCACAAAACTACACCAAGTTCGTTTCAAGAGCTCTAGACTGATAATCATAGAATCATAGAATCACAGAATAGTTAAGGTTGGAAAAGACCTCTAAGATCATCAAGTCCAGCTGTTAACCCAGCACCACCATGTTCACCACTAAACCATGTCCCCGTGTGCCACATCCACATGTCTTTTGAACATGTCCAGCAATGGTGACTCCACCACAGCCCTGGGCAGCCTTTTCCAACACTTGACCACTAAATGGTGAAACAAGGATTGAAATCCAGCTGAGCAAGATGACACAAGGAGTGGAAAGTGCTCCCAGGACAAAGCATTCAAACTAGTATCTTTGAACTTGTGAAATATCCCTTGTTATCACAACTTTATATGCAAAAGGACTCAAGGACAAGGATGGTAGATATGAAATAAATCATGAAATCTTCCTTCATTTAATTTGCAGTTGAAAGTGAATTAAAATGTCAGGTTTAAAATCACCACGGTCTGTCAATATCTATGCCTCAAAGTACACAGCTTGACTGAAGGTGTAGTTTTACCTCAGACCTCATTAGCAATTAACACTTTTTTCTTTTCTGTTAGCATAGCAGTCCTGGAATATGTACTAACCATACCTCATGGTATATAGAGAAAAATGTTTGTGTGTCTAAAACACTTGCTATTTGCTCAAAATGTCAAAATGCTAATATGGATTTAGATTTCTATAACTGATTATTAAAAAAAAAAGGAAGAAGTGCTAGTTATCTTGAAATAAATAGTGAAAAGTTAACAACAGGATTCCATATCTATACAATAAACACTTCCATTTCCCCTCTGTTTTGAAAAGGAGGTAATATTAATCCTGTGTCTTAGAGAATTTTTCAAGAGAGAAAACAGAAGATATGCAAAAGATGCTCATTTGACATAAGGATTGGGATGTAGAAATTCAGAGGATAAATATGACACATCTAAGAAACTACCTTTTCTTGTTTCAGAGACTTCAATGATTGTGTTAAATAATTGTGTGACCTCGGGGTCCTAGATTTGTGAAAGGCAGATTTTAAATATGAAATCAGTTTAACAAATGCCACAATAACATGCCATAAATGTATTTGATTTAGAATCATTTTTAAAGAACTGAATTTTGACATTTCAGTTCTGGGCTTTTTTTTTTTTTCTTTCCCCTGGAATATGGATATTTTTTCATTATTATGCAAACATTAGAAATAGTTTTACTAATTATTTGACTAAGCATCCCAAGAAAGTATAAAGATGGAACTCATATTCCCAGTGATGATAATTGTGTTCATTTTGGGATCCAGGATGAATACTAATTTGACAACTTTCTCTAAATTCTATCCTTGTCTATAATAACCACCTTAGCTTAGGTCAGTGGTCTTGAAGCAATATGCAGAAGTCCTAACTGATTTCAACATTTTTATCTTCCTCAGAATTATGCATAAAATCTCTATCTCTCCTGTGAGACCATCTCGAATAAATTGCATTAATTCTTGTATTTGCTGAAACTGTCTTTCTCTTGCTAAGCCACGTGCATCCAATTATGTGGAATGGGAAATGCTTTAAAATATCACATTCTGGCATGAAGTGTTTGAAAATCTTTGGGGGATGTTAGTTTGTCTTTAATAACAAGTCCCAAATTGTGCCTAGTGGGCCTCTTCTCTGAAAACAAAGATTCCAAACTGCTATTAAAGGAACCCCCAAAACAAAACCCCAAATTATCTCATGGCTGCTATCTGTCAAATGAGGAATAATTCTGTAACAGGGAAGAAAGGATGAAAGGTAAGAAAGAAAATTAATTCCAAAGGAAAACTATTTTTGTTTATTTCAAGAAATACAAGGGAAAAAGGTGTTTTATTTTAGCCCCTCTTTCTCCTCCTTCATAATTAATCATTTTCCATTATTTACATGGGCTTTTTTGTTACAAAAAATAGAACTATGATAATTTTCCAGGAAAAAAATAAAAAGACTTAAGAATTTCTGCTAGGCATATAAAATACCTCTTTGTTCTGCATTGTGCTACATTTTACCTCTGTCAGACACACCATGGAGAATGTCAGTCAGCATTGGTGAGTTGTTTGGTGAGTACATTTTATTTTCAAAAAATATTTTCTTCCTAAAGAACCAAACAGCACTTGAAGCAGCTTGTTTTATTTTGTGTCAGACAGGCATTTGCTTCTGGGTGTATGAAAAGTGCAAATTAGCAACCAAACATCAGAAGAGAGAATGAGGGAGGTCCCCATTGGGTAGAGATGGGGGGTTTTTTTCTTCTTTTTTATTTTTTTTTTCTCTGGGATCTGAAAATACAGACATATCCATTGGGGAAATAGGAGAGGAAAAAATTATTGAGAATAACATTCACACAACTGGCCTGATCCTGCTCCTAATGGAAGTTACACTGTCTCCCATGGAACATGAAGAGGTGTTACCTTTCTTTCGAAAGCCAGATAGGTATGAACCTAAGAATATTGGACTGGAAGACGTATCCTGAATTTCCAAGCTCCTTCCTCAGTTGTTTCAAAAGCATGTTATGTACCAAGTTCCATTTGAAAACTAATTAGGGTTTGGGGGTGTTTTTCTGCTCCTGGTACTGTGGGACTGTTCCAAAACCTTCCTCCTCTGATGTTTTATTGGCCTACTTCAAATTTCCATCATAAATATACTCATGGGCATCTTACACCCGATTGTTCTTGGGCCAAAGCTGCTGTTTGATGTGAATAGTCATTCTCTTTCTCCTGTTGTATTAACAGACAAGTGTGAAAAGCACATGGAGTAGCCCATGTCAGGCACAATGGGACAATAGATGTGTCCTTCTTCTAGACACCCCTTCTGACTTATCCAAAAACCAAAGCCAAAACCATGAGAGTCCTTGATTCCAGTGCAATTTCTTGAACCCAACAGTCACTGGAGCCTCTGCACTTCATACACAGCACCTCTAGACCAAAGTGAGAAGGCAAATCTACCCATCTCAGAACCAATTCAGTGGTGTTATCTGTAAGATCCCTGATATTTACACATGTTTCCATCATTTCAAAAGCTTAATATAAATAAATCAAGTTGATAAATAGATAACATGAGTAGATACACCTTCCAACTTTAAGCATCTGTAATGTGTATGTCGTTCTTCAGGACAACTCAAAGCTACTTTCCAGCCCCTGGCAAAGGACATAATTCTCTGACCTGTATATTTTCCCTACTCTAACATCAAATTCAAATAATTATTTCCAGTCTTCGTACTCACAGAATATCCAAACTACCATTAATTACCTCAACAAACAGGCTGAGCTTGGCTTTTTACAAGTCGTTAGTCCTTGAGCAAATATAGTTGACCCACCTCAACCTGATGAAAGAAAATTGCTCTCTCAAAGATAATGAGCCATTGGTACTAATAACCTTAAAACCATCCAAACTAATATTTAAGAAATTACTTGTACAATTTAACCTTCTCCCTAATTCTATCACCTTTATGCTTAAATATTGCAGACATTTAACCGCCTTCTCTATGTCATGGGTACATAAAAAATAACAGAAAAAGAAACTAATAATCACTCTTTGAAGACACTACAATGAGGTGGAAAGGCCATCCCAGGAATTCAGACACTAACCCTGCATTTGGGAAATGAGGAGGGTGATCTCTGAGTTGCCAAAGACTTTGTTGTGTGAAACTGGGGAAATCGCTTTGGTCCAGACCAGACGCTCTAACTCTTCCGAAATATCAGTTAGAGTTTAGTCTACTGGGCCTCAGAAAAGGATTTCCAATTTATACTCTTGGCCTCTCAAGCCCAGGAACACTTACAATCAATTTGTGTGCCTGTCACGGGGCAGGGAAATCCCTTGATGCTTGAATATCAGAGAACATCAAGGGTTGCATTGCTTCCTAAGGGAAGAGAAGCCAGGGTGACAGCAGGGCCAGCAGAGACAGGGGCTTCATCAATAGGAGTGACAGTCACACAGCACTTGAATAAGGTGGACAGAAAGGTGTGTGGTGACATCCAGGTTCAGTCAACAGCCCCAAATAACCAGTGAAGGTCATGACAACAAAGCAGGTCCAAGCTCAAGACAGGAAGCCAAATCTATGGGTCAGATGCACCTGACAGTGCACATAGTGAGGCATGTCCTGATGGAAAGGGTCATCTGTTTGCTGAACATAGCTTGGCATAGCTCAGCTGGATGGTTGGACCAGATAGTCTGCACACATCCCTCAGATCACAGATTCGCAGAACGGGTCAGGTTGGAAGGGACCACAGCGGGTCATCTGTCCATGCTCCATACTTAAGCAGGGTAATCCCAGAACACATGGCACAGGATTGTCACTGCACAGGAAAAAAGTTCTTCCTCATGTTCAAGTGGGCATCAGTTTCTACCTGTTACCTCTTGTCCCATTGCTGGGCACCCACGAGCAGAGCCTGGTCCATCCTCTGCCCCGTCCCTGCAGACCCTGACAGACATGGATGAGGTTTCCTCTCAGTCCTCTCTTCTCAAGGCTGAACAGGCCCAGCTCCCTCAGCCTTTCCTCAGTTCAAAATTGTCAATATTTGAAGAACACCTAAAGCACCTCACCCTTTACACAAGTTTTGAGGAAAACTACAAAAAGTGGGGCAGTGTCTGCCAAGTATTATGGCAAATCCTGTGTTGGCAAACATAGAACTAGCAAATTCATCAATTCTGATTTGCTACTAATTAATTCAAGCATGTCATATAAAGACAGAAACTTAATCTTGTAATGGATTTAGTACTGCACCTGCTCCTTCCCTCCAGTCCTTCTGGAAAATTATGTTCTATTAGGGTCATCATATATTATCATCATTCATGAAGATGTACAGTCACAAAATCATTCTGAGCCTTACAGGGGTGACTGTTCAGAGTTTGAGCACTGAAGCAAGTAGTGTTTCTGTCCTAAAGCTGATGTAAGTGGGAAAAGAGTGGGGTTCTCAGTGCTAGAAGTGCTTTAAGTGATGGGTGACAAGAATGATTGGCATGCTGGAAGGATTTTTAAAGCAACAAACAATGGATATATAAGACAGAGTAAAAAGTTATGACATCTCCAAATATAGAAAAGATAAACCTGTTACAGGGAAAAATACGTTATTTGTCTCTGGAACTTGGGATCAGAGGGTATCACACAAAATGCTTTTTTAATACATTGAACACTTACATAAATATACCATGACAGAAATGAAAAAAACACATTTATAATTATGTCAGTAGGGATTTTACTGAGAAATAGAAGTCTGGGAAAGACATAAAGCAAAGGACATGCTACAAGGCATAAGACCACCACAGTTAATGAGATTAGGAGACAAAGTATTTTTGGGAAAATTATTCTGATTTCTTTATTGTTACAATCATCTTTTCAGCACAGATTTCCTACAGTTTCATTTGGCTGCACTCAAAGTCAGGTAGAGGAACACGTGGGTTCATTGGATGCACCACTAAGGAAAATCCAAATAGAACAAATTGTGCATTATGTTGGTCAAAACTGAAATATCAGAGCCACATCAATTATAATAGATGGGATCATCAAATAATTTCTCACACATGTCAAAGAGATCAGGAAAAAAGAAGGCATTTTTATGATTTCCAAATCTAATTCTCTTGAGGATGGGGAAGCAGAAGCTGTTAGTCCATCCTACCTCCATGCACTCTTGAGAGAAAAAAAGGATGATCTAATATGGAGCAGAACTGTTTCATCCTCTCCAACTGGAAAGCAGACATGAATGAGCATTTCCCCTGCTCAGTAGCATCAAAGACATTGAGTACCAGAAGAAGGCAGAGCTTTGAGATGCTGCTCTTCCATACAGTGACAGGAACCACTGACTTCACTGAGCTCTGCCCTCCTAAACACAGAATTTCTGGGAGGTTAAGGAGACAGCGATAAGCACAGGTCAGTGTAATAAGAGGTAAAAAAACCCCAAAACAACCTAGGAGCTGTATATTAGGCAGCAAAATCTTTTATAATGAGGGCATAGCTACAGCTTAACATCTGAAGGGAATATATCTCCATGGAGAACTCGTATCCTCTGCATTCGCTTTTTCATTATCATTTTATCCATTAGTGTAATTTCTCTGTTATAGAAAATGAATGTCAGAAACCAGAATGCTTTGCTTTATTTGTATCCAAGCCAGTGCCAATCAATACCAGAAGTATTCCCAGTGCCCTGTCAATGCACTTCAACCCTACCTTGTTGAGAGTCTTTCTTAATTGACTCCAGTGAAGCAAATCCAATTTCCACAATCTCAGTCCTTGCACACATATGCTAAGACAGCTAAATTTAAACTATTTCTGCTGGTTTGTGGTGTCTACTCTGACACATAAGACAGAGTGAGATCACCAGAATTTGCTTTATATCTTAATTTTAAGACCATTTAATTGGAATGATTTTATGCCATTGTTTCTGGGTGATATTAAAGTAATATCCTAGAGGAAAAAAACAAATACATTATTCTACCCTATCACTGATTCTCTCTGAAACCACCTTCTTTACTTTTACTGCCGGATCTGATTTATATCCGAGATATAAGTGTCAATAACTTGTTTTTGATGGGCAAAATACTGCCAGAAAAAATGGATATAGTTGAGCATTAAGCTATAAAGTGGGGTATGAAGTATAATTCAGATGGGCTTCATGACACTTGTCCCTCATATGACACACATTCTTTTCATTTCCAATTTCATTGGAACAAGGGGGAAAAACGGTTTCCAATCTGTCCCACCCCATAAAAATAGACCTGTGTTTAATTCTTCAGGACCTAAAATTATCCTTTAGATATTGTCAACCAATCATCCAAGGAAAACGTTCATGGACAAAGTAATAGAGAAATCTTCTAGGTACAGAGATGGCTAAAATATTGCTGTAGCTTCGGTTTTAATGACAGCACTTGAAGTATTAGTGCTAAATGCACTGATAATAGTGGGATCATCTGGCATGTGCTTTTATATTTTTTAGTAAATGGTGTAATTTGGTACATGTGTTGCTGCAATGTATACATATAAATGATTTCACAAAAATAAATAGCTAATAGTATTGCTTCCTTATATCCAGTGGAGGATCTGCATGCTCTGAAAGAGAACATCCAAGTACTACTTGGCCATACAAGATTACAAAATTAAAAGAATAACCTTTATTACTCCTGGATATCTTGGTTTGTGTTTGTGCTTGTCTGGTGAGCAGTAGCAGCACAGCCTTGATGTACCCTGGATTGGTTTTAATTGCTAGTTCTGTGCCAGGGATTACAAATTAGAACAAAGACAGCAGTAGTCCAAGGGCCAGATGTGGTTCAGGTCACCTTCTAAGTGATTATGGGACATTCTGCTGGGCAGGTTGTCAGTCAGGCTGTAGAGCTGCCAACTTGATGAGATAAAGTATTTTGGGGCCCAAGACTGGCAGCCTTCATCATGTTGGGGAACACTTGAGCTGGAATCACCAGTGTTTCTGTGAAATTTACTTCCTGAATAGCAGGATCATACCATGGTGATCAAGTAGGTGTAGAAATCATAGAACAAGACAAAATATCTCCTTCATGGATACTCAGTTACCTACAAAAATAGTTGCATCACAAAATCACAGAATCACAAAATCACTTGGATTGGAAAAGACCTGTAAGGACATCGAGTCCAACCTTTGATCATCACCTTGTCAATGAGACCAGAGCAGTGAGTGCCACATGCAGTTGTTTCTGAACACCTCCAGGATGGTCATTCCACCACCTCTTTGGGCAGCTCGTTCCAGTGCTTAACAACCCTTTCCATGCAGAAATTTTTCCTGAAAGAAGAATTTGGTTTGGAAGAAAACTACTTTGCAAGTAAACATTCCAAACTGAGGTAAAAAAAGGAAGAAATTTTTTCTCCATGCAAATAAAGTTGAGGGAAGGAATTACTTGACTCAAACCCACATTGCTGACTCTCTTCTCAGGATTAAAAACCACTAATGGCCTTTTCATTTTTGGCCTTACTGTCCTCCCAAATCCTTAATTCTGGTCCCAGTGCAATTATTGATGGCAGCCTTAACTTCAGCAGGAGTGGAGATAGATCACCTTGGAGTATTTCTAGAAGTCTCACAAAGAGCATTTAATGCACAACAGGTTACAGCCCTATCCATCAGTACATATTTTCAGTGTTTACATTTGATATTACTAAGGGAGGACAATTGTTATTCGCTTTGACAACCCCTAACTACTGCATCAGCTCTTTCAGGGAACCAATTCACTATCCATTAGCAGACTCCTTTAAATCAGATCATAAAGGCAGGTGACAGAACTGCAGATGAAAAAATCTGTTTGTTTTTTTTTTTGCAATTTCTTTTCAACGCTTTAAATTTCAAACCTTACTATGTCATTTTCAGCATTAGAAATGTGGATTCTTAGTCAATTCTCATTTTTGAGTCTCTATTTTTGTGTTAGACTACATAATTTTTCCCCTACCTCATCTGTTAGGATGTTAAATTTGGCATTGGTTATTCCAGTTTTGAAGTAGATGTTAAATAGGAGTAGAAACATCTAATTTTGTAAGACTACTGAAGAGTTGTGCTATTGACTTAAACTATTCTGGCAACAATCAGCTCTACAGTGAAAAAGAAAACATTGTGTAAATTTGTGTAGATACACAAAGACAGAGAAGTTATTCCACAGAAGTTGAGAATATGGTCCCTTGAGCCAATTTTATGCCTGATATAGCTCCACAGGATTGAATGGAAGCACACCAGAGATTAATTTAAACACATTTCCACAGCTAAATGGAAAAAACCCTATGTATTGGCTGCTATAGCAGAGCTGAAAGTCACCATTCATTTGAGTATCAGCTTGCAGGGTAAAGAAAAGGCTGCAGATTTGACCCTGAAGGATTTAGTCTCAAGAATTTTTTCAGATGTGCAAACCCTGCAGCATCATGGGATATAAATCAGCCCAGGTCTTTTATCTTTTCCATTTTCAGAACCAAATTAAAAATGTAGGATAAAATGCAAGGAAATCGAGGTATTTTGTAAGATAGGTTATTCTATGATTCTATGATTAAGCAGGATTATTTGTCCTCTAAAGATCTTTGGTTCTTCCTGTCTTTTTAGGTCTTCCATCCACACACTGACTTTAGGTATCTAACTTAAAAATGTACACATCTTATCCTTATGCCATTGTTGTCATTGGCCAGTGAGAAGAGGGAGGATCTTTCACAGCACAGTCAAGACATTTAATATATGTTTACAGGAATAATCCTTCAGAGAAATTTTTTTTTCCATTTCCACTGAATGTACTGATTAAATCTATACTGGTAAATCAATTCTCCCTGGATTACACAAAACCTTGTACAGCCCACCATGAGAGTTGGCCCAAATCAAAATCACGTCAGGGATGAGGTTAACAATCCTTTTTCTTGGTCATGCCCTGGTCCTCTTATTTTATTAGAGTGGATGTAGCTCTAGAAACTACAGGGGGACAGCTTAAGGGGTCACTTAAATTAGGTAGATAATATGAGGTAATGGGGAGAGTTCCCCAGAAAAGCTTTACTTGTTTGCAATGAATTTAATGCAGGGATGATTTCTGTCTGCAAATAAATCAGAGAGAAAAAAAACCTAATTGACCTAATGGACATTGTTTATTATGATTGGAAACCAAACACAGGCTGGGAAATGACCTGAGCTGCAAGAATTAGAAGTAGAGAATTCTCCAGTACCTCGATTTTCAGACATTGAATTTTATCTTTTTAAGCAGTTCTCTTCAAATGTTTCAGATTGTAATGGCACCTTCTTTCCCCACCTCATCTCCAGTGTGTCATGTCTCAGTTTTCATTCAAGCTGTCCCTCCAGCTGGCTTCTTGCCTTGTGATTTTACTCCTTTGGACAAATTGAAGCAAATTGCTCCCAGGACACACTCAAGAGTAGCAAAACCAAGCAGGTTTGATTTTTCTTTTTCTTTTTCTCCCAGGCTAAAACATACTTCTTGACTACAGGTGCTGCTGGGTCTAGCTTGCTCCCAGTTCTCTGGCAACTCTGAGTGTGAAAAACACATTCCTCATCAATTATCCCAGGTGATATAATAAGGGGTCCTGTGTCTCTTCATTACAAGTTAAAATATCACAAATATTTCACATGTGTCTTCTTTCTTTCACCAAGTTCCTGTAGCTCGGAGCTGTGAGAATATCTTTTATAACCTTTCAAGCATATGGTCCTCAAAACCGATGCCTAAAGATATCCTTTCCTGTCCTATCCTTCAACAGGCTGTTTATATTAACTCCTAAAAAACTGTGCATTTGTTACAGTTCAGAATAGTCTACTCTGGAGACTTTTAACCAGTCTTTATGTGAGGCTGAGAATCGTAGAATCAATAAGGTTGGAAAAGGTTTCCAAGATAGTCAAGTCCAACCTTGGACCGAACATCACCATACTCATTAAACTATATCATGAAGTGCCACTTCCCAGGGTGGTGACTCCACCACTTCCCTGGCAGCCTGTTCCAATACTTAACCACTCATTCAATTAAGAAATTTTTCCTAATACCCAACCTGAACTTCCATGGGCACAACTTGAGGCCATTTCCCCTTGTCCTAGCACCAGTTACTTGGAAGAAGAGGCTGACCCCCACATCGCTTCTAGACCGCTTTAGTTGAATCTGGCTTCTGATTTCAGATGACTTCTTATTCCTTTATTTAGAAATCTCATTTGATGTTGTTGATTGCTCTTGGAAAATGTATTTCTGACTTTCTTAAAGTTTTTCTGGTTCAACAGGAAATAATCAGTGTGATTCAAATATTTCTGCAACGGATATGGCTGAAAATGCTAAAAGTTAATAAAATGACTCCAAATTTCTCTCTTCTGTCTCTGTAAATGCTGGAAGAAAAAGGATGACTGGTGTATGTGCTCTTATCTTGACTGTATTGATTATTTTTTATGTGTTAATGTAGAAGCACCCATGAATGAATAATTCCTTTAAGCAAACTTAGGATGGTGTGTACAGAACAGTGTACAGTGTATATGATTAGAGAACTCACTGAAGATCAGATAGAATAAATTTTGTAAGCTGAATGAAGAGTTTAATCAAGTCCACTATGTGCATGAAAATGGTTTTGTGGTTCCAAATCCATGGCACCTTGCCTGAGATGGTCGTGAGTATAAAGATCATTGAGTTCATGGGTTTTAGTACGTGAAGAGAAAAATAGAAATCGCTATTATGAAGATGATATTATTATTCATATTTATGCAAGTCAGATGTTATGCTAAATGGCTCTAATCATGCAGATGTCAGGTTGAAACTTTTAATTGAATTTTAAAGCAATCTTTCACAATTACTTGGGGAAAAGAATAATGATTAGTCATTACACCTGTTACTACCAAAATTCCACCTCCCATCGTTTCCATCAGTCTCAAAAATATCAGAAGTAACTGGAGTCTGACCCACACACTGTGAGTGGCAGATAGAAAAATGATAATTATATACAGCACAGTAACAGTTCCAGGAGAGACATATGGCCCTGGTATTTCTCTCTGTTAGCTGGGAGCAGCAGCGCTTTATGGTTCAGTGATCTGCTGGATAATCACAAAATAAAATAAAAGATATCATTTGTTACAGAGAATAAGCCTCAATAATGCTGTTGAACTACAAAATGACTCCTCTGTAATCACTGGTTGTAACGAGATGTGAATGATCCCCGTGCCACACACTGGCTCTGACATCATGCCATCATTTACACTCCTAAATGAATAAGCATTTGCTTTCATGTGAAGACATATTACTTGGGTCTCAGAAACAGCACTGTCATAAATTTCACTTGTTGTTTTATTTATATTTCCCCCTTAGGAAAAGAAGTTATTCAGTAGAAAGCCTCTAGATTCTGGCAAAAGAACAAGTATTGCCAATGGCTCCCTGGGATCCTCAGTGTTGTGCACTGCAAATAAAATTAGCAATGGTCACAGTTTGGCCTCTATGGAAACTTGAGATATTTCAGTGGCATCACTGTAACTGAAAATGGAGGTGGTCCTAAATATATCTTTATATGTGCTAAACTATCTTTGCTTTCCCAAAATGAGATATTTTTTTGAATTACAGAATTGTTAAGGTTGGAGAAGACCTCTAAGATCTCCAAGTCCAACAGTGAACATAAACTGTGGATATTATCCTTCATTCCTAGAAATCTACACTTTGGTCTGACTCTTCTTGTTAGAATTTAGCCATTGGAAAAATACATCCTACTCATATAAAAAACTTTTCCTTTCTGCTTTAAAGTGACACCCAGATAAATTGTTTCAGTTATAAGGTTGTCATCTACATTACGAAAGAAATGCCTGCCATTAATCCACATTATCAGGAAAGGAATTTAAAGCCCTTTGCATTCATTCAGGATGAAATTCCCAGTGGGAAGACAGTCTTAGACTCTGGTTGAAGAGCACAAGTCTGTTCCGTGGCCCGGAGATGAACAGTTACCACCTATCCATACTCAAACCCTTAATGAATTCTACATCCCAAAGGAAGGTCACAACATCCAAGCTGGGACTAACTCCTGGACCTTACAAATTTCTAAGCATTTCAGGAAAGGGGAGAGTGCCTGCCAAGTGTACCATGGACCATCCTGGCATCTGAACACTGGAACAGCCAATGGCCTAGGAAATATTTAATGAACTAGGATGGATGAAGTAAATGTGTCCTGATTGTACTTCTGAAGATTGTGCAGATTCAAGCTGCAGACTGCTTTTCTGTCTGACTCCTGTGAATGAATTTTGCCCTTATTTATTAAAAACACCCAGCAGGATTCTCAAATAGTGTTGCCCAAATTTTAGTTTCACTTTTATGCATTGAATAAAGGACCCTGATTTAGAAAAGTAGAGTTTTCTTAATGATCAAGAGTGTAATTTCTCACATATCACAGATCATGAGTTTAGAATCTTTGAAGATAAGAAATCTAACAGTTGTGAAAACTAAAGGTTACAAGGTTTTTTTTTTTTAAAGATAAAATGGTATTAAATGCTCCAAGAGGTTTAGTTAGATTCTTTCAGCTGAAATTTTATGATGTTGACACGACCAATTTTTTGTTCTGGAAGCTTAATTTACACATTTAGCACAATTTATACAAACTATATTTTTGGGGGGATTTTTTTTTTTCACTACCTTTTCAAATCATTTACACCAGAAACTGCTGAATTTTGTATCAAAAACCCTTCATATTTTTGAGTAGATTTTTGTTTTGTAACAAATAGCAATGAAATGTATTATTTTTCAAATAATGCTTGAGATCATAAAAATTACAGGGAAAATAGTGAAGATTTGAGTTTGCTTTTGTTTTGTAGCTATTTATTTTGATGCAACAGCATGATTTAATTTAATGGTGATATTTTAGAATAATGAAGATTGTTAGTTACACAGAACTTGAAATTAAAAATTTGTTAGTATTCGTGAACATGAAGTGTTTAATACCACCATTGTTCTTTTCTGAGATTTCCTTCTTCAAAAATCTTTATCTGATTTTTTCTGAATTTTTTAAAAATATATTTGGGTTTTTTAAACTTACATACAGACACAGGTGAGAGTATTTCTAACCTGCCATGTGTGCATGACTTGGTGTTCAGTGAACTGCAACACCACCTCTGATGACTGAAACCAATAACTCTGCTTCAGCTCTGTGCCACAGCAGCCAGAATACTTATCCCAAAAAGAGAGAAGAATATGTCAAAGAGCTTGAAAAGTTGTAAGGACACAAAAATATAAATTTACTAGAGAATCTGAAGATGTATTGTGAAAACCAGTGTCCATTACCCATTCATTCGTCATCTCAAAATTGTTTAATGCAATATATTTTAGAGTTCTATCCAAAAGTAGTTGCCAATCACTACCCAGTAGAGGTTTCATAGCTATCTCCTTTCCTAAATTGCTTACATTATTAAGCAAGACAATGATAACCCTGACTTTTTTTACCTTCTTGGTAAGTCATTCACACTGTTTCCTGTCTTTCATGTAACCTTTAAAAGGGCAAATCTGGATAAGTAATAGCAGAAAACCTTTGCCTTCAGTGTGGTGTTTGAATCCTGTATGATTATCTACAACTCATCTGATCTTCCCTCTACAACCAATTCCGTCTTTATCCTCGCTACCAAAGCAATCAAGATTTCAATGGTAATAAAGTTACCATTCCAGACCTTTAGCAGATATTTCAACAAAGTCGTAGTGAGATTTTAATGTCTGGGAGTCTCAACACCAAGTGCCCCAAATTCTCCAATATTTAACCACATTAATCAATTCTTTGGTAGCAATAATACTGGGGTTTCTACATCCCTGTATTACTACTGCGCATGATGGGAAAATCCCCTTACCAACACCTATTGCAAAAACACACTAAATATTGAGAACTTTCATGTATATCAGCATATTTAGAAATATGTATTTAACTGAAGATCTTAGAGGTCTTTTTCGAACTTAATGATTTTATGATTCTAATTTTTTTTCACACTTGCACGTGTATAGATACAGATGGTGTGGATAGTTGTGTACAAACATTTAGACATAAGCAAGTGCATCTCCACATCATCTAAAATGACAACTTGACTTGTCATTTCAGCACTCCAAAGTTTTCATAAAATGGATCCTAAGTCTACAGAAGCACTGAAATGTTCTTAAGTTGTTTAGAATCTCCTTCTTGCTTCTAAATTTAAAACTAGGCTTTTGGGGCACAGGCTGTACTTTCTCTGGGGGTGTAATTGTCATGTACATATTAATATATGCAAATAAAATTGGAGTTTCAACAGCCACTATTCCTCCAAAGGTTAGATTCTCTAATTAGAGCCAAGCAATTAGTTCTAAAAATTTCCTTTTTTTTTTTTTCAGAAGCCTCGCGTTTCCTTAACAGTGAAATTACATCTCAGTCCTTCCTTTTTGTTGCAAGATATGAAATAATTACAACTGTACCTTCATTTCATCTTGCCCACTAATTGCTCCCTTTTAACACATAGCATTTCAAATGGTGTCTTTTTGAGATTTTATAGCTTTCTAATATGTACATGAGTATAGGTGCAATGTTAGAACAAACTGAACTGTTCTTTGTCATCCTGACACCTTAAATCCTATGCTGCTGACTGATGTGACTGGAGAACCAGCAATAACTAAGTCTCTAGACTTAATCTTTTTTCACACCCTCCCCCTGTTCTTTTTTTGTTAAATAAAAAAAAAAAAAAAGTCTTGGTTTGATGTAGGAATATCGTGACCCACTGAGTGCACTCAAAGATGAACAAATAGTTGACCTTTTTTCTTCCTTTACTATGAGATCTTTAATTTTAAAATAAACTGTATTTGACCTTAGCACAACTTTTTGATTCCTTCTTGTAAATGGAAGAATCAACAATGATCAAATGAAAAAGGTCAGACAGTGAGAACAGCAAAGCTATTCATGTAATTTTGAATGATTCATGGGACATGATCATTTTTATCATAAAAAAGAGTAAACAAATCAATGTAACATGCCTGTCAGTTTGCTGTCTGAAACGAGTACCCACATCCACAACATGTAACTGGAGGCAAAAAGAATCTGTTCTTCCAGCATGTCCCTACAGGGAGACACAGGCAGCTCCAGAGGGTAAAGTCACCATCCCCAAGATACACACTCTCCTCCAGTGTGCTCGTCTCTCTTTCTCCACTGATTATTCGGGGAGCTCAGAGTCAGCAGGCTGGTAATGTAGATCCCTCAGCCCAGTGCCTAAAAATACCAAATACCCCAGCAAAGGAGGAGTAGTGAAGTGAATTCCCTTTGTGGCAGCCAAAAATAACTGTAAGCTTTTCATTTGCAGAAACAGGTGGGCAACAGATGGGGGCTTAAATCCCCTTCCTCAATTCACAGGTGTGAGTGCACAAGCTGGCTGAGCCAGTAGAGCTCGCCCTGCCACCTGTCCCTTGCTTCATACCACAAACAGGGATATAAATACCTCTCCTGGAGGAGGAGAGGCCCAAAGAGAGCTGCAGCAGGGTTGAGGTAATGAAGATGTGACATATACAGGCAAACATGCCGAGGACTTATCAGGTTGGACTTGCCCAGAAAGAGAACCCAAATGTCTCCAACAATCTGGAGCAGCAGCAGAAGGAAGTGACCTGAGGGAGGTGGAAAGAGACAAGGAAGTTGGGAGCCTCTGAGGAATGGAAAGGATGAGTGCGTAAGGAGAGAGAGTTCGGTGCTGCCAAAATGTCTCATTGCTTCTGTTCAGAGATCTGATGACACTCAGGAAGGGTTGGAGGAGAATTTTGCAATTAGCCTTTCCTACCCCCCACCCTCCCCCGGTTTTTCCTTAGGGGAAGGAGGGGAAGGGGAGGAAATGAAGGGAAGGAAATAAAATCCAACCCGTTCTTTTTATTTTATGCACCAACCCTTGCTTGGGGCTGTGCCTTAAGGCACAATATAGCCCATACTGATTATTATAACAATTTTAAGCTTATTCCCACTTCCAGAAAACTGATACACTTATACATGTGCATACATATTAGACATGATAGTGACTGTATTTTTTTTTAAGGAACACAGGGAAATAGATACTGCAAGCACCATCAGACACTCGTCATCCCAGAACCTGACAAAGGTGACAGTGTCAGCCTCAACCAGGACTGTGGATCCACTTATCTGCCTACCTATGTAGATATAGGCTCTGCCTTAGGTAGTGACTGATGTTCACAATCTAAAACCTCACCATCTTGAAACTTAAGTTGATTATTTGTTAAATAGGCAGAGAAAATAAGGAGAAAGGTGTTTTTATAGGATTATTAAATGTTAGATACAAAAATTATTTTTCTTTAATGAGACAAAATGTCAGATTTATTGAGTTGATTGTATTTTTTGTGGGTTATCATTTTCTCTTGCATGGTAGCATTAATTTGCTCAGTAGTATGGAGTAAACATCAAGAAAACAATCCTTCACCATATTTTTCCTGACATTTCCAGATGCACTGAGAGGGAAATACTCTAATTTTCATAGAGTCATAAAACGTTTTGGGTTGGAAGGGACCTTAAAGACCATTTCATTCCAACCCCTTGCCGTGGGCAGGGACACTTTTCACTATCCAAAGTTGCTCCAGGCCCTGTCCAATCTGGCCTTGGACACTTCCAGGAATGGGGCAGCCACAGCTTCTCTGGGTAACCCGTGCAAGTGCCTCACCATCCTTATAGGGAAGAGTTTCTTCCTAATATTCCTAATATTTTAAGCACTCTATCACTGCTTGCCAACAGTTTGTACTTTCACTGGTAAAGGAAGGATCTGCTTGTAGTGGACTGACATAAACTTAACTTTACTCTGTCATCTTTTGGCATAAACGAAGGTCCAGGATATGACCATCTTTAAAGGCTTTAAATTCTTTCCCTCAAAAAGGTGACTTCACCAGAGAAGCTACTGCTACAGTCATGCATCTCTAGAAGATATTCTTGTATCTGGAAGACTGTCAGTGCCTGACAAAGCATAGACAAGCAGCCCTACTTGCAGCTGCAGTGTTGATTTGGGGGCTTGAGTGTTTCAGCACCTCCCTATAAAAATGAGAATAAAGGCTTATTCCACCAAAGAGGACACACAGGTAGAAACTACCTCAAAGTTGTGCACATGGGTGTACTTCTAAAAGCCAGGATGTGAAGCATCTTCATGAAGCAATAGGTCCTACCTCTTCCCTGGATCAAAGCCATGAGGAGTTTCTCTCCTAAAGTCATGGTACTACTGCTTTTTCTTCTTTTCTTGCCTTTTTTAAGGTTGAGTAGCTCCCAAACTCTAATATTGTCTACCAGAATTCTCTAATTCTCTAATTTGGGAAAGAAAGCTGTTAACATCCCACCTTCTTACAAAGACTCTCAATCCTTAATCCCTTGCTCCCTGCACATGAAACCACACCCAGCTGACAGAGCCCCCAAAACTATGTTGCGTCAACCGTGAACCTGCTGACGCCGGCTGGGAGCAGGGGAGGGATGGCACAGCCTCTTGAGACCTCTCCCAGACTTGTTTTCCACACCTTTATGAAAGGAGCAGCAGGAGATGGGTTCATTTGGTTCAACCACATGGGATCTTCCCTCATCAGGTTTCTGTGGAGCCAAGGTGCGGCGTAAAGCTGTCATCCCTTTGGGTGATACTCCGGGGGCAGGGACAAGGCAAACACCATCTGCTCTTCCTCCTTGGCACCGCATCTTCACAGGCTCTGGGAGGTGCATTCGTACCTCCAGGAGGAGTTAAATCAAGATCTCACTCATCAAAGATATTGTAATAGTCGGCCAGAAATCTAATATAAATGTCAAGCAGTTGTTCTCTGAAATATCATAGGCGTTGTTTGCCATATTGCTGCCTTTACCTTTCTCATGTGAATTTAGTTAGAACTGGTAATAAAGTGTTCCAAAAGAACATGGGAGAATGCTGACTGGACAAAAGGAAACTTTCTTCAAGAACATTATAATTTTGTCAAAATTTTCAGGGTAAAGTAATCAAATGTTTGGTTACATGGAAAAAAAAAAAAAAAGGCTGGATCCTTCACCTGCACTTTGTCATTTATTAGAGATTATGTGGTGCAAACATACATAGAAAAAATGCAATATAAATGCCAAAAAAGTAAGATCAGCATGAAAAGCTTAGATGTTCTCTGAAAAAACTGCTTTAAAATGTATTTTGTTTAAAAAAATACAGCAACATTTTCACACAATTAAAAAAATAGCAAATTTTTTCCAGAAACTGATGAAACTCCATATGCAGACTGAAATACCACCGAGGTAAGGTGTGGCTGTGAAGGTCATCTCCATTTTTCTCAATGTTGAGCTAGATAAATCCTTCTAAAGCTTGCTAGACTTCTTCACATCTAGAGTATGGATGTGTGAGAGAACCAAACCCTGTATTTGTCTATTCAGGTGAATAGCTACCAAGTTTTGGAAGAGATTATGCTATTACAGAATTTCTCATCTTATTTAAACCGTTGTGAATCTCCTTGAATTTCACTTTTGTGCATGCTCAGAGATATTCGTGTCTGATTGCTTTGATATCAGCAACACTCCCTGAGGCAGTTGAACTGGCAGATGTTTTCAGATTACCGGTTTACCAGTTCAGACACACACTTCATTAAGTAGAGATACAGACACTTTCTATTGAGAAGAGCAACAGTGTCCATCTTTCATATTATAATCCAATGGTAGGAGAACAGACACACGTGGGAAAGAAGACCATCTTCCTTCTCAAGGATATGGGTCCATTTGCTCGCCACTCAGAAGAGAAGCCACAGCATCTGGTGGGTTCAAGCTGCTGCTGGTTGAGCTCATTTTTCATTTCAGATGGTTACTTTTGCAGTGATGTTTGATGTAAAGACAGAAACATAGAGATCTGTTGATGATCTAAACATGGCTGATGTTGAGCCAAGAGGGGAAAACCCTCCAGTTTTCCTACTTTGAAAGGAACATCACACCCAGCACTATATGATGTAAAGGTGGGTGAAAGCATCTCTACAGATTAAAAGCAAAGAGACCACTGTCTTTGCAAACACTGAAAAATGTTAACACTTTGGACAGTAAAAGAACGTTTGACTCCAGCTCTGTCCAGTTGCAAAGCTCAGGAGACCAGCAGGATCTCAGAGATACCCCTGCACAACCAGCTGGTCACCAAGGGACAGTAGTTCTGTTTAGGTGCACAACCTTCCCTAGAAGATATATAGGGAATTTCATCCTGTAGGACACAGTTGCAGAGTGTGTTACACACTCAGTACCAGCAAGGCAGGTGTCCATGTTATACTGGACTTAGGCCTTCTCCAGGTGCCTTCAACCCTGACTCTTCTGCTCACACAACCTGTAGTGACACAGGGAACCCATCAGAGTGGTTGCATGACTCCAATTATTTTTAACCTCAGCACTAGTTCAGAATGCATCACTTTTCATGATGGGTACATCTAGGGCAGTGGAGTTATTTCTCCAGCCACACTGCTCATATTCTGTGGTGCTGGAAACTTCAGTGAAGTTCCTCTTCTCATTTACATTGCATTGTAGGAGTTTAAAGCCTCTTTGAAGAAGTGAGGCTAGAGAAAGGATTTGGAAGATGAGAGAATGGACAAGAGAGTATATCAACCCTTTCATTCTTTAGATTTGAAGGACATGTGAGATCAGTATTCAGTGGAGCCAAAATACAGTCACAGTTTTTGGATGAATCCACTCATGAATTGCGAATCATATAGAGAAATTTTCCCCTCCAGTGACTAAGGGGAAGACTTCAGGGGTCTTATATTAAACTGGGGTAAATTATCTTAGTTTCTTTGACACCAATGAAGTCTTGACAGTTTACACATGCTGCTCACAGATGTCAGTCGCTTGCAAACACTGCCATTGTAAGCCAAATTTTAACGGGTGACCTATTGATTAAAGGCTTATGTGTTTCTACTGTCCTGTTCCTAATCCCTCTACGAAAACTGTTTTGAAGAGAGTACTTTTTGAAGCATGCAACATTAGCTTCCAGTAAAAAGAAGGCCAGCCTTTAAAAAGGAGCTCCTAGTGATTCAGTATTTTCAGCAATTTTGCTTCATTAAACTTCTTTGGGTCTTACCAAAAGTTACAGTAGATCATGACAGCGATGTCGAGGACTTGCTTGGAAATTGTGTCAGATCTTTGACCAGAAAGTTCCTGAACTGGTTTCAGTGCTATTAAACTAACGGATCCAGCTTTGTGTCTGCAGGAGATGTTTTGTTCCCCTGGATGTCGCGTGTTGCGGGACCCCCGCTGGGGCATTCTGTCCGCTTTTATTGTTTACAGTTTACGTGTTGGGACTAGGCTGTCAGCTGGAAGTATGGGCTGGGGCAGACTTCATTGTCATGCAAATGACCCCCAGATTTACATATTACCCCAGACTAATATTCATTGTGGTGACTCAATAAGGTCTTTGATGGTTAATAATTTTTCCAAGACTACAGTCTTCTTTGAAAGCACAAATTAAACAGAAGCCCCATTAATAGGATTTCAATGGTCTTTAAACGTTGTCAACTGTTCAACTGCATTGTGGTGTTTCAGGGTCAGATTCTGCCACTCGAACTTATGGTGGTGATTAGTGAATGCTCTGCAAATAACCTACTTACAGATAAATAAACTATTACTCAGGGCGAACCCAGGTACTATAACCTTATCTTACTGAAAACAGACACTGGAGAAGTACAGACAATTTTGGTGATTTATTTTTTTTCCAGTTAGTATAAGTATATAATTCAAGAAATAAAGACCTGCAGTACCTCACAAAAAGTTCCATCAATACTTTGAGTACAATATATAAAGAACAGGATATTTGAACTTGGTGAAGAAGGACTGCTGAAGACATGATGTTCCATGGTCTCCACACCAGTGAAACATCAATATCCAACCTTTCAGTGAGCTTTGGAGATGTAGAAGTACCTCACCTTAGCAGTCCCTGCATGGCTATAGGAGCAAGAAGTACAGGGAGGGCTTTAGGAGAAATGTAATCTCTATTTAATGCTTCCTCAGGATCTCTGCCCTTCATCCAGATGCCATACCTCATCCATGTTCCCAGTTTTATGTCCTTCTTTTATCTAGAGTTTCTACAGTCACCAAGCAGTTCCTGACATCTGGGCTTCCACCCTATTTGGGAGGGATTTATTTTAATTTTGTTTGTGCTGCTGGGAAAAGCGTGTTCCCGGTCACTGTGTCTGAATCCAGACTCTCACATTTTTTTTTGGGGTTTCCAGAAAAATTAGTGCTTTTACTGTGCTATATGGAGTCAGTGCAGTACAGTGAAAACGACAGGTCACATCTTGAACATTCACTGATTTCTGTGGAATACATGGACAGGAAATACACCATTAAAGTGAAAGACTCATTTCACCTGGGTCAACACAAGAGAGATGGATGGAAACCTCTAATAAATGTCCTTGATTCTGAAATTTCATCTAATGAGAATTATCATGTATGAAGATACATGATAATTCTAAGCAGCTGGAATATGGTAACATCTGTCTGACCCAATTAAATGTCTAAAAATTATATGTTTATAACTGACATAATGACTCTAAATTCTGATTATAAAAAAAGAAATAAATAAATTTGTTAGACTCTTAAAGGAGTCCTGTGTAGAAACAACCCTGTCCAGCTGAGTTACTTGCCATCTAACCCTAACAACTATTAACTTTCCAGTGCTTAAGTTCTAATTCCTATGTATGCGTGATAGTGTGGATTCCTTCCCACTTAGGAATTAAGTATCTAACATACATTTATTATCACTCCTAGGCCAAGTAAAGGTGTGAGACACATAGTTTATTTTACCTAAATCACCATGAGACAAATTATTTTCTGATACTACTGATCCCTCTTCTCTGATGAGAAACGTAACTTTGAGGTAGAAAATGTCTGTGATTAACTTACATATATCAGTGCATGTTATAATATTACTAGGTAGAGTTATTTTCCTTCTTACTTGCTTATCCTGGGTGAGAGGTAATCTCTATGTATCTACCCTTTCCTCCTGAGAAATCCTAGAAATTAACTGTTATCTGAGAGAATTATATTATATTTTCTAAGAGCTAAAAGAGATGTATTGAACTGCCTCCAGCACAGCAGAGATACTGATTTCTCTGAGAGGATTAAGGGTGTGATGTGCTGTTCTCTTTCTCCCCATGCAGCAGCAATGGCTGTCTGTATGATGAAATCCTGCCCTTGTAGAAGAGAGAGGTGAAATTATTCTGGATTTGCAGAGCATGAAGATTTCAACTATTAATAGTTTGGTGGAGGAGCAGAGAATTCTGGGTACACATAACTGGTGAAAAACCCAAGCAAAACATACAGCCTTTGATATAGTTTTATCAATTACAACGTTAACTTGTTATTTTCCTTGGCTTCATTAATCTATAACTAATTTGATTGGGTTCCAAGCTTGCTCTCTCTCATTCCCAATTAACCCAGTGGCAATTATCACTGGCTTTAGTCTTTAATATCTAAGAAGTCTCTTTACCTCTTGAAAGAAGCTTTTGAAATCTGAAAATGCCAAACCAGCTAATGTTTTATTTAAGCCTAGAAAATGAACTTTAGGTTATTCCCCTTGCCATAGGTTAACTAATTATTTATGAAAAAGGGAATGAGAGAAAGGAGAGAAAAGAGAAGAAAGGAAGACTAACATCCCAAACCATTTTGGTTATGCACTCTGACTTGTATATGAAAAAGTTTGTTTCCTTTGCCTGGGCGTTCAATGTACTCTCAGTAATTGTTGCTCCTAATTTTTGGTCAATATATTACATCTATATTAATAAATTTACATATATTCTAATAAAAGTAACATTCTCTGGCCCTAGGAGTGGCCAATATGGTTTGGCCACATCCCTGTTACTAAAATGAAACAAAGTGGTTGATTGTAAACTGCTTCTGGGAACAGTTTCCATCCATTATTGATCCCAGGACTCCTGACTGTCTTCCATGACAGGATAAAAGTGTTCCAGATCTGTGCTAACAGACCATATACCAACAATCAAGTTTCAGTGCTTGTTCCCAAGTTATCCAGTCCATCAAACAAAGCCATAACTGATGTATCTGATGCTAGTATAACAGTAAAATTAGAATTTAGCCTGATTTCTCTTAGGACATCAGTAAAAATCACATTTATATTTAGATCTAACTTGTCTTAAACACGGAAGCTACCTCACTTTCTCTCCTTTATTTTTTTTTTTTTTACTTTTTCAAACACAATAAAGACAGATTGTTGTTTATTGTTCTGGGGACACCATGAGAAAATAATAATGACAAGGTAAAACAAGATGTGTGTTACCAGGGCAAAGGAGAGACTAAACATCACAAACATTAACCAGAAACCCATTTAATTTGTATTCTTCCATGACAAGAAAAATTAAAAGTAGTCAACTTGGTGTGATGAAATTGTAATATAGGAAAAAAAGTTAAATAAAAAGAGAGGTTGAGCTCAGAAAAAAAAGAAGTGTAAAAACGAAGACTAAGCAACCTTAGAGGAAGACAGAGGAATCCCCTTGGTCATCTTGCTCACACTCAGACCAGAAAAAGTTGAGAGCAAAAAGCTGCTCATCTCATTTAAAGTATGCATAATTTTATTTTCTATTTTATTTAAAAAGCACAATAAAACTGTGCAGTCCTGATGACTGGAAAATCTCTCACTACCTCCTACTCCTACTCCATGACTCCACTTGTTGGTGTTGCAACCTAAGCTCTACCTGTCCCAGACATTCGTGTCTTTGGTTGTTTATTGCCATCAGCTGGAGATTAATGTCCCCTAGTCCTGCTGCCAGAAGGCAATATGTCACTATATCCTAATCTGTGTCACAGCAAAGTCACTCAAATGAGCTAAAAAGTGTTACTGTCATGATTTATACTGAGGACAACTCATGTTGCACTGTGAGGAGGTGAGGATTATTCACATAGTCCTTTTCCCTACCTATGAAAGAGAATTAACCTCCAGCCAAAATCAATGACAGAGCAGCTTGTAAGTGACGGGGTAAAATTGTATTTATTATACACAAAGTGAACACAAGTCCAACGTTTGGATGTGTGGGTTTCTGTGCTTTGCAAAGATTTAGTATTCCTCCTCTAGGGTCACAACCATTTCCAAGGATAAGTGCAAAGAGGTATCTGAAAATGTGAATAATGTGATGCAAATAAAAATGATTGAAAAATGTAGAAGTGTGTCAGTATTTAACCACCACTTTAAAGGAAAAAAAAATAAGCACAAATCTTTTACTACATCCAGTAATACATGTGCTATGGAAACCAACAGAAAAATATTTAAAAAAGCAGAAATGTCCTAAGTACATGAGGTGTTGCAATAGAAAGGAAGATCCACGGAGGTAAATTCTAGCCAGTTCTGTCAGTTTTAGTGCTGTCTGGCTGTGGGCCATCAATAAAGCCTTAAATACTAAGCAGTATACAAGCTAAAATGGATTTTTGGCTCCATATAAGCATCATCTATTTTCTCAGTTTCTTCATCTTCTAGGTGGTTAGGTAGCTGGTGTACCAACATAGAATCAAAATAATGGAATCATAGAATGGTTTGGGTTGCAAGAGACCTGAAGCATCATCTAATTCCAACCCCCTGCCATGGGCAGGGACACATTCCACTAGACGAAGTTGCTCAGAGCTCCATCCTACCTGGCCTTGAACACTTCCAGGGGTAGGGCAACCAGAACTTCTCTGAGCAATTTGTACCAGGGCCTCAACACCCTCATAGTAAAGAATTTTTTCCCAATATCTAGTCCAAACCTATTCAGTTGGAAGCCATTCCCCCTTATTCTGTCACTCCAGGCCCTTGTAAATAGTCTCTCTCCATTTTTCCTGTAGGTTTCCTTCAGGTACCGGAAGGTCAATTAGGTCACCCCAAACCTTCTCTTCTCCAGGCTGAACAATCCCAATTCTCTCAGCTTTTTCTCATAGCAGAGGTGCTCCATCTCTCTGATCATCTTGTTGGTCTCCTCTGGACTCATTCCAGCAGCTCCATGTCCTTTCTGTGCTGGGGAACCCAGAGCTGGAGGCAGCACTGCAGGTGGGGTCTTACCAGAGGAGAGTAGAAGACATGTATATACACACACACATACCTATATACTAGGTGGAGTCCAACCTGCCTCACAATTCAACTATACATGCTCCCTCTAAAGGAACAGCAATCCATAGCATTGAGAAAAAACCAACACACTATTTCCTGAATAATCTTAGATGACATTTTCAAAACCTTCATTGAATTTTTGCTCAGAAAACAAGCTCTTTCTTTGAGGAGAACAGAATTATCAGGGAAAGTAGCTAAAAACTAAGGAATATTTTTCCTCCATTTTTTTTCTGCTTTTGAAGTATGAAACATATTTTGGGAAACAGCTCTGTGAACTGTCAATGTCATGAGGACAGAGGGACAAACAGGGAACCAAGCAAAGCCTCTTCAGAGAGGGCTTCAAAGAGATGTGTTCTCTCCCTAGAGTGGCTTTCTGAATCAGAGTCCCTTCTTGTGCTGCTCCCACTAACTAGGTCTAAACTGTATTTCAGGCTCAGAGAGCCAGCAGAACCATGTGGGCAGCTGTAGACACGCTACAGGCATCCTGGAGGCAGCAATCCACAACATTAGAGCTGGGTCAGACAGTAGGCTCTGTCTGACGTGGCTTCCTGCCTCACACCCTCAGGCAAACCTCTGAAATTCCTTCTCTCCCAGGGTTTGAGGCACCTGAACCAGGTAAAGTACAGGGAGAGGAAAGCAGGAGATCATCTGGCTGGGGAGAAGCCACAGAGCTGAGTAGCGAACAGGGATGTGAACATTAAAGGAGATACCTGGAGGACAAGGTCCCACCAGGTTCCTGCTCCTCTCAGCTTGTGGCACATGGAAGTGGCCTCTGCTCTCCATTCCTGACCCTATAAACTCCTTCTCAGATCAGCAGTCAAGCTCATTGGCACCTAAAACACCAGCCATGAAGAGATGCACCAGTGCCAAGATGCAAATAAGCAGGAAAGACAACACTCATCAGGAAAAAACTCTGTAAAAGTGAGACATGAGAAGTTTGAGTAAGGCCAGAATAAATATAAATATCAACAACACAACAACATTTTCAGCTGAATCACTTTTCCCTCTATAAAAAATTATTTTCTTAAATGAGAACACAATATGAGACTATATCAAATTAACTTTTCAACATCTATCATTAGAAAATAGTCTTTCAAAATAATTTCTACTCCATTATGATTATGTGGAAATTATACACTAAAATGATCACCTCAGTTTAGTCAATTCTGAACTATATAATATATATACCCCTTCTAATATCTTCTTTTACATCCTAAAAGATAAGCAGATACATTTTGATGTTTGCATTTTAGCATTGCTATGTATACATACATACATGTACATATTTCTCTTTAATATTGATATTAGCAAATGAAAAATTCCAATTACTCAGAAAACCTTCTCCTACATAATTCACATTTTATGCACTACTTCTTAAGTGATATTTCTTTCAGCATCTCTTAGTAACATGATCCTAACTGTTGAGCACCATGAGTAAAGATGGAAATAATTCACATAGTTCTCATTTTTCAAACATTTTTTTCTTAAATATCTCCCTCTAGAAGAAATGGTCATCCTTATCTGTAGGCATCCGTAGACCAAACCTCATGATAGGATAACACTGCCAGCCATGAAGCTATAATGAATTCCCTTTTACCCCTCCCTATGGTCACTGATTCCCACCTCTACACTACAGCCTGGCTCCTCCTCAGGGATATTGGCACTGATGTTCATGGTCCCACACTCTAAAGAGCAAGAGCTATCCATGCTTCTTCTTGGATTACCAGGTTTTGGTGGTTTAAGGAGTAAATTCATCTGGTGAGGGTTGAGACTGGTAGAAGGTAGAGGACATGCAGGACCATGAAGCCGGAAGAAAAGGGAAGAGAGTGTCAGTACTGGGATCATCCTTTTCAGAAAGGAGAGAATTATAATATCATAGGATCACAGAATGGTTTGGATTGGAAGGGAACTTAAAAACAATCTCACTTCAACCTCCCTGCCACAGTCAGGGACTGCTTCCTACCAGGTTGCTCCAAACCCCATCCAACCTGGCCTTGGACACTTCCAGGGATGGAGCATCCATAACTTCTCTAGGCTGTCTGTTCCAGTGCCTCATCGCTCTTACAGTAAAGAATTTCCTTCTAATATCTTATCTAAATCTCTCCTGTTCTGATTTAAAAACATTCCCTGTTGTCCTATTACTATTTGTCCATGTGAAAAGTGCTCTCCCTCTTTTCTGTGAGTCCCCTTTAAGTCTGTTCATTGTCTTTGGTTTTTCATCTAAATGTCTCTATGATATTTAGATGGAGCAGGTGGAGGGTGGGAACAACTTCCTGTCTGTCTGGGTCTTTGTAGACAAATTGTCTAAGAATCATAAATTCAGACTCTTTCACTGAACTTTATTCTAAAAATGGTCCCTTGTCTTTAATAGGGTGATGTTAGTCCTAGGAATGAAGTGGTATCACACCCCATCCTCTGCCCCTGAAGCAGAGTCTCGGTCTGGTTATATTTCAGTAGCGTAAATATATTTTTTAAATGTTTACAGACTGACACCATTTTTATTTGCTCTTTGTGTTATTTTTTTTTTCCAGTATGATTATTAAGTGCTAGCAGAATTATTTTGATGAATAATTTTCAGACATTTGGTTGCTCATGAGCTGTTTGCTGCAACTATTTGATGTTTGTTATTCAAGCTGTATGATTAGCTCTGCAAGTCATGCATAATTCCTTCTGATTCTCCCTTCGAATATTATTATTTTATTTAAAGTACATGGTGAAGCACGATGTCTTTTATAAATGTTTGGAAGAATATTCTGTTGTACTAACATTTGTGAGAACATCAGAATTTATGAAAGACTACACACATGCTCACTCTGTGTCCATCTGAGCACCCTTTTTTAATGTTTCTGAAGTTTTCAGCACATGCAGGTTTTTCTTTCTTGATACTCCCTGATGGTTCATTTTAGGTTCTGCCACAACCAAGAGGTAAAAAATGAATAAGGTAAAAGGTACAATGAAAAACATTTGTAAATGAATCTTAAAACTTTTCTAGTTATTAATATATCCACCAATTGGAATTTTTAATATTTCTACTATTCTACTTTTCTGTGGTGAGTTTGCTTCCTCGGTTTTATGAAGAGTTTCTTCTCTTAATTGGAACAGCTGGATGCTGGGCCAGCCACAAAGCTTTCATAATTAACTGTATTTTCTTGCACAATTTGCTATCCTTTGATTTTTCTCCCACTAAGACTTCTGTAAAGGGAAAAAAGAAAATATTAGAAATATGTTTCAACCAAATTTCTTTTTATTATTTATGTTGTGATTTTTTTTTTTATTTCATGCTCTCATGAGTCTCAAAGGAAAATACCCTTTTTGATACTACAAGAATTAACTCCTGAAATAAGAAATAATATTTAAAGGAGACAATGGTTTTCTAATAAACTTCAGAGCTTCTCCCACCAGATAGATCAGTGTCACTCTAGAGGGACATTCAGTGGAGGGCTGCAAAGAGTTTGCCAAAGCTCAAAGTGCAATTCCCAGGAAACAAGGTTGTGTACTTTTATTACTATTTGATGAAAGAGGAAAAGGAAGGTAACAGGAGATCTTGTCAGTCAATGAGGTGTGTGATTCCTGCTTACAATTAGAAGTACCCTACCCCAAAATATGCCTTTTCTGGGAACATATAATCATCACACCACTATGGCACAAGAGGTACAAAAGCTCCAAGATGATTGTAAGAAGATGCTAAAGCAATAAGAATTGACACATGTAAATTTAAGGCTCACTTTAACAGTCCCTGTCAGATTTAGCAAGACCTAAACTGTAACAAAAGGACTTTAAATTAATATTCCAGGAGCATAAAGCCATTCTGCTGCCTCTGGTAAGAGAACAGCACACTGCAGCCCACGACTACAGCTGACAGCTAAGCTGGCAAATTCCTCAGTCACAGCAACTAACTTTGACAGGGATCATCAGTCAGAGTCTTTAGTAAGTCCATTTTCCCCTTCCTCCAGAGAGGAACCCTTTCCATCCACCCGCTTGCTGCAGTTTGAATCCCTATCACATCACCTTCACCACTGCAGCTACTGGAGGCTTCTCAGTGAGTTTTTTTCCTTCCCTTGCTTCCCACTTCTGTCAAACCACCACTGCTTTTATTTTACATTTGCAAGGACTTAAAAAAGTAGATAGTTCTACAGGGGAGCAAGAAAAGTTCTCACTTTTTATTCTTTTCCCCTTGATGGAAATATTGTCACAAAGATTTGCAGAGCCCAAGAGATTAAAAAAAAATGATTAAAGCTTCCAAGTGCTGGCTTAATTTTTAGGTGATAAACTCCTCTGATTCTCAGTGGTTCAGCCCTGTTGATTTGCACAAAAGTTTCACAGAATCACAGAATGGTTTGAGTTGGATGGGATTTTAAAGATCACCTCATTACAACCCCCTGCCATGGGCAAGGACATCTTCCTCTAGACCAGGTCGCTCAGAGCCTTGTACAACCTGGCCTTGTAATAAAGCTTGAAAGGAAACTTGAGTAAAACCCATGAAGAGCTGCACTCCCACCTTTGACTTGTGAAAGAATAAAGCCATAAATATACATATTTTGAGAAAGCAAAGTCCAATGAATTATTGTTTGTTTTTACATTTTTAAGTTTCCCCCCTGTCATTTTCTAGTTGTGCAGAGATGAATCAGTGTGTTTCCTCCTCCATGATGCACTTCAAGATTTGAGAATATCTTTCCTTGCTTTGCCTTTTCCAAATTCATTAAAATTCTGTGAGACCTCCTCCAAAATGGAAATTATTCAAAATCAAGGCTGGTAGTTTTTTGGGGTTGATTTTATTTTCTTTTTGTTTTGTTTGTTTGTTTGAGTTGGGGAACAGGAGCACAACACTATTAATTTCTGCGACCTTCCGAGCTCAGACCAGTGTGTGTTCTGAGTTTGTAACAAGATTGCAAATAAAAAGAATAATTTACTTCAAGTACTGGTTCTATTTTCTTTCGCAGATTTTATTTCACCATTTCTATTACATATTCGAATAGTTTTGAAAGACTGGCTTTGCTGATAACACTTGCAAATGCCAAAACTATGAGCCACCAAATTACTACAACCACCAAAAAGCCTTGTCCAAATAGCAATGTAATGAGGGGACTGGGGGGGCTCAGCCTGGAAAAAAGGAGGCTCAGGGAACCTTCTTGCTCTCTACAACTACGTGAAAGGAGGATGTAGCTAAGCGGGGATTGGCCTCTTCTCCCAGCTAAGTAGCTACAGGATGACAGGAAATGCCTGCAAGTTACACCAAGGGAAATTTAGACTGAATATTGGGAAAAATTTCTTCCCTGAAGGAAGGGTCAAGCATTGGATCAGACTGTCCGGGGAAGTCACGGAGTCACCATTCATGAAAGTGTTCAAAAGACAAGTAGACATGGCACTGAGGGACATGGTTCAGTGGTCATGGTGGTTGGTATTCATTAAAGGATCGTTTTAATGATTTTAGAGGTCTTTTCCAACCTTAGTGACTCTACAAATGGGGGACATCAAGGAGATCCCCTCAGCAAGTTTTGAATCCAGACCACAATTTCCAGCAGCAACATGCTAATAATAAAGTGCATTTTCCTTGAGCTTTGCAGCTGGTTCCACACCTAATGAGCTGACCTGAGACACCTTGAGCTCTGCAATGTATATCCCAGGCAGCCAACACGGATTTATGCCAGACCTCTGTACTCATAGAACCATAGAACCACAGAATGGCTTGGGTTGGAAGGGACCTTAAAGATCTAGTTCCAACCCCCTACCATGGGCAGGGACACCTTCCACCAGACCAAGTTACTCCAAGCCCTGTCCATCCTGTCCTTGAACACTCCCAGGGATGAAGCAGGCACAGTATAAAGTGTAACTTCCCTTATACTCCATGTATAAAGCCCTTACTGTGTGTACTACAGAAAAGTCACCTGCTGAGTGGAACACAAACTGGAAGTATCATGTTCTCTACTTCAGTCAGAGTAAGGATAGCCTGTTAAACACTGACAAGCTGCACGGGCTGTACATCTCGGTTTAGTTTCTGCAGCACGCAGAGGCTGAGGGGAGCACAATGACACATAACACACACACACACAAGTCGAACAGCCTTGAAAGTCTGGAGCAAAGGCAGCGCTAGAGAGGGAAAAGAAAACTCTCTGAAAACCAAGATCTGACTGGAAGTGAAACTTAAAACAGCTGGGGAACACTTCAGTGTGAAGTGCAGCTTTGACAGCAACTCTGCCATGCAGGGAGGAAAAACAGAAAACTGTTTCTCTGTGTGGAGCAGAGCAGGAGTTAAAATGATGAATAATCCTAATGAATAAGCCCTGGAGGGGGGCTGAACGGTAGTAAACCAGATTTGTGTAATCGTTTCTCATTTAAGTTCTGCCACTAGTTTAAAGAAATTGAATGAATTACTGAGATTCCTAATGAGACAAGCCTGTTTTTCTGGAGATAATTGATATAGTAGCTCACAGTAAATAATAGTGACTTTAAATATTGCCAGTGCTAAATGCTATAAAGTTTAAAGTGTTTTCATCAGTCAAGAAAGGAGGGAGCTGGGGAGGGCAGACCTCTTCTGTGCATAAACAAACATAAGAATCGGTTGAATTCAGAACATTTGTTTTTTATGAAGGAGAAAAAAAAGTACTAGCTGAAAAGATTCTCCCCTGAAAATTCTATAGATCCTACAGAATAAATGTTGTAAACAAACTTTGTTCCATGACTTTGAAGTCTTCCTAACCCGTTTCCCCCAACTTATAAAAATTAGACTATTTATAAAAGTGCATAAATTGTAATTTAAGTAAAAAGCCTTGAAATTTTTATCAAAAGCATTCAAATTAGTCTCTCCCCAGGTCAGCTAATGAGTTGTCATGAGCTGGCCTCTTACTGTAGTGCACCTCCTGCAGACTAAGACAGTGAACCATGTTTTCATCAAAGGAAATGCTCATTAGTAGAGCTTTCAGAAACTGATTTGATTATAGTTTCACTTGTTAAAGTGAAATATTTTCAGCTCATTAGGATGATTATGATTCAAGGTCATCTTTTGAAGCTAGTCCTGTCAATATGAGATAAATGGGTCCTCATCTTTTTCCTTCTTTACGTCTGTGCTTTTTAAACTCTTCTGTGCAAAAGTTCCATAGCCATAATTAATTTTTAGTTCTTCTTTTACAAAGCTGCTTAAAAAAAAAAAAAAAAAAAGAACAAAGATTTTGGCTACCAAAAAGGCATTGAAGAACTATTAAGAGGAGGAGGAGGCTATCTTGTTTTAGAGAAATCAGAGAAAATCCTTGAAAAGTTCAGCTTTTGAAATCCAGCTATTTTCTCCTTGACCTCTTCCAAAGTTTCTAAAAGGTACTTTGTACATATTTTTGCATGTATCTTTTAATCTCAAAAGTGTAAAATGAAACTGAAAAACCACCCAAGAAGTACTGGTGGCTTATTAGATATCTTTTCTTTTATGGCACATGATAAATTTAACACCTTTTAAAGTTTTTTTTTTTTGGTCTCTCCCTTTATATTCACCACTTAATCTCTAAGTGGCTAAAAAGCCATTTAAACATAAAGGGAAATATTACTGACTTCTATCCACATCCTGAGAAATATTCCATTTTCACAGGGCTTGCAACTAAAATGTAATTGGTCAGATATTGCCTCATCCATCAGCTTGAAAGACAAGGTCAGGAGGCCAGTTTTTGTGCCGAATATACCAGACTTGAAAGCTGTATATTAAAATGGAAAATCAGGGCAAAAGAAAAAATAAAAAATAAAGGCAGATTTGGTCTCTCCAGTACCAGACAAGAGAGTTTAAAAGCAACATAGATCTCAATTCCCCACGGTGAGTCTGCCAGTGGCCCACCAGTCTGGATTATTGGTCCAGACTGGGGTATGTGTGTGTGAGTGCTGGGGATGGAGGCTGGGGAGGAGGAAGAAGTGAATTAATAGACTTCCAGATTAACTGTCAAATGATAAATGATTAATCATTTTGTCAACAAATTATCCACAATGAAGCCTTGCCTCTACACCAAAGCACTACCAATTATACCAGTGTAATTGCATCAGGGCAGCCTCCCCAGCCAGAGCACAGTAATAGAACTATTTATCCAATATGGTTTGCTCCCAAAAGGGGAATACACTAGTGCAGTATCTCTGTACTAGGGTATAACTGTGTTCCTTCTTAGACTTAATTATCATCCTTCTGATTAAAAGAAGTAAATAAACACCCCTGTAAATGAAATTTGTATGTGAACACAGGTTTTTCTTTCTGCTCACTCTATTAACTTTTCTTTTAGCAGGGACAGTTATAAAAGTTGGTTGCAGTTTGGTTGCAGAATCAAAAATGTCCTTGTCCTTCTTCTTAGATACAAACCTTTCTCACTGTGGTTCCAGCTCTCAGGAGCTTCTTCTACACTGTGTTGCTGTAATAAACACTTATACAGTTAGTGAACAAATTAAACTTGGCATCCTAAAGATTTATGTCTTCAGGTTGAATTCTCAAGTTGAGTATCTGATGATATCACACACCTGCCTAATCAAACAGAACAATAGATATTTTGTTTATTTGCTTGTTTGTGTAGGGTTTTTTTGGTGAGTGTATGCCTTTTTATTTATTTTTTTTTTTTTAAATGGGGGCCTCAACAAGTAGGTAGAGCTGCAATGTCGTATCAGCTCCCTGATAAGATGGTTCAGCTGTTTGCAAAATCACATCGATCTGGGTTCTGTTGTTGCCATCTCCTTGTCCTGTGACTTTCAGTGAATCACTTCATGAGTTTCAGTGTTTTTTGTTTGTTTGTTTTTTTTGTCATTAATATTATTTCAAGCAAAATAAAATAGAAAAATATTTGCATTAGACAGGTGCACTGAGCTACCCAATCAAATTTACCTTTCTGGGTTTCATGTACAGCCAGTGGAAGAAGGTAGTTACTTTCAAAAGTATCAGTCCTTAGAAGGAAAAGTGGGCAGGATGAATTACCTTTGGGAAATGTTTCCCTCACACTTTCTGAATTAGGATTGTGTTTAGCAATTCTCATCTTAAATCTGGTAGCTTTTGTGCAATCACAACACTTTTCCAGGAAAAGATGATGGTTTTAAGATGAGATCTCCAAGAAAGTGATTTTTGGTGATTTGTCCCAATGTTGAGCAAGTGAGGTTATTTCAGATCTCTACCTTTAATTGCTTGACTAAATTCCAGTTGATACTTTACTTTTTGTTTTTCTCTTTTCAGTTAAATGAACTTGAAACCATCGACAACACAGGACCCCAGAACACCTCTTTTCCAGAGTTTTTATACCTTTTATACTCAGAGTGACTTAGGACATTTAAAGTGTTTTCACAGACTTTAAATTGTTTAGAATTTTTTTATGCACTTTATGCACTTATTCCGAGAAGAAACCACCAAGCTGAACCCGTTGCTTTTGCCTTCTCCCTGTGTTATTAAAGAGAAGGGTAGAACCTGAACTGGCTTGAGGGAAATAGGACAAAACTGTTCTTTGCAACAGAACAGGCTTTATTATTTAATCAAATGAGCAAATGAGCAACAGAGAAGAATTTCTTTATTTTATTATGACAACAAAAATGCCTCAGTGGAATTATAAAATCATCAGGAAGGAAGTTGTTCTGATTTCTTTAACCAGACAGGTCGAAAGTTGCCAGCCTCCATGAAGTTGTTTCCTAATTTTCAGAGTCTGTGGGAAACTCTGTTTGTGTGGAACCCTGCAGGCTCACTCCAGGGGAATTTGGTTCATATCTGTCAAAGACCAAACAATGAGGATGTTGAGGAGTAGTTTTATTTTTTTTCTGTGCTCATATGGTGATACTGATTTCCAAACACACCATTCAGGGGAAACCAAAACCAGCAATAAGTATTCCTGCAAAATTTCCAGCAGCACTGGTGTGGTCTCAATACTCTATCAAGAAACAATTTTACTTACACCAAAATTAAGAAAATTATAGTTACAAAGATAGAAACAGTTAATTGATTGCTTAGTTTCTTCATTAGCAGAAATTTGAAAGATGAGCAGCTCAAGAAAACGAAGGAGAGAAAAATTGTAGCACTGCAGATGCGAGGTAATGTTTAAAACCAGGATCTAATGGAAAATAAAATAAAATAAAGTACAGACAAATCACAAAATCAGACACTTTATAATCATCAATGGCCTCTAGAACTTACTATTACTATAGTCTACTAACTATAATCTTACTACTGGCTAAATCATAGGGTCTTGCTTTCATTTAGGTACTGCCTAAAAATTTCCTTAAAAAGATTCGTAGTTCATATCACAAGATATAACTACATGTTTTACGTGTTTACTTTCTCCAAGAAGGTGCCTGAGATTTTTCGTATATGGAAAAGGAAACCAAGGTGAAGAGAAAGGTTTCTAGATGTTCTCTTTGACATGGGAATGTCCATTTCTGCCAGGATTTAGGCTGACTAGTTTTCAAGGTCTATATCATAATTCCTTGGGTATAATTAATGTCCTGTTTCTCCTTTTTGCTAAACCTTTTAAATATATTGGAGAGAGAAACTGCTTTAAAATATGTTTACAGAATACCTAAGCCCTTTCTTCAAAATTATCAGGATTATTATTACAGGATGCTGTTATTATGATTTAGACCCAATGATCCTTTTGTGTCCCCTTCCAACTCAGGATATTCTATTATTCTGTGATCAGGTACCAGCAGATCACTCTTGTGAAAGGCTCTTCATGACCTCCCAGAGTAAGACCCTTCCTTATCTATCCAAAAATGCTGTGGGATTCATCTTATCCAGCTGCAGCCATTTAAGAGTTTGCCTCTGATCTCAACCTTCCATCAAGTCTTGCCCTCTGATCAATGGAGAGAGATTCATCTCACCTTGAAAAGTTGTTTCAGGGAAGTTCTGTGGCCACTCTTCTGGAGATCTTTGCTTCATGGGCAACTACTTCAGAGAAAACTATAACCTCCTAAAAGGCAGAAGTTAAATGAAATGAATCCCTTGTTGTATAAGGCTGAAGGACAAGGTGTCTGAAAACCCAACCATGGAAGAGTGAAGTAAGAGAAAGACAATAAACCAGCATAGAAAGGAGAAACTGTGAAGGGATCATTCATTTTGGTTAAAGGAAGAGCATTTTCCTGCCTTCTGAGTCACAGGGGTCTCCCAGGCTCACTAAATTTCACCTGGAAGCAGCTTTAACTGTGAGGAATTTGGCACATATCACATGATCCTTCAGAACATGGGGACCTGCTCCAACACAACAGAGTACTTCAAATGTCATGAACATGGTTAAACTCTGGGACTTTTCCCAAAATGCCTTATTTTCCTCAGACTTGTGTTTCAGCCTAGGTACCATCAATGGAGGGCCCTGAACTTTGGAATTTGTTTCTCTCACTTGGCCCAAACCAGCTTTTAATCCATCAACTTGCAGGGCGCTGCATGAAGCTCATCTCTGCTCTCAGGTTTTGCCTGAGGGGTTGGAGATAAGGAACATGTCTAGCTTATCCTAAGAGAGTCTATTTAAGGCAGACATTAGTCAGCATGTTTGCATTTTGTATTTAAATTATGTAAATGTGTTCAGAGACTGATGGGGGCCTATCTGACAAACCTAAAAATGAGTAAATAAGAACAAGTGAAGCGTGGTGACATGAAAGTGGAAAACCCAAGTGAAAACTATTTTTTTCAGGGGCTTTATGCACACAAAAAAAAAGACAAAACCACAAACCCAAGAAGTTGAGGCAGGACAAGGGTCACAAATAAACCCTAGGCAGGATGAAGGGAGAGATTTCTTTTCTCATCTGTTCCCTGGTTTACTCATCCTGGAGCCTAAGGCACCCAGGAGTACAACAACCACAGGGAACATTCTCCCTCAAGGAAGCAGCAAGGAGTAAATGCTTTAACTGGTACCAAGGGCTTTTATATTCATTGCTTCTCAGCAGAGATCTTTAGACATTGTTTTGTCTCTGGATTAGGAAACCAGGAGGACACATGTCATGGAGATGCAGTGGGAGCAACACAGAGTGGCTGAGCTCAAGTTGCAGGAAAGTTTGGGGTGACTCTCCCAGTGTTGGCTTTTGGTCTTATTTCACCTGCCTGTGGCCAAATACTGACTAATGTGTAAATCCTGATACACATGAAGGAAAATGTGATGGTTGGGATGACCCTGATTTCCAAGAGAAGTCATTTGCCTCAAGCTCCTAACATCAGATAATAATTTTTGAATTTGAGATGATCCAAGAAGACTTGAAAGTGACACTTGGGGCTAAAATAAAGAGGTTTGATTGTTTCCTCCTCTCTCAAGTGTTAAATAACAGTTTGACAGAACTGCAGCTACATCTGAAGATTCCCACTTGATAAAAATTTCCACAGAGAAATTCTAAGCCAGAAAATAGTCAGGTTTTGACGTCTGAAAACTGGAAATTTTGAACACAAAAAATGCAAACCAAAATCAAATGTTTAGAAAATTTAGGGGTTTTTTTAAAGATAAATAGAATGAAAAAAATCTTATTGAAAATATTATCCTAGGAAAAGTGAATTGGATTATGAGTAGCTGCCAGATTCATTTTGCAATGACTATTTCTTTAGACTTTTTCCAAAAATATTTGGATGGGTAATTGATAGGTATATTTTTGAAGTACTTTGATATCCATTATTCTCTACTTTTACATTTTTATTAATTTCAGTCAGAAATTAAGAAAAACAGAATTCAACAAAACAAAACAAGCCTGGTGACTCATGGCTTACAACAGGAGCATTGGAGAACTCAAAGAAATATTGCCAAACAAGCCAAATTTGGCTTTCTAAATTCATGACATCTGTACTAAATACATTTGGTCAATTTGAAAACACAAGAGCATGTAAAAAAAAATTAACTTTTTTAGTGGAAAAGAGATTTCTAATTTGCATCATGCTATATTATTTTGCAATCTATAAATCACACATTAGGTAGCAGATCAAGGCAGCCTCGTGTCCTTTAATTTGGGAGTTCATGGCTCATAATCAAGAAAAGCCAAACTCCAGTGAGTGGGCTTTTGCCCTCTTCAGTACTGCTTTGTTAGTATAATTATTTGCATATATTTGCATAAGAACATTCCAGGATCTGCTTGCACTAGCTCATTTATTTTATACACCATATACCTGACAGAACCACTTAATAACAAGTGAATCACTCCCATGAGGAATCCTGCACCCACCTTCTCCCTCTCCGACCAATTCCTGTGAACTACAGGCAGCAAACAATCCTTGTTAAAACAAAAAATAATCAGGCAACAGAGTCAATTACTGATTTTACCATCTTATAACTTTCATCTTGTTTCCTACCTGCATATAAGAATAAAGCAAGCACAAAAGTGCCTATATTTTATGACCTGAGTGTAAATAATCTGGTGTAGTGGCACTGAAGCTGTAAAAGTTTGGAATTGAACCCATGATTTCTCTAACTAGCAGGGTTCTCAGTTCACATCATTGTCATCAATCAGTGTGTTATTTTTATGCATAGAATTAATGTTATTTCACATTGTAGGTTTAATACAGTGCAGGGAATTAATTTATTTTTTCTCTTACATCTTGGACCACTCTAAACAAGTATTTCTTCACTGAGAGTGCTGAGCTTTTGCTCTTGTAAAAGGTGAATAAGAGAAGAGAAATGCAGAATTGGGTCCTGAAAGTCAGTGAAGCATCAATAAGAAGATCACAGGTATTTTGTGGGGGTATTGCCTCAAACTCAGCATTATGTTTGCACTGCAACAGGAGCGTTGTTCTAATAATGGAGAAATTTCAAAAGTTGTGGATAAATTTTCAAGCTGTCATATTAATAATTAACTTTGACAGAAGTTGTGTGGTTGGTGTGCTTTAAATATCAAATGTTCCAATATCATCCTGTCATGAAGTTACTGTTACTGAACAGATCTCTGGATTTAGGGGTCAAACAGAAAAGGAAGTTGTTTTTTTTCCCCATATATTGTCCCTTCATGCCCTTCTAAAAGTGCATCTTAGGGACTAGCAAGAAATACTTTTGTGTTTCAGGGGTTTTTTTGGCTTGTATTGAAGCTGTGTAAAACCCCTAAATCTCATAAGTGGTCATCTACTAAAACTTCTAATTAAAACTAAATTTGGGTAATTTGAAATATTTCATTTAATTTTAAATTAAAAGACAATTTACCATTGAATATTTCTGAATTAGTACTTTCAAATGAAAAGTTATTTTAAAATAAAAATTCATAGAATGTTTAAGGTAGGAAAAAAACCTTTAAGATCAGCAAGTCCAACTGTCAGCCCGACACCAACACTATGTTTGCCAGGTTCTGATAATATAAAAATACTTATAAAAATAATTTTCATATTTTCAAGTATTCTTTAAAAATTTTATTAAAATTCAGAAATCATTAAATCTGCTTTCCCCAGCAATTTTATTTTTCAGTGCATTAATTAGGATTTCCCCACAAAACATCATGAAGTTTGCTCTAAGTGTCATTTCTCGTGTAATGAAACAATTGTGCAGAGTTGCTATTGAAAAAATGACACCTGAGGTTTTAAAGTTGCTTTTGTTACCAGCAGCTTCAGAAGAAAAGTCTTACTAATGTGGGAGCTGGTTCTTTTGAAAAGAGGAGGTTTTCCTTAAATAACTGTCTAAAAGTCAAGATATGTATTAAAAGATGCCCAGAGTGGAAGGAAACTATATTTAACTAATATTATATAAATACTCCCTAACAATTTTTTCCTGGTTTCAGCAATCTGTCTGCAAACTCCTCACCTTAATTTGACACAATTAGTCTGAATTAATTTAAAATCCTGCTTTGGGGTGGGTGGGGCATAGGAGTCAACAGGAGTTCTTGGGGCAAGAAATTCTTAAGTATCAGAAACTAAGATAGGCCTCTTGTAATTATAGTGTGTCTGATTAAATTTATGACACTTTTTTTTCCCTAGTTAGAATCTCAAGTATCACAATACTTGCCTTTACTAATTTTTACATATTCTTTCATCATCTTTGCCTTGAGTCACAGCTAACAAAAAAATTGAAAGAGTAGAAAATAGAGAAGCAAAGTAACTTAAGAAATATTTCTTTCAAATATAACATATTTTCAGAGGAAGAAAGGTGACAAAATACTCCATTTCTTACTTTGTCATCATTTTACTTTAATACTTTTGAATCTGGAAATGCTTAGACATTTATATCACAACAGAATATTTTTATTGACTCTTCTTTTCATTGTGCTGCTTTCCTATTTCACCCCACATAAAGGATTTGCTGCTGCTTTCTTTCTGGGAGAAGCCACGAACGAGAAGACAGTGTGGCAACAAGAATGTCAAACTATTATGTAGACAAGGTTTTTTGCCTGGGGGTAAAAAATAAAAAGGAAAAAAAAAAAAGAAGAAAAAGCAGAAAAAACTTGAAGAAAAATGTGACATTTCTAAAAATCTTGAGTGGCAAGGAGAAAATGAGGAAATGATTGTTCCTTGGCTCTCCCAACACAAGGGGGCATCAAATGGAATTGTCAGGCAACATGGACACAACAAATAAAAAAGGTGTTTATTTACTCAATGCAGAGTTGGGCTGGGCAACCCTTTGCCACAGGTAAAAAATGTTAAGAGTATATGTAGGTTCAAGGGAATATGGATTCCAAATCAAAGACACAGGTTGGATTTAGAAAAAAATCAGAAAAAAATTCCTCAAGGATAAGAATACCAAGACTCCACCAGTTTGTTGTAACTGGTTCAGAGTGAGGATTCAAACCTTGATTGTTTGTAGATGGCTATTGGCTTTCCCCAAAATTAAAGGGAAATAAAGGGATGATCCTTTTCCACCCATGATTTTAGAAAACTGACAGTGGCTCTTGAATTTCTTTTTGCTTTTATCTTTGATCTGCTGCAGGAGCTTTGATCTACACTTTTTACCTTTTGATGTCACTGGTGTAAGAAGAGGGGAAAAAAAAGAAAAAGGCAAGATATTCAATATGTACAAATGGGTGTAGCTCCTAAAAGGAGTTACACAGTGGTTTGTACAATTAGGAATCTGGGTCAACACATAGAAATTTAGTTGAAAAGGGTGGAATTCAACTCCCTTAATTTTATCTTTTTATGAGAAATTAGGTGTCTGCAACAAACGTCTTTAGTTGAACTAGTTACTGATTTATATCAGATGTCTGCTTCAGAAGAAGATGAATCACAGCCTGATTCTAAAGAGGAGTTCAGGATGTGTATTTGGCAGAATTAATTCTCTTTAAGAGGACAAAAAGTAGGATCTGTAACCTTGAGCTTATATCAAATATGTATCTAACAGTTGTTCAGTCTTTCTCTTTCCACTTTGTCTTTAAGTGTTCGTTCTTCTTTAATAAAGATTGCAAAGAATATCTCTAGTCTATGAAAATGAGCAAACAGAATTGGTTACCACAGTGCTACAGCATTCAGCATTCAAAGAAAAATCCCTCTACCTATTAAAAAAAGAAAAAAAAAGGAAAATAATTTTTCTATAGAACAATGTAAAATTCCAAATCTGAGACTAAGAAGGAAAAAACAAACTGGATTGTAAATTTTGTTACAGGCTTGTAATTCAACTGAGTTGAGTCAACAGATTGAATCTGTTTGCTGACTTTTGCAGTAAAATGGAACTGCAAAGGAGCCTTTTTTGATGAATTTACATGGAGTATATTTTTTCGCTGAAAACTGTGAATTTGGGATTAAGGAACAGGTAAAACCAAACTTCCCCCCCCCCCCAGCTTATCTTAAAAATATAACTTACCCCAGGATAGGTCCCCAACATAAGATTTGAAAGGAGATTTTGAGAGGGCATAGCAATTATTAAGTATAAGAAAGATTAATTAAAGAGTAAATTTTTTTCTGATAGAGGGTATCCCTGCCCATGGCAGGATGTTGGAACTAGATGATTCTTAAGGTCCTTCCAAACAAGCCATTCTGTGATTCTATAATTAGATGCAGCCTAGAGCTTCAAGAATCCTCATATCATTTGTGAAAAGCAACTAAAAGAAATAGACTTGAACCTTACTACCCAAAAGCTCATCCCCCAGCCTAAAAAATGTAGGTCTGCAAATGAAAAGATCCTCACAACTGCGACATCGCTACAATGTCAGGTCCAACTTGTTTGGGCTCAATTCTCTGTTGGGTTTTGGAGGAAGGCAAATGACACACTTGGTGACATGCCTTGGTTTTACCTTCTATTTGAGTTGTTAAAAGCAAATCAGTTTGATTCCAGAGAGCTCCTCTACTGTAATAAAAAGCAGGACTATTTGGAACTGCAGGAGATGTTACCCAGGACAATCAGTCCATGTTTACCCTGGCAGGCTGAGTGGTCCTGTGGCTCCTTCCCAGAGATCAACTGTAATTTTCTGGCTACATCCACACTGTTGAACTCTCTTACTCTCCAAAACAGGTGGGTGCATCCTACATGCTTACTGGAAATGGTCACTGCCCAAGCTAATTCCTGAAGAGTGCCTACAATTGGCTGGGAGACATGTAATTGGAAAGCCAAAAACACACCAGAGATTTTCTAATAATGAAAGGCTGTAGAAAATCAGATTTTGGTTCTGGCACTGTCTGGCTCACATTAATTTATGCAACAAGAAAGATAATTGAACGCTGAAGCTGGTCAGTGTCCAGATTTTCCTGTATGTTTGATTACATCGAGCCTTCAAGAGGACACAGGGCATATGGGTGTGTGAGATGACATAAAGTATCACTAAATTATAAATATTGGACTTAAAAGTTACTTTATTGAGGTACCAGGGCTCTTTCTGCATAATTTATATGCTGCTGAAGCAAGTATCCACATTAATTTCCTACAAAATTCGTCAAGATAAAAAATAAAGGAAAAAAGAATCCACCACCACCGGAATCCTACCACTGCTATGATTTTTGGTAAAATACTCCTTAGTGAGAAAAGGTTCTTTGCTTTATGGGACAACTGTTTATAATGCCAACTTGGAGACATATTACAAATTCAGACATTCAGGGGGCTTTTCTAATCCTCAATTGCAGTTTGTCAGTGCTTGAGGAATATTCCCTTGCTCCAATTGTTCATCCTCAGCAGGAGCTGGATTAGCGACATCAGAGTCTGCAGATGCGCATTGTTTCCCATTAGTCTCAGCCTGAGCCTGGTGTTATGTCCTTTTCATCGGGAACCTCCAACTCTAAGTCAATGAACCAGGACTAATGATCCCAACCTTCCTGGGAGACATCAGAGTCTGTGTCTGTAATGTCCAGAGCTTTGGTTTCTGCTACTGTGAGCCATTTAATGTGCTGCTTAAGCCTTAGACCACTCGCTCCCACCACAGAAGCTGCAGCCTCCTCCCAATGTTTCCAAGAAAAAACGCACTTGAATATCATTTTGGCTTCATCCCTTCGAATTTCTTTTATAGTTGCATCTGGTAGGAAACATGGAGTGGGGGGAAAAAAAAAAGAAAATGAAAAGACGAATCAATATGCAAACATTTGAATGTTGATGGCCAACATTTGCAATTTTGCTAGCAGACTACTTGCAAATAGGAATTATTTAAAAATCATTATGTTGCAGAAATGGGGGAGAAAAATGCCAGCATTCACATTGATGAATAATATCTGAGGAGGATTATTCAGCCAAGTCTACTCAACAGTATCAGATGGAGAAGTGCTTTGTAAAGGTTACTTCTGTCCTTTTTTCTCTCTGTTTTCTTGCTAACCCTGTTGGCCTCTCATAGATATCAAATTCGTGTTTCCATCTCAACACAGCGAATAAAGAGCTCCCTTTAGAAACAGACTTTTTTGATAGAGACGGGGATATTTCTGTAATGGAACCAGCAACCTGAACCTTCTGCTCTGGACTTTAATATGAACATATAAGACTTCCCCTGGCTGCCCTTTTTTTTTAACCAGCTGCCTAGAAAATATTTTTTATGCTTTGTGATACTAGGTGTATTTTTTAATGAAGGTTTAAAGAATTTCCTCCAAAGTTCCTCTGAAACCTGCACATGTGCACATGGTAATATTTCAGTGAAGTCTGTTTCTTGATTTGCCAGTCTGTTTAAAAGGCTTGTAAGGCAGTGTTAGAGCAGAATTTCACTTTAATTGGCATTGCTCCTAGCTATTTAAGCAATGTGCTGAACTGTCTATCATCAAACCTGGGCAGCCAGAATCGTTTCTTACCACCAACTTGATATTATCTAGAGTCAAATACTCTACTTACAGCCTAGATAGTGATTTTTGGGCTGTATCAAGGACTTTAGAAATCATAGTCAGTAATTGCCCCAGGTATATTTCTTATTCTAAATGTTTTGGCTCAATGCAGACCACCAATATGACAAAAAAAAAATCCTTTGGATAGTTGAGATTGTCACTTCTGGCGTTTATTGCTATTGTGATAAGACACAGAGTTTTAATTAAGGATCAAGATTTTCCTTTTAATTGAGTGCTATCAAATTACAAAAAAAGGACACCTATTTCCTGCTCTGGAAAGACTGAGATGAAGGAGCTAAATATAAACAACGGGAAGGGCAAAAAAGGTGTTTGTAGGGTTGAACTCAGAGAGTTGTGGTTAATGGGTCATCCTCATCCTAGAGGCCAGTGAGTAACTCACCATTCCTCCTGGGACTTCTCCTGTGTAATTTCTGTGTTGATGCCCTGAAGGAGGAGATGGAGTGTGCCTTCAGCAAGTTGTCAGATGATACCAGTTGTCTGATGGGACCCATTGATACTGTCCAAGGCTGAGTCAGGGCCGAAAGGATTCAGACAGCGGGGATTAATGAGCCAACAGGAGCCTCATGGAAGCCAGCATGGACAAATGCCCTGCACATAGGAAGGAAAAGACATTTCCTGTGGTACAGACTAGGAGTGACTGCTTCAGGAGCAGCTCTGTGGCCAACAACCTTGGTCCCCGGTCAGCAGTGAGCTCTGGTAGCAACAAGGGACAACAAAATCCCCGGCTGTACGAACAGGAGTGGAGCCAGCAGCCCTAGGGAAGGGATTATCCCCCTTTATGCAGTACTCAGTTTACAGTAAGACTGCTGCAGCCAGTTTGGGGCCCCTAATACATACAAGACTGATGAACTGAAGTATGCTCAGTGGAAGGTCACCAAGGTGTTCAGGGGCTGGAGTACTTGCTTGGTGCTGGAAGACAGTGGGATTGTTCAACCTTGTTCAACCCAGAGAAGTGGTTGTTTGAGGAGATCCAAGGTCAACCTATAACCTGTAAGAAGGTTCTATTAAGAGCCAGGCTCTTCACATATGGTGCATGGTGAGAGGATTAGAGACAATGACCAGAAACAAGAGAGATTCCAACCAGAATAATGAAAGAAAATTTCCTGGTGACAGTCGAGTGTTGGAGAAACTCATTCTGAGATGTTGTGAGTCCTCATCCTTGGAGGCTTTTCAAAGAGAGCTGCACACTGTAACCTGGTCTGACCTCCAAAATGGTCCTATTTTGAGCAACTGGTTGAACTAGAAACCTCCTGAGTCCTTTCCATGTTAAATTATCCTATTATCTTGTAATTCCAGTTTAAAAGAAGGAAGAGATATTGGCTTAGGATTTGTATGCCATTATTCTGATGTAAAAATCAAGGAACTCACTAGAAAAGATTCCTCTTAAATTCTAGTGTGTTTTGGATTACACTGTGTGTGGATTCTGTTTTCTTCTGGTATCTCAAGGTGATGGCTGATGAAAGGAGGCTTTGTTTGCCATAAGGAAGCAAAATCATATAGATGATAGGATGAAAACGAATTTCCTGTAAAGGAAAAATATTACTGTATTGATAGTTATCCTAAAAAGGTACTTTAAAAATTAACGTTCCCTTTAAAATGTATTTGACAACAAATACACACTCAAGTTAATCCCCCCTTACTGTATGTACCTACTATGAATAGTTTAACCTACTATTCATAGACATTTCCTTTCCAGGGTTATCCCACATGGAGCCAGAGTAAGCTACACTTAATACAAAAGTGTAATAATTTAGGGTCTGGATATCGTTCTCAGCAGTGACTTATCATTAGCTTTTTTTTCTCCACTCACTAGTCATGTCATTTCTTGTAATGTTGATTATTTAGGTCAAACTTTTCTTAATTCTTCATCTCTGCGAGCTTCCCAAAAGCTAAATGCAGCAGCATCATTGGTTTCCTATAGCTTTTCTTCATGACATATGTTTTGTCCACTCTGCTTTGGCAGGAGCTCAACAGCAACTCTGAGAAAGCTTTACTACAAGGATGTATCTATGCTAACAAACAAAAAAATGTCAAGGACTACTCCCTTCAAGAAGCCAACTGGTGTGTTCTGGTTGTGGTCATATTATCAAACCTTGTTACTCTCCAAAATACGTCCCTGCTATTTCAATGCTAACATCTATACCTAAGATACTTTTTGGGAATCCACTTTGACATAGTCTTACACAGGGTCTAGGAATAGTTTCAGGACATGGTAAGTGTCCTGGATAAAAAGTGTCCTGGCAATTCACTAGGAGGGATGGGCCAGCTTCAGTTTGCGTCTACAGATGCAGATTTTGTACTCAGGCTTTACTGTTTTTCACTGAAGCCTTGTTTGCTGGTGTGGGACTTCATTTCTTTCAAGTTTTAAAGACCTGCACTTTTAATTCGGGATGGTTGAATCCACTGTTGATTGTTCAGCATGGTAAAATACAGTATATATTAAATCTGGGTATGACTCTGGGTTTACACCAGGACATTTTAGACCAAAATACATGGTGATTCTCCAGTACTTCCTGTTTCATTTAATGTTATGCATTTTTGTCCCTCCAAAAAGCCAATTTTAAATGTTGGTGATTGAAGTAAATTTTGCTGGAATCCCCATACTGAGCCTCAAAAACAATCCTATCAAGTGGACCATGTTTTCTGCTGAGTTTTTACTACTCTGCATGCAGTCTCTGTGAGTTCCTCCCCACTACCTCCTTTCACCTCCTCTGTTCATAGTCCCTTTCCTCCTTAGGAAGCATTTTCGATGCAAATGCTACAGGCTTTTCTGGGCTACTTGGTATTATGTGAGAAATCACCACTCCTGACCTCATACAGTGAAGCATCAGTAGTTTAACAGATTGGCAGGGACGGGACAAAGTGCACTAAACCCCTGGAGGATATAAGTGTCTGTTTAGCCAACTTGAAAGCATCTTGACATTCTTTTGACCATTGCCACTATTTATTTTTCTGTAATGGCTCTGTCTCAGCCCTAACTATAGCAGACAGATTTGCTATGAATTTCCCTTGGTAGTTTATCATAGCCAGAGAGAAAGTTAATTTCCATACCTTTCCCTTTGTACATGAGCTTGTGTAATATACAGTATCCAGCTGCTTTTCTGAAAGAAGAGTAAAATACCTCTGCAATCTGAAACCTGACTGCATCCACAGAGTTTCTTCACCTCAGCCCTTATTTTGCCAGAGTCTCTATGACACCTCCAACAACTTAAAACCTTTCTGATCTCTCCCTTCAGGACATCAATGGCTTGCAATTCCCACCTTACACACTTCAAGCGTTGAAGAAAGGACTGGATAATGGGAACACAGCGGGGAGTTATTTGTTATTGCAATTATATCCCCAATAGTTAAAAAGCATTTGGAGTTTTAATGAGTGAGCCTCTGTTTTTGTACTCGATGTTAGTTCAGCACATTACCTTGCAGTGTAACAATATTTTTGCTTGCTGCTGATTCTCAAGAGACTGCAAGGTGTTCTACAAATGAGATAGGTAGCATTGCCTTCATTTTAAAGTGGATTTAATTTTCAGCCAAAATTTCCTCTGTGTCATGTGGCAAAGTCAGGAACAGAATCCAGAAATCATAGGTCTTCATTCATTGTTTTTTCCCCTATAAAATCACTTGAATACTTATGCTAACACTCACAGGTCCCAAATGGGGCAGAAATACAATCTGTTTAATTGCAACAGGCTTAGTCCAAGTATAAATCTGTGATTATGCTTATAATCAAACCTCTTCCATAGAATTTAAGCATAGATTTTCCACTAAGAACACAGAAATAATCTTTTTGTCAAAGGACAATACTTACGTCATATCAAACCCATAAGTGATAGATGCAGCACATGGAAAACTAACACAGATATTCACCAGCCCTTAATCTTACTTTCAGTGAATATTTCTTTAGTTGTAGTGTGGAGAGAATTTTAAGACACAAACCACAATTAGGTTTACCATTCCCACTAAAGCTGTGGAAGTGAGCAAACTGAATCCCTCTTGGGCTTTTCAAAACCTGCCCATTAGTTTTAAAATTTGTATCAGTCTCTTCTGATTTAACACAAAAGGCTAAAATGACCTTGCCACAACATTCTGATGCCTTTCTCACATTTAAAAATATAAACCATAAACCCCCCAAATAAAATGGTTACTCATTATTATATTACACTGTAAACCTCCCCCCCCCCAAAAAAATAAAAACCCATCAAACACATTGGGTAAAGAAAAAATTAAAATGCCCCATTCTTCCTAAGAAGAGTTAATCCAGTTTACCTTTTACCTAATTACTGACAAATAAGTAGCTCAAAACTGCATTCTTTGAGGGCACTTCTACTGTTTTCCTCTCCAAAGGACTGAGCCTTGGTTTTCAAAGAAAGATAATAACAAGCAGTATCAGTCTTTCCTGTAACCTAGAATAAGACAGCATTAGAGTTTTGTTTGGTTGGGTTTTTGTTTGTCTTAGGATTTGAACATGCTTGAAAAAGTAGCACACTTTCCTAGCAGCAAATAAGTGATGATACTGCAATTTTTTTTTTTTTTTTCAGAAGCTGAGAGATTCATCTTAGTAAAACCATTATGGATATTTCCAGAAAATCTTCTGTCCCAGCTGACTTATAACTCAGAGGCCCTACTAGAAACTGCCTTCTGCTCACATGAACCCAAATACTTATGGGCTGGGTCTAGAGCCACCTTTGAAAGGTTTTTGTTTCCACACCACCATAATGAAGAGGAATGTACCTATGCAAGTTTTTAGTTTCTAGAAGTGGATGTGTTTTAGTGATGACTGACAATGACTGGACACACATGTTTGATTTGGATTAAGAGCACAGAACAAGGAACATCTTTAGCTCCTCAGTGGAATACAGAGAAATAAAAAGGGGTTCTCCTTGGGTTGTCTCATCAATGTTTATAATCTCACACTAACATACCATGGTTCAGAGATGCACCAGTACCTCTGACATCTCTCTCAGACATTATAATACTGATAAACTCCATGCCTGGACTTTTTTTTTGGAATGCATCTCCATTGATCTGACAACTAAACTTTGCCTGCACATCTCCATTCTTCTATCAAAGTATGTAGCTGAGACACAAGGAAACACAAGCCCACCTGGGTTTACCCACTATTTTGGGTTAGTTTTCCCTGGAATTTTTTTATGTCAGAAAATTGCAGTGCAGCTTGACACTTTCCTCAAAAGAAGTGATCTTTCATTCAGACATGCAATGGCACAATCCCAGAGGAAAGTTGAGAATAACAGACTTCCTCACATACTGATTCATGGTCTTCTGTAAAGTTCAGCCATTCCCCAGGATTTGCAGTTCAAAACAGGGTGAGATATTTGAAAATGTTTGATCTTTTCAATCAAATAAGTCAGAGACTTCTTTTTTGTTCTGAATGTACATATATTCTGTATAAAAATACATATATTTGTATACAAATTATGGAGTAAAGGAATGGTTTGGGTTGGAAGGGACCCTAAAGATCATCTTGTTCCAATCCCTGCCATGGGCAAGGACACCTTCCACTAGACCACTCCAAGCTCTGTCCAACCTGGTCTTGAACACTTCCAGGGATGGAGCAGCCACAACTTTGGCTACCTGATTAAAAATTATTTGGGATACTATAGTCAACTTCTTGGAACAAATCAGTCTTTCTGGACATGGTTCATTTCACACAACATTTGCCATCTAAAAAGTAAAGCCTTGTATTTGAGTAGACAGGACTCACTCACCCAGGGCTTTCTTGACCATTAATTAAAAAAAAAAAAAAAAAAGAAAAAAGAAAAAACCCAAACATTTCAACAGGATAGCTCATCTGCCATGTGCCAGATATCTTCTGCAGGTGATAAAGATATGCTAGAAGTACCTCTTTCTCACTGTTGATTGTAGAGAGCCCAGAGATGTCACAGGGTGGATGTCACCTTATGGCATTTATTTTTGTAGAAGTCCTGGCTCATGATTTAAGGATCCATATTTTTTAACAATGACGTTAAAGCAGTTCTCGGCAGATTGGATCCATCTTCCTAACTTTACTTATTTGAAATAAGAGCACTTAGGATTTCCCTCTTTAATAGGAAGGGAAACTTTCAGAAGGTAACTCAGTCCATGTAACCATATAACCCATTTTTTTGGTCTTAAGTCTGATTCATTTAAACTTTTCCCCCTATTTTTCTCCACTGATGGCAGAGGGGAAGCAGATGTGTGTTCTACACACAAAGCCTAGCAATAAACTGCTGACAGACAGGGATCAGGATATTTTGCCTCAGATAATCCCATTCTAAATCTAAAAACAGGAGGAATGAACCCCAAGCTGGAGATGTCTGTTTTCCCTCTTCCCTGCTGGGACAATCTTCAGTAGACTCTTGAGCAATGATTTATTGTATAAACAAGGTGAGGGCACAGGCTTTGTGTCTGATCATCCACACTGTGATGTATAAGCACAGCCAGGGCACAGACCAGGGTTAGCAGAGAGTAGGGACCATTCCCAAAAGGCAGGCTGGAGGCAGCTGACCTATTTTGGAGGCTGAGAGTTTGGCTGTGTGCGGGGATGTGAACCAAAGTTCCCCAGCAGAACCCAAGGGAGAGTCCCCAGCCCATTTTATTTGCTGGTGTAACCACAACCTTCAAGACCATGAGGTCACAGGAATACCCCTCCAAGGCATCCACTCCATTATTTATTGTGCAGAGCTAGAGGAAGAGCTGCTGCTTGCACAAGGAAGGCCACACCATGAGCCTGAGTCACAGTCCAGGTATAAAGGTACTGCTCTAAAATTTATTGTGGTTACTTCAGTGTTTTAGTGAGTGGGAAAGGGAGCAGGAGGAGATGGGGCAGGGACAGAGCCCTGTATCAGAGCCTTACTGGGTCTCCTCCTCGCTGCCCACTTCAGAATGCAGCAACATCAGTAGAAGGACCATGTTCCCACCAGGCACATTCTTCCATGGATGTCTATTCTCAGTGTTAAACAAACCCAATGACAGCTCTGGCTTTTGAGCCATTACACCCCCTGGAAGTTTAAAGAATCTGGGCTAGGACTTGAAGGAGAAGGAAAGTTATGTTCAGTGTATAAATGTAATGTTTTGAAAACATTTGGCTGACAAATTTTCAGCTTTCATTTTCTCTCTTTTCTTCTTTGCCCTTTTTTTCCTTTTGTGCCCTTTTTCCTTTTTGTATAACTCAAAAACAAAGCCTGAGGAAGGGAAAATAAAAAGGCCTGGGATATGAAACCTAAAAGAGCAACTTAAAATAAATTAAAAAAAATGTTTGCTTTTCTGAGAAGCATAACAGAAGTGTTTCCTTGGAACAGGGAATTGGCTTATGAAATTGTGATATTACAAAGAAAAAAAGGTTTAACTTTGCTTTTTCCAGCCTCATTATTCACTTGTTAAACGTAAGAAGCCTGACTGGTGAGATGTGAGGTAGAGATCAGAGACGGAGACAAAGTTTGCACCCTAAGGTTTATAATCAGAGGAAAAACTGTTTTCAACTTGATCCATAAATGTTAACTGGTTACCATCAGCCAAGGAAAATGAAGTGTAGATCAGAGATGTACTTATTTAAAGGCATGGAGAGAGCCAGTGTCAGACTCCTTTTCTGCAAAGAGTTTGGGCCCCTACCTAAGTCCCTGTTATTCACTGAGCGATAAATACCTTCTTCATTATGCACATGTGAAGTTGTCTGGAACAGCTCTTGACCTTAAATACAGCCCTTCTAGGTCCCAGGTTTACCCTCTAAATGGAGACATATACTTCTGCTTTCCTCCTATCTCTTTCCCAGCCTTTGTATTAGCTGAGACACAAGAAAAGCAAAAGCAGGAGGGAAATGGTTGTGTGCAGTGTGAGTACAGATCCTGGTGCTTGGACATCCCATACAGTTCAGTTTGGCATCCCCAGGCTCTGTTTCTGCAGAGTCTGAGCATATTTTTCACAGTAGGGATAGTTTCTTGGTATTTGGACAGCATGTAGAACAGGTTATTGCAATTATTCCTCAGTCACATGTGGGAACAAGTAACTTATAATAAAATTACACTCCTTTCTAACTGAACATAAAGAGAGAAATGGGAGATAACCAAGGTAGACACAAGCTTAAAGTTTCCTAGAGAAAAAACTCCAAGCTTTGATGCACATATAGCCGTTGTGTAATTGTTTCTGATTGATCAAATACTGCAACAATATATAGATTTTAAAAAAATAAATTGGTTTCCATCCCTTAGCTTTTTCTCCCTGAGTTCCAGTCAGAGCTCTCTGTTCAGCCAGGTCAGTCTTCTTCCCTGCTGGTTTGTGTTTAGGCACATGGGGACAGCCTACTCCTTCAACTTCAGGATGTCCTTCTTGAAGAATGTCCAACCTTCCTGGACTCCTTTGCCCCTCAGGACTGCTTCCCAAGGGACTCTCTCAATCATTTAAATTGGTCAAAATGTGCCTTCTGGAAGTCCAAGGCAGTAGTTCTGATGACTCCTCACATCTCCAAGAACTGAAAACTCTCTCATTTCATGATTGAAATCACATCACCCCCCAGTCCTTCTCTGTTCACAAACAGCAGGTCCAGCAGGCACCTTCCCTAGTTGGCTCCCTCACCAGCTCTGTCAGGGAATTATCTTCCACACACTCTAGGAACTTCCTAGATTGTTTCCTCGCTTTTGTGTTGCATTTCCAGCAGAATTTGGTAAATTGAAATCTGTCACAAGAACAAGGACTAGAGATTGTGAGACTTCTCCAAACTTATTACAGAATATTTATATAGAAATATACTCTTCCCTTTTGAATGCAAGCTAAATTTATTGGAGTTGTTCTTAATAATAATCTCTACATTTTCAGGGTAGATGAAATACAGTCTCAGAACAGATCCCATCACATTGTTACAGTCACTTTTGATACTTTTTTTTACAGCCTTAGCTAAAAGTGCATAGTGGAGACTTTTCTTTGTGATAAGAGAACTCACCTCTTACCATAACCCCTCTTTTTCCTCATATCAAATGTTCAGTTAACTTTTTCAGTATTTAGTATCAATCAGCTCTTCCTTAAACCCCCAAACCAAGACCCACCCCTTTCAGAAAAAAAAAAACAAAAAACAAAAAACATACAAATCTAATAATTATAAAATTTTAAAAAATGCAGTCCCAAGCTAACAAATAAGAGACAAAAACTCGCCTGGCCAACATATGCAACTAATTCTCAGAGAGGTTTTCTGGAAAACCAGTGACAAGATAGGTACTGTGGGCTAGCCCCGGGCAGTCAGCAGTGGCAGAACGCTTCACACAGCCTCATGTGTAAAGTTTCTGAACTGACACAAAGCTTAATGGAAGTGAACCCTGACAACTGTGACCAACCGACTGTAAGTGACATTCCGGGTGCCTTGCCACTCCCATCCGTCCTCTTTCCCCTGCTACCCCCCTTCCCCTCCTGGCTCTACCCCTTGAAGGTGTAATGCCTCCTGTGGGAAGCTCTGATGCTAAAACGCCGCCGTCCTCCTTGTCAGGTGATTTGCCGGCTCCCGGCTCCTGTGCAATCAGAGCAGAGTCCTTAGAATGGGAGAGCGCCTGGACTCAGTTTTGGAAGGAAGATAAGCAGAGAGGAATGTTCTGGCAAAGAGCACGCTGAGATTGTGTCTGAAAGCTGCTTACGCTGACATTACTAGAGAAGGCTGTTTGGGGAAGAAAATCCCTCTCCTAAGTGTTGAGAGCTTCTAAAAAACCACCCTCAAATCAAGTTTCGGTTTGATTTTTTTTTTTTTTTTTACATTTATGCTTACATTTAGATTTTAAAATTTAGGAGGTGGCTGGAGCTGTCTCACTGCATCAATGAATAGCTTTGTGTGTAGCATTTTATTCCTGATTTTATATTCCTGACTCCATATTCCTGACTCCCTTTGAAGGCAGGGAAATCAGTCCATTTGTATATAGCAGAGTATGGATCTCTGTACAGTGCTAATGCTTTGTAGCACATCGATCACTGCTCCTCAGAAGGTTTTAAAGCACTTTGCAAACACTGGGAATAGCAGTAGGTGTGTAACAAAGTCTCCTTTTATTAGGTCTTACACAAACACAGCATGAAAGCAAAGCCGTGCCCTCAAAAATGCACATCCTACATGGCTAAAGTAGGCAAAGTACAGGGAAAAAAATACGGGAGGGTTGATAAGTGCTGTTTTCATGTAGGTGATGGAATTATAAACAAGCCAAACTCAGCTCTCAGGATTGAAGCCTGAAATTCTGACTGCTAAGTCAAGGTTTGCCTTGGCCTTGCAATTCCTACACAAAATAGTGATGTATCGTTTTCACAAATAGGAAAAGTGAGGGCAAACAGGTAAAACTCCTCTCTTCTGAAAGGAAAGAAAACCATCTTCTCCTCTAATTATTATTATCTATCTACTCCAGTAAGAGAATGTCATCATAGTTTTATGAATTATTCCAGAATTTCAAAGAAATGACATGATCTCATAATATTTGGAATTGTTTTTATTAGGGTAACTGTTCCTAGAAAGGTACACTTTGTATGAAGAACCTCAGGTGGTTTTTTTTTATTTCTTTAATGATTGACATTTACTGGGCTAGGCAGAACAAGCATGAAAATCTGAGTGTAAGGGGCACTGAAATTTTGAGGAAAATATATTAAAAACTATGATTTCTAATTTTTAAGTGTGATGATGTCAGGAGCCAGGCCAGCTGCTTTGAAGGTGAATGTAGACCACAGGTGTTACTCTAAGTGTAAAAGAGGGAAGGATTTTTTCCCTCCAGATATGGGTTTAGGTCTGATTTTACAATTAGTCATATATATCTATTTCTGTTCAAAGACAGGCCACTCCTCTTGGTCTGAAGAGCAGAGAATAATTGACAAAAGGAATATAATCATCTATTTATAAATTACCCTTTTTAACCACTATAACCCTGGTTTTAGCATATTTCTTGCTTCACTTATCTGCAGAGACACTGTGAGCAGCGTTAATAGTGTTCTACATGCATGGGGTTTTTTTTTGAGAATGTAGAAAAGTTGTGAAGATGAAAATCCCCAGAGTTCAGTGAAATGATTAATAGTTTATTAAATGAAAGAAACATTTAATCAACCAAAACTTAGATTGTGTCCCACCTGTAAACAGAGGTCTTAGTTATGAAATTCCTAAAGGGAATTTTCTCTATTGAACAGCTATTTGAGGAGAAGGAAAGACATAGTATAAACTTAGTATACAGCATATACACAGTATATACCCCGCCTGCACTGCTGCTTCCAGCTCTGGGGGCCCCAGCACAGGAAGGACATGGACCTGTTGGAGCAAGCCCATAGGAGGGTACCAAGATAAACAGAGGGATGGAGCACCTCTACTAAGAAGAAAAGCTGGGAGAATTGGGATTTTTCATCCTGGAGAAGGCCTAATTGTGGTCTTCCAGTACTTGAAGGGAACCGACAAGAAAGATGGAGAGAAACTTTTTACAAGGGCCTGGGGTGATAGAACAACAGGGAATGGTTTCAAACTGACAGGGAGTAGGTTTAGATTGGATATTTTAAGAAATCCCTCCCTGTAAGGGTGGTGAGGCCCTGGAACAGGTTGTCCAGAGTAGCTGTGGCTGCCCCATCCCTGGAAGTGTTCAAAGCCAGGTTGGGTGAAGTTTGGAGTAACCTGGTCTAGTGGATAGTGTCCCTGCCTATGGCAAGGGGTTAGGACAAGATGGTCTTTAAGGTCCCTTCCAACCCAAGCCATTCTGTGATTTTACGATTATAGACCCAGCAGGAATGAAGAAGAAAATAGAGAAGAAGGCTTATTGGAGACCTTGAAAATGTGTAGTTCAGGTTTGCTTGCTTTCTTGCAGTTTTGTTTCTGCAAGGAACAAAAAAATGGTGGGAAAAGCTAGGGAAAAATTGGAAATTGCACATCAACACTGAAAGACTTCTTTCTTATTTATGGTTTAGAGGTGAGTAGTAGATCTTACACCATAACAGTGCCTTTGGTTTAAAAACATGTTGTGCATCAGACAATAATTTTTAAGTAGAAGCTCCTATACCCACTAACAGTGCATGATTTTGGATATCTCAGAAACTGTGGGCTTCAATTTTCTCCATGTAGCAAATTCCTTCTTCCACAGGAAGGATACTGAGTGGCAAACATGAAAACTATGCAAGTGACTCTGTGAATAGAAATATTTGTACTCAAAAATCTTTGGAGATGCAACATAAATGTTTTACCCAAGGTCACATAAAGAGTCAGTAGCAGAGATTGAAATTCAACTGAGTCTGCTGAGTCCCATTCAAGTGCCCAAGCAACAAGACCACCTTTTCCAACTGATGTTGAATGTGCCATCTGAGACTTTAAATGTTTTGAGGTAACAGCAACTGACCCCAAAATCCTAAGTTTTATGTGAAAATATTTTCAAGTCTAAACAGTTCTGTTAAATGAACCACTAAAAATTAAGCATTGAAATGAACTGACCTGAACAACGAACTAAAACATGCCTGAGGCATCAAACAGGTTTCTATTTTTTTCTTTTTATTTATGATGGGTGATGTGACAAAAGAATTCACTAAATTCTAAATACTAAATAAATTAGTCATAACTCAACTGCCACTTCAATAATTTTTCCAGAGAACCACCACCACAGGAGCTTTTCCTCATTTGTGCTCCTTTGGCTCATCTGGTCTGTAAGATGCCTGAAAAGTGGAGAAAACAGAAAGATGGTGAAATATAGAGTCCAAATGCCAAATCCACCACAGTTCTTCCTCATCTAAGATACAACTGGGTTAAAAGCTGGGCACAAATGCCTGGCATTATATACACCCTTGTACCTCCAGGGAAATGTTAGTGAATCAAGGCCAGGTTGGATGGGGCTCCCAGCAACCAGTTCTAATGTAAGGTGTCCCTGCCCATGGTAGGGGATTGGATCGAGATGAGCTTTAAGGTCCCTTCAAACCCAAACCATTCTGTGATTCTGTGATGTACTGTACCTTAGATGCACCTAAGTCCAGGAGCTTCCCATGTGTGCACATGGCCACCTTCTTTTGGAGGGTAAGGAAGCTGAGTGTGCTGAATAAAGTCAGATGGTGACATCTGTATTTGGGACCAGATAATTGCCCAGACATTAATTACTGCTGGAGAGACAGTCTTGATGTATTATCTGTTGGTCCTAATCCCAGGGGACGTCGTCTTTATGTAGCACAATTAAAACCATAGTATGGAATGCAGGTCCTTGCATTTTTACCTCATTTTTTTCTACAATAAAAATATTGGCAGCTGTGAATACTTTCTTCTGTGACAGATTTCCCAATTTTTTTTCACTGTGAAGTCAAGCAAACCCCAAAGAAAAAGATATTCAGAAGACGTGTTCGAGTCTCTGCATATGCCCTAAATCTCTTCAGCTGATGATCAGTTCAGTAGAGAGACTAGGGTGAGTCTGTGAGTTAGGAGTTGCTGCAGGGAAAGAAAGACAGGTGGAAGACTAGAGAAAACAGAGAGAAAAGAGGAAAATTATAGGAGAAAGAGCAAAGAAGAAGCAGGGAAAAATAAAGAATGAGATGGGAGCAGATTCTCCCTTCAGGGTACAGATTATTTCACTGGTTATAGCTAAAGAATTGATTAAGTACAGATGCTGAAAAATTTGTATTCCTTTAAAAGGCCACATTAGAAAAGGCCCTTGATGCCCCTCCTAAGTACTCCAGACATGGATTTATTGTAAGGACATGTGATCCATGCTAGCTGATGGACAGGCAGCCACCAGCTGACCCTCTACTTTACAGGTGCTGCAACCTTGGATCTCCTCATGGATCCACAGAAAATAGCTGCGGATGGACAAAAATAGGTTGCCCGAAGTCTATATTCTGGCCTGCAAAACCTGGATTATAACTTTTAGATTTGGAATTTTGACTAAAATACCCCGTTTCTGATATTCCTCTTGAATATTTTTGAAAACTTTACATATTTTCCTTGGTCATCATCTCCCTACTTCAACCCTTTCTTCCCTGAAATGAAAGAAAACTAATTTTCTCCCACGGTCTTAAAACAAAATGGCAAGTGAGTTAAGGAGGAAAGATAAATGGGCAAATGAATAATGTTCTAATTATTTTAGTAATCCCTCTTTTTCAGTCTTTTCCCTTCATAAGGCTCTTATAGTTTTCTGTCCTTATCACCCCTTTGTTATGGTGCTGAATAGCTGGGGTGGGGGCTGTGCCTCATTCCATGGAATCATGCAGTCATTAATGTTGGAAAGGACCTCCAAGATCATCGAGTTCAGCCTCTGACTGGTTTGATTTGCAGCTGGTCAGCGTGAAGCATTGACTACAACATTCCTTCTGGAGCAATACCCGTGGATGTTTAATCTCCTGCAGGCACCGATACAAAGGTGAAAACCTCCCATCATGGCCAGACATGATATTTTACCTCTATCTTTACACCTCAAGGCTTCAGAATTAAAGCTGATGTTGGTTTTATCTCACTACTGCAGTGGAGGGAGCTTTAAAATACTGTATTCTCACCTTTTATTTAATTACTTTTAAGCTTGCATCAAAAGAAAAGTGATTCATCACAAGGACTTGTCTGCTCAAGACAGATGAGTCACTCACAACCCTTTGGTGGCTCCCAAATTCTTTCTGTTTTGTTCATCAGCTGGGAATTTTTTGAAGGGCTCAGAATATAAAGGGGCCATGATCCTGTTTGCTCTGCATATATGAAATGAGAAGAGGATGAAAGAGGGGAGTTGCTCCACAAGGAACTCTTTGGTGGGAGAAAAAAAAAAAGCTAAGGGAGAGGAGAGTTCTGTCTTTCAAAAGTTTTAAGATAATTTTCAGGTTTTGATAAAATATTGCAATTCAGCTTTTCATTTCATTTGCTCTCATTGTAGAAGGTTAGCCCTGCTCTTCCTTCACCCCTTTTCTTCCAAACCTAGACAAAATAGAGCTATTTTTCAGTACTTTCTTTACTTGAATGTCCATTTTTAAAAGGTGATTTACACTCTGGAGCTTTCACCATTGTAGATGTTCAAAAGCCAACTGGACATGGTCCTCTGCAACTGGCTCTAGGTTTGGACAAGCTGAGCTACCGGAGTTTCCTTCCAACCTCAGCCATTCTCAGATGCTAGAACACTGTGATTCCCAGCTTCACATTTCAGTGTGAGCAAGAAATCTTCCTTTTTCCAGTTGTTTCTTAGGCTGGTTTGCAGAAGGGGCTTTCTGGAGAAGGAAAGATATTCTCTAGCCTATGACAGGTTATAAATAATCCCACCTTGCTTAGACTCACCCTGCTGTGAGCTGGATATACTTCTCCTAAGGAATGGAGCTGCCTGTTCCCTCCCCATACTGTACGAAGGCAAAAGGCAGCAAGCAGCAGCCTTGGTGAGGAGTGTTTGGTGGGCTACAATTTGTGATATTGTGAGAGGTGTCCCCACTCCAGGGAGGCAAAACAACCTCAAAGAGAATCAGAAATGCTTGAGGTCTCCTTCCCAAAGCCATAAATGCTTACGCTCACTCCAGCCACCTCCCACCAAAAAAGCTGAGTGTCTTGACAGAGAAATTTGAAATCTTGGCAACCTTCCATGGAGGAAAATAATCTTTAAGGAGCCTCAAAACTGCCCTTGGGCAAATCCTCTTTTCATAGTCAAAATAATAATAATTAATGAAATTCCACAGTATTCAGAAAAAAGCTAAAGCTTTTAGAAAATCTCCAGGCTGCCATTTCCAATTATAAATTGCCATATCCAGTAACATCACCCTGATGAAGTGGAAGGTTGATCTGTACAGGCAAGTGAGGATGCATCTAAAGTTGAGATAATATCAGCACCTCTCCCTGAAGATATGAAATAAACTGCATCAGTTTATTAGATTAACATATTAAAATAAAATTAGCATCCCTGCCACTGTGCCCAAACTAATGCAAGGGAGCTCAGTATTTGATTATTGGATTCACCTTGCTCTTTGGGGATAGATGATTAACTCTTTCCAGTAAGAAGACACCTGATGTCTCAGTCTAACCTCCTGACACATGCTTGTAAAAAGAAATATTTTACTGAAAACAGAGACAAAGAAAGAAAATAAACTGGTAAACATTGAAAAGCAAGGAGTGAAGTGAGGTTCTAATTATAACAACATGCTATGAAGAGGTTTTAGAACTCACTCTTCCACTCTCTAATCACTAATCTAGAATGACATCATTTCATAGGATCAGATTAGGTCATCACTCAGGATTTCCATGACAAAAGCCAGTGTTAATGTGGATTCATCAAGCTCAGCACATATTAGAGAAGAATTTTGCAGCACTGTAAGTTTGATCTATGTACTGGTTTTGGAGACTTGCGTATGATGTCCTCACCTTCAAACATTGGAATGAATTGGTTCTTCTGATGTGACAGATTATAAAAGTGACCGTGTTCAGTTAGGTTTAATATATGAATTCAGACAATTTGCTTTTGTGCAAAGAATAGAAAACTGTGTCGAATGAGAGAAAAGATTCAGTTCGTACAATTGAAATATGTAAACTGCAATCTAAAATATTTTCATGAAACAATTAGAATTTGGTAACCTTTTTTTTCTGCTCTGCTTTTCCTCTAATCTCAGAATGTAAATCTCTAATCTCTGTGCTTGTAAAATGCCTTGTTGTCAGTCCACCTTTATTCTACTGCAAAAACACTTACACCATAACATTTTTTTCAGGGAATATGTCCATAACAACTAAATGTACACTCCTGTTATAACAAAGACAGGAATCAGTACTTTAATTTAATCCTGAAATTTGAAAATCAGTGGGATTGGTTTCTACAACTGTAGGTAAGGTGAGGGGAAAAAAAGGAAATTGTACTGAACCTTTCTGGATTTTCATAACAGTTATTCCAGCTCTAATCATGGAATAGTTTGAGTTGGAAGGGTCACTAAAGATCATCCATGGGCGGGGACACCTTCCACTAGGCCAGGTTTCTCAGAGCCCTGTCCAAATCGACCTTGGACACTTCCATGGATGGGGCAGCCACAGCTTCTCTGGGCATCCTGTGCCAGGGCCTTGACCCCCTCACAGGGAAGAATTCCTTTCTAATATCCAATCTAAACCTGCTGTTGGAAGCAGTTCCTCTCCACGTTTCTTGCAGGATCCCTGACCAAGTGCTGCACTGGGCAGCACTCACCGGCCTTGGCCCCGTTTCAGGGTATTCCCTGTTCCCTCCTCTGCATCAGACTTGAAACTTAAAAGGTGGACATTTTCCTCTGAGGTGGCACAAGCTGTCCCACAGAGGTATTTCCTGAGGATAAACACTCCTTCCAGTGTCAGGGCGGGCAGGTCTGTGAGATGAACAGTATCTAAGGATCAACTCCAGAAGGAATCTTCTCTGATGTAAATGAGAAACGTGTTGCTTTTAGATAGGTAAACTGAGCTGAGACAGATCCTGCCCCACCAACATAAAATGATCCCTTCGAATAAACTATTTTGTTTTAAACAAATCCTAGTCATGAACCTGTATTTTCTGAAAAAAGGAAAAGTAGGTGGGTTTTTTTCTTCTTTTAGAAAGCAACTAAATTCCTGTATGATCAAAAATCAAGGAGAATAAAATGTTTATTGGCAGTTCTGCCCTTTTGTCTGTTTTCTACCCAGTGGAAAAGCAAAGAAGTAACACTCCATTATACCCTTGTACTCCAGCTACTGGTTTTGTCTAATATACAGGAAAACAGAAATAGTCCAATTTGCAAATCCTTTTAAAAACAGTGGAGGATCTCTATCAATTGCAATATGGAATTTAAACATGTCCTTGTGTCCCAACTTAAAATATATCACCCTTAGCCTCATAGAAATGGGCTTGTAGAGGGATGATTTATAAATCATTCAGTAACAGATGATGTTACAACTAAAGCAGTGGGAGTTTTGAAATACCTACATCAGATTAGGCTTGTGTTTATTTCAAAAAAGGCTCTGATCTACTTTGGATTTTTGGCAGGCACAACATGAGCCCAACATGAACTACTGTATATCAAAGCCTTTTTTGAAAGTCAAACTTGGAATGATTCCAACATCAATTAAAAAACATTTGATGTCTTTTGGACTTCAATTTTTTAAATATTTTTTTTTTCTTTTCATTTACCCTGTCCAGGCCTGTCCATAACAAAGATCCCACCAGGAACTAATGAAATTGCAAATATTTTTATGTTTCCTTTATTTATGGCTCTTTTTTAAATGTATTTTTTTGCTGTGATATTTTTTAATAAACAAATTAAAAGAGAAAATCATTCACAGCCATCCACTTAAATTAGTCAAGATTAACATTTCATATGCATTGAAAAGTTTATCTCAGATATAAATGACAGCAGAAGAGATAGAAATCAGGCAGTATTGAAAATTATGAAAGTTTTCATGCTTTTCCTCTCTCATCCCTCTATGATTATGATACACAAATTACTTCTGACTAACTCAGCTGCATTCGTGTGGTCTAATGCAAATCCAGTAGCAAAAGAGCTACCATTTAAAGTTAAATGAACCCTAATACACCAACATTTTTTATCAGATAACAAATATATATGTCAGTGGGAGATACACAAATGTAATCAATTGTGCATGTAACCACATTTACAAACAGTACTAACTACAGAATCACCATTTTTCTTAACACATCTCTGAGTAGAGTCTCTGTTAATATGGTCTGCTAATGGTTTTATAACCTTTTACACCAGGACAGAGCTTCATGATGGAGGCTTCTTCCTCTCAGTCTGCTAAGGGTCAAAGAGTAGGTCCAACAGGTAAGAAAAAATGAATGGAAAGCCTCTGAGCAACTCATTGTTCTGGAAATTTGAAAGCTCATGGTGTACATTACCCTGATGTAAATAACTTGAACTCAAAACCATGAGAACCCCCGCAGGTGAAAAACACAACCACAGTCTGCAGGGCAGGATTTTGCCAAGACTGGTAATGAACCTTCCTAGGCAAAAATTCCAATAATGCCTGGTATTGCTTCTGTGTGCACTCCTGAGATGGTCTGGATTTGATCTGTCCATGATCTAATTTCATTGCCTACACATTTACTAACTCTGACACAAGTGAAATTATCTTAGTATAGACATCTTGCAGCCAGAATTTTACCTGTGCTTTTTAGCTTCACCTGCTTTTGGTTGGGTTGTCTAACCATGATCATCTCCAGGTGGTGCCTGATTGAACATGTTCTCTTGCTGCAATGCAGACCAAGAAAAACCTCCTAGTGACCACCGAGAAAAAGTGTTCCACCCTAGAAAACACATTCAGCTGCAGGCTCAGGCTCTCAAAGGTCTGTGATTCATATATGTTGCTGCAATGACCATTAGTATCTCCATAAATGTTATTTCGTGGGTGCAAAGCCTCAGTCAGTCTTCACTTAAACTGTGCTAACACAGCATTGCAGATATAGAGTGCAGTGTTAACCATTCTTCAGCAGAACTAAAGGGTATTTACTCATGGATTTGATCCATATCTATCTTAGCATTTTGTAACTTGACTTGCCACAGTCAGTGACATTCAGTGAACACCTCAGTGAAGTGAATGTCACATAATTTCAGAATATGTTCTTGGCTTGGAGCAGCCCAGAATACCTAAGCCTTGTCACATCTCTGTCAAATTTCAGAGCATGATACATTTTTGTGATAGACCTTGCACAAAACCCTACAGTGGAATGAACTTACTGAAACTTTCCCAGTATTTTTGTCTGAGTTGGGGAAGCAAAAAGAGAAGTTTTAAAAATGTAGAGGGGAAGTGAGACCCAGGAATGAGCAATTTCATTACAAGGTATCTTGGCTTCAAGAACCCCAGTGTAAATGCACCCGTGTCAGACGCATTTGTAACCCACCACACTACGTATTTTAAATCCCAGTGCTTGAACAGCTATGAGAGAGGTAAACAGATTTGTGGCAGTGTCACAAAAGCAGGAATCAGTTAAATTCCTGACTTGGTTCTTAGTTTTATGATTCTAGGCATGTCTGTAGCATACAGTGCATCTCATCCATGTTTTACCAACAGTTGCTTACCCTCATAATGTGGCATCAGCTCCACATTGAGGAAGCTCAATTTCAATGTCTAGAGGAACAATACAGGTCTCTGTATTCAAATGAGGTAAGTTCCCTTTAGAGCCAATGGAGACCAGATCAACACAGTCAACAGTCAAGACCAGATCAACACAGAGAAGATTAATTTCCCTTAAGAGTATGTTAAGGTGTCTTTCCTGATCTTGGCTACCTCTCCAGAGGAATTTGGGTCTCACCTAGATCCTTGTATTGTTTCTTCTGACTGCGTGTGGGTGCTTTGTGTATCTTAGGGCATTTTATTCCTATTATCAGGAAAACGAATCACCTACAATTACAAAAATAAATTCCTACAATTGTTTAAGATCTTTCTCAGCATTAGCCATTTTGTGTCTCGTTTTTTCGTACCTGTAAATGGTTTCTGCAAACAAGGTCTAAATTTAAACCTCCTGTGTTGATTAACAGAAGATAAGAGCCAGTATCTCCAGACCAACAAATCTTTAGCTACTTGCTCATGTGAACAAGCTGAAGGAAAAGAGTCATTGCAGAATAGAAATGCCAAAATGGCTGAAGTCCTACAGCCATGGGTTATGCAGTTGGGTTACACCATAACCTGACAGAGACTGTCACTCACAGCTTTACACTGTTTCCTCTTGTCCTGTTTGCCTGGTACCTTCTCAGCCCCATCTCTGATCTACCAACCACCTTTGTGCAGCATCACTAAGCCTGAAAAAGTCCATGTCATTGCTTTGCCCCTAAATATTCACTGCCCCTGGAGGTATTTAGGAAGAGACTAGATGTGGCACTTAGTGCCATGGTCTAGTAGACAAGATGGTGTTAGGTCAAAGGTTGGACTTGATGATCTCAGAGGTCTTTTCCAACCTAGTTGATTCTGTGATTCTGTGATTCTGTGATTTTCAAGGGAATTCAAGTCGAAGCTTGGATAAATTGGGGCTTATCACCACACTTCTTCTTTGCTCTTTTGTGGGAGCTCACATAGTAGGAGGATAAAAAATTTTATGGCAACCATTAGGAGCTCATTAAATCTCATTAAGAGGTCAACTCTTTTTATGGCCCTTGTTTCTAAGTTTGTTCCAATCTTTACTGTGCTAATCTCCACTGTTCCAATAACGTAGATATGGAGACAGTGATATATTTTTATGAAGACAAGGTGTGAGGGATTAGTCTACATTATCCATAGCCTAGAGTAAAAGATGACCTAGTTGACTCCAAAACCTTTCCTTTAAGTTTGAAGTAGAAGCTACCTGAAATACTGTCTTATGTTGTTATACATAAGCTCATTTTTGGTGTTATTACCCAATACTTCTTCTGAGTCTCTTTCTGTCGTGCTTCCTTTCAACATCTCTTCACAGCAATCCAACTACATATCTGAATATTGCAAAAACTATGAGTAAAACATTACAACAAGAGAACACCAGATAAAAATTCCCATTTGTGGATACAAACCTTCTTAAATTGCCATTATATATTTTGATGATTTTTTAGCCTGTGGGTGCTATCACCATAATTTGCAGTGTATAAGTTTTAATAAGTCAATTATAAATGTAATGTATGCTGCAAATATCACCACAGCAGCAGCTTAATAAACAGAGCCTTTTTTTAATCTTATCCTCAAAACAGAGTTAATGTACCATTCCTCTAATTTATAATCAAAATGCAAAACAAAATTCAGCTTAACAGTTGTAGCATAGCTGAGTTGCCTCATATCATTAAATTGAAATACCTGAAGGCAAACCTGTTCCCTAACTGTAAAAGACACTAAACAACTACATGTGTATATGGGGATAATAACACATATTTGTGTCTATATATGCATGTATCTGCATTTGCTTCTACCTTATCTGCATTTACTTTTACCTACATTTTTTAGATGGAGAAGAAACATATATACACATATTCCTCTGGAGTGTATGATTTCTCAGCAAGGTACAAAGTTTATAGCAAAATGATTTTGTCATATCCACATTGCTCTAGTGCAGAGAAGACATTTTGCAGAATGTATGTTGCAATCTTGTTCTTAATAAGGTACAAAAAAACCTCAAGGAAACTCACCCAGAGAGTCTCAGCCTTATATGAACATTATTGTTGTTTTTCCTATTCCCAGAGCAGTCAAACCAATGCTCCTACTGGGTATTACAGTCATAACCCATCTTCCTAAACTGTCCAAATTCTCTATATAGCCAACACTTCTGCCTTGGGAAAGGCCAGGTGTATGCCTGACAGTCAGGTAATTGGAATAACAAACTTATGCCAAGCCTGAATCCTCATTGACATCTTTAATTTTGGAACATTAATCATCTAAAGATCAGACTTCTGGTCCCTGTTATTCATCTACACTGCATCTCATCAGAGTAGAAAGATTAATATTTCCAGAACAGAACTCATGTCTTCTGAGAAACCTGAAAGCTGGAGTTGCCTGAAGTTCTGATCTCTCTCCATTAATTACACAGGAGTCTTCAGTGATTAATGTAAACTACGTGCTTAAAACTGAGGTTGCTGAACTCCTTCCATTCCTTCATCCAGACAACAGTGTTACAGGGATGATCTGCTACATAGCAAGAAAATGGGAAATTAACTTTTTTGTTGTTCTTTTAACACTCAATATACTTGATAAAAAATCGTTTTCACTGATGTCTTCCGAAAAGAAGACAAAATTGCACGACTGTACAGTCACATGGGATTGCTCAACAACCTTCAATGAATTCTTAACTGTTCTGTATAACACAGGTACATGCAAATATACAGTATTTACTGAGTGGCAGCAGAGTGAAACTGTGGAGGAAGATAAAACAAAAGATGCATCATGCATTCTCCACAGAAGAGCCTTTTTTCCCCCTTTGTTTTGAGCCCTGATCCTATTTCCATTGTTGTCATTAACCAGAGTCCACTCTGAGTCCAGTGACATAAGGTTATTTTTAAAGTTAATTGCATTTAAAGGATTGTGTGGGAAAATTTGAACTTGAATGCATGTAAGAAAGTACCATTTATTATAGGATGGAGGCAAGAGAAAGTGATGTCACTGATTCAGGTGGGGACGTGGGTAAGCATTCCAAAAACATTTGGAAAAACCTGGTTGCTTTCAGTTTAAACTTAATCCCAGGGAAAGGGTTATATGAGGAAGCAGAGAGCAACAAAACATTTCCAGTTATCACCACTGAGCTGGTACCTCTTCCCATCAACCTGACATCTCCTAAACCCTGAAGGTAGAATTCATGGAATCATGAAATGGTTAGTTTGGAAGGGACCTTAGAGATCATCTAGTTCCAACCCCCTGACATGGGCAGGGATCAAGTAAACTTATATTAGACACATACATGATAATTTTCAACTTCTAAGCAAACCATATTTTTATAAAGTTTTTCCTTTATAAAGAGAAAAAGAACAAGTACTTTCAAGACAGGATTCATTTGTTGTATTTTGGATGTCTACTATAGGATAAGATAAATAGCAAACCTAAAAAGCCAATTTCTCTCTTTTATAGGAGAGAGTCTAGAAAGCCCTCAAGACATCAATGCCTATACTCAACCCCTCTTCAGAGTGTAATTTGTCATGTTCTCAGAATGCTTTTCTATGTAATTTGTCATCTTCAGTGCAGTCTAGCTACCTATACCCACCTTTTTTAGATACATCTGTGATGGAGAAATAAAGAGGTGCAGCATAGCATGACAATATTCTTCAGGGAATCACTAGGAAGCTGGAGAATCCATCCCCTTTGCTTTCTAGGAAATTTCTAAAATACAGTTCATGGACTACATCTCCTTTTTCTTTGAGAAGTGTTTAGAAGATGACCAAGATCTGGATCTGTGGATAATTTTCCTTACGCACAACAACAGATAGGAAAGTAGTTGGGGTTGCAGGGTCAGAGGGAATAGTACCCTCAAAAGGCTGACCATGAACATGACCAGCACTGTCTCCTTTCCGTTAGCTTTTAGCATCTGAGAGAGATCCTACCAATATCCCTGTATCACAGTGAGTGTCTGAGCAATTTCACATTCAGTGTGACTAAAATTCATGTTATTTCATGAAAGGGAGACAGGTTTTCTGACCTACTCACCGTTTCTGTTGATGCTACAAGAGGGAGATGCACTAGATACATGTTGACAGTCCCTGGTTGTCTTCTCAAGCTGCATAGAGATAAATTGAATTGATAAAAACCAGAAATAGTTTTGAATGGAGAGTAGATTTAGGAGTTGCAATAGCAAAATAGAAGGACCATTCTTTTTTATTTCTTCTCTAGCTTCTAAAAAGATATTTTAATATTTAGCTAATTTTTCTGCTTAAAGACCTTTATTTTAGATTTCCACCTGGACTGCTTGAATCTGATATTTTAAGGGTCATATGAAGGAAGTGCATTTCAAATGCTGTCTATGCAGACAGTAACATTATCCATAATATGTTAGTCTACACCTGTCACTGATGTCCTGTTCTCAACAGCAAAACATTTTGCAGTAAGGTTGAAGAGAAAACCCAAAACAGCTCAAATCAGAAAGCATTTGCTCTGACAGATCAAAGAAATGAAATGGAGAAATAAAGGATGTCATGAACTGAAAAATTCAAAACTCATAAAAAAGGGTGTTGGGTTCTGCAGGAATAAATCATTCTATTCCCAATTTCCAGTTCAAAAGCATTGGATAGTAACCCAGGGCATTCCAAATATTGCCATCAGGCAAACTTCCTGTAAAGGCCCATTCAACATGTTCTGGTGAGAAGTTTTTCTCTCAAATGGTTAAAATTCCTATGAGATCCAGGAAATTCATCAAGGTGTTTTATTTATTGTCAAGATTAGAGGCAAAAAATGGGACTCAAGACATGGGTAAACACAGGGATCTCTTGAGGGTTTCTGTGTCTTGTCACTTTGTTTCTGAAAGTCAAAGAGCTTGAATTGCCCAGACTTTCCTCTCATCCATGCCCTCAGCTGAGGCAGCAAGCCCACATCCTGAGTCCTTAATGTAGATGTATGATATTATCCTCAGCTTTAGGAAACCTTTCAGTGTTCCTTGTACAGCTAAGGTAACTTTATCCCATGATAATTTGAGCCTACTTGAACCAAAAAATAACGTACCAAGAGATAAGTGAGGACGTGTACACCGAGACTCACCAATCTTTACTTTTCCTGTCTGCTCCTCTTCTTCTCTCAGCTCACCTTAAGTTTACATGGAAACCTGGAGAAGTTAATAAGGAACATCAGACATGATGTTTCACGACCCTTGCAAACCATGCCTGGCCTTCCAGACAGGTTTCCTCCGTTTACCCTGTTCTAGATAAGGAACCATCCTTCCCTCTGCCACTACAACTCGTTCACAAGGGAGAAAGCGGCATTACACAGTACATTTTCCACTGCTGTGCCGTATCTCATTTACTCTTGCTCCTGAAATACACAACCTCTAATTAGCTCATTCAACTCTGCTCTTTTTTTTAAATCTGAGATTGAAAATTAAAAAAAAAAAAAAAATTTATTACTGACTAACATTCATTAAAACTTGCAACTAGTTTGTTTATTGAAACCAGACGGCATTTCTTCCCCTTCCCCAACCTGTCACTATGTGGTATATTCACATATAATGCATCAATAATTATACAATGCATTACAAATGAGCTTTTAAAGCCAGGATGCAAATTAGGAATGTAAATGTGGGTTCTAAATTGGCTATGTTAATATGAAATATGATTCTTTCTAATAGAGTGGGAGTGAGCCCCAGCGGTATTGATCTTTTCCCTTTTCTGCTTGAAACCCCACACACCCTCCCCAGTTAAGCAGCAGTGTCTTTTCACCTCCCCTTGCTGAGACTCATCTGGTCAAGTCGAAGTCTTTCCTCTTATTTGCCTGTGCTGAGCCATGAGCACTAAATGAAGCGAGTAATTTGGTGCATTGTTGGGGGGGACAGGAGGAGGGGGACTGGGGAAGGGGGGCAGCTGACAGTGAATGGTGTCAGCTGCAGAGGCAGCAGAAAAAGCCGACATCTTAATAAAACAGCCTCGGGCAAAATCCCATTAAAGCCTTCAGAAGCTTGTTTCCCTGCAGTTGAGCAGGTAGGCGTCGTGCACTGCGTGGCAGCCCTGAGTGCTCTCTGGGAGCCCAGTTCAAAAAAAAAAATAGGGAAAAAAAAAATTGAGTGCTTTTTTTCCCCCCCCTCTTTCTACCCCCCTGATCTAAATCATCCACCAGCCTCTGCTCCTCAGAGTCATTTGCAAGGCAGAGAGAGAGGGAGGGAGGGCGAGGGAGCACGGAGAGCGCGTGTGTGCCTTGATGTGCAGGGACTAAGTGCCTATGCAGTGGCAGGAGTTGCTGGCGAGCGCCGCTCGCCCATTAACGCTCCAGCGCAGACCTCGGGCTGACCTTTGGAGAGGAGAGGGAACGGGGGGACACGGGCAGAATGACAATGAGGAGATGGGGCATGGAGTGGCTCCCTGCGCGGCCGCCTCCCAACCTGGAGTGAGGACATGGGCACCTCTCGCTCAGGGGTGGTGAAGGGGAAGGGAGGGAAAACGGGACAGGACAGCGGGCAGGCTGTGGGTTGAGAACAATGGAAGGTGATAAACTCTCCACTAAATCTCTGCTGTTCTAAAATTAATTCTTGCTACGTATTGCTTGGGAGAAATCACCTCACATGTGTTTTTCTTGAATGAGCAGTGGGTGGACATAATTCTATTTTGATGAGGGTTCTGTGGCACTGTGCGTCCCCTGATGTCAGGGACTGTACAAGCGCGTTGAGCCAGGGAGATTGCCCATACCCTTCAGAAATCACAGCTTCAATAAGGAAAAAGATCAATTAAAATACACAATTAAAAATATTTCATCCCCTTTGCAGCATGGTGATGCCTCCTCAGTCCCACACATATCCGTCTCTTGATGATGCTCCCTCTTCGTGAGTGAGTTCTGGGTATATGGACTTCTGGAGCATTTCCAGACACTATTTAGACATGAATTTATATTGCAGAAGTCTGGTGGATACTGGCAGTTCAATGCACAGGCAGGAACAATTCTGCCTGACTCACACCATCATGTAGCTGATCTGACTCTAATAAATCATGGCAGCCTCCTAAACAGATAGATGATGCACTTTGTACATTTGAAAGACGAGTTAGGTCTCTTAAGAGAATACAGTCTGCTTTGGCTTAAGATCACTGTACCTCTGTATTGTATATTTAATGTTTGATGGGTGTCTGGTTAAAAAAAAAAAAACCAAAAATATGGCTTTCTTAAGTTAAATCAATTTTATCGGTTCTGTCAAAAACATTTCGGCTTATGAGTGACCCTGTGCTGAAAGAACTTCCTCAGTGCATCTGGAACTTGATGCAGCAGCTTTTGTTCAGCTATCAATCATTTCCGCTGAGGGCAAGGAAACAAGAAGTCTGCTTGGCTCTTAGTTTGGCCAAAAGCTACGGTTGAATCTGTACTCACTTTGCCTCCATTACCCTGTCTGTAAAGCAGCAAGAGCAAGAGCCAAGCTTTTCCTTTACCCAGGCTCTGCTGCCTCTGCCATGGGCTGTAATATTCAGGCAAGTACCAGAAGGAATAATCACATCTGACAAGGAGAAGGCTCATTCCATTATGGCTAAATTGCTTTGGTTTTGCCAGCATCATCAAGCCACCAGTAACTAGGTACAATTTTGTGGACTTCAGTAGAAGCTACTCTACATTTCAGCTTTTCCTGAGAGCTCAGCTAGAAAAATCTCAAATCATTCCTGTATTCTGAATTCCTACTTCTTTTTTTCCTCTGTTCTTTTCTGTCTTTATTCACTCTTTATCAATTCCTCATTTTCCCTATTTCCTCGCCTTCCTCACTTTTTATTTTAAAATCTGTCTTTCTACTCTGGAAAGTCCCAGAGCATTTTCCAGCCTGCATTTTAAAGTTTGATTCCCCCACAAGGGTGCATCTACTGGCAGAAGTTGAACGAATGGGATTATTCCCTCACCTCTGAAATGCAGCCACTTCTGAGGTAGAGCACTGTAGCCATTCTGTCATCAGCATGTGCCTTGGGTCTCTGAAGAGAGAGTGAAGAATAACCTTTTCACCTGAAAGTACCTTTTTAGGTAAGCTGAACATAACTTGGAATTAAGCCAGAATACCACAGCTAACACTGTTTTATGAGCATAGCTTGGGATTGTGAACAGAAATGTCAGAACATTCCTTTGATGTCTCTCTATCGGACCTGTAAATGGAAAGTGCAAAAGTTTAATCTTTCTCTTATATGTATGTATATATATCACAACTATATGTGTGTGTGTGTGTGTGTGTTTGTACACTCCCAGATTTTGGAAGCAGAGCCTCCTGGAAAGTCAAGTAAAAGTAAACGACCAGTGGGAAAGATTTTCATAATGGTAAACGTTCTAGTACATCGATGTATAAGTGGTTCTCATCATATTTGTAATACATTTTAATACCTCTGAGGAAAATAAAACTAAACTGCATTGTGTAGCCCCAGAAAGGGACTTCATTTTCTTAGCATTGTGCAGTGAGATATTATTATTCCCATGATGTGACACAAGGCACAAAGTACTTCCACCTCCTCCTTTAGGCTCTTTTGCTGGTCATGGATTGTTTATACAATTCAGTCTGGCTAAAAATCATTTCAATCTCAATAAATCTACCTGTTCTCCATGTCTGTTATTCCTTTATTTATATACACCCAATTGCTTTGCCCTTGATCACTAACTTGAGCTACATCCGTGTGTTCAGAAGTTCCACATCAGAGACAATTTTTCTACTCCCTATCTGGAGTCTCAGCATGGCCAAGACAACAAGATCAACTCCTTTAGGTTTACAGAAGAAACAGAAATTCAGTCAACTCAGCAAAGATGTCACCTTAGGTCTCAAAACTTGATGCTTCACTTGGAGTAAGAGATGGCACTTTTATGCCTGGTACTGTCTGGTTGAATCACATGATCAAGTCACTATCTCGTGCATTACTTTGAGTAATACTGGTGAAAAAAGGCAATCTTTGAGGTTCTACAAGTTTGTCTGCAATTTTATGGTGAACAGTTTTGCTGAACCAGAGTAGAACATCTCCAGATCTGGCTTTCTCAGATGCATGTAAAGTTTGCCCCAGACAGCCATGGGAGAGACAGAAAAGTCTTTTTGGGAATTAGTAGCTATCTTTAAATGGGAAACATCATCAACAATATTGTGACAATTAAAATGTTTTGGTTTGGTTTGGTTTGGTTTTTTCCCTGTGAGTTAGAACATTGAGGATTCTGGATTTATGACCCAGCCACAAGAATCAGGAAAGAACCTAACATCGTTCTCCGGGCTTTATTTTTTCAATATTACATGAAGAGTGCAGAAATAAATCTATCTTGGATATGACCATTGGATGACTTTTGGATTAAACTCGGCCTTGTTAATTCATCTGATCTCCAAAGAATGCAGAAAAATGCAGTCAATTTGTTTATAACTCCTGTAAACAAGGAACCCTAACAGTGCATGAGGTGTAAAAAGGACATGCAAAATTTGTTGCTTTTCCAGTTTTATCAGTGTGGTGGCACGTTTATTACTCACAAAAGATCCAAAACAGCAAAAGGAAATCTGGTATCAACAGAGGGAGCAACATTGGAAGAGTCAAGGATGCAATGCCTTATTTTTCCTTAGATCTGTCAAACACATCCTTGTGTGTCTGTGTGCACCTGCATAAATACATATGTATGCAAAAATATGTAATGGCCTGTCTGTTATGTGTTTGTATACATTTGAATCAGGTGTAAACTCCAAAGCAGCAAGGGTCCATTTGCATATTCAGGCACGCTCATTTCTTGAAAAGCAACCACAACCCCTCCTCTCTGTCTATGTTCATACTTTCACGTTGACGTGCATACAAGCACATCCTTCTTCTGCTTTTCCTTGTCAGAACACTTTAAAAGAAAACACAGATTTTGGTATTCCATTCTGGTATAACTTAAGTCTATAATGCTATATTTCTTCTTTCTTTTTTTTTTTTTTTTAAGAATAATCAATGAAGAGAAACTGTTCTGATTTTCTTCAGCTGCTTCTGTTAATTCCTGTGATGATTTATTTGAAGTTTATGTAACCAGGTATCTCTCAAGTGTGTGTTCCATCACAGAGTTACCACCAGGGCTCTGTATGTGAGGGAGATGTAACAGAGAATCAGTCCAGCCCTGTACTGACCTACGAGAGTCATGAGAAGGAGCAGAATGTCTTTGTGAAATTTGTTTATAAATTCTTGTAACCTGAGTATGTTGCCCAGAGAAGCTGTGGCTGCCCCAGCCCTGGAAGTGTTCCAGGCCAGTTTGGACTGGGCTTTGAGCAGTGTGGCCTAGTGGAAGGTGTCTCCCCCCATGGCAGGGGGTTGGGATTGGATGATCTTTAAGGTCCCTTCCAACCCAAACCATTCTAGGATCATGTGAAACTTGACATCTCAGGACAAACTGCACTTCACACAATTAGATCATGTCATGTTCATGATACATGTAATGACCAAACTCTACATATGAGGTCCAACACAACAACTGGTTTAGAGGGACCACCAGGAATGTATTCTGTCTTCTCCAAATCACACAAGGAGCAAACAAGAGGAATGTCTTCTAAGCTTTAACACACCTGTGAGCATTGAGGAAATGGCACAAAGTTGAGTCTGTGGAGTTTAGTTTGGATATCAGAGAAAAGGTTTTCACTCAGAGGATGGTTCGGCACTGGAACAGGCTCCCCAGGGAAGTGGTCATAGCACCAAGCTTGTCTGAGTTCAAGAAGTGTTTGGACAATGTTCTCAAGAACATAGTGTGATTCTTGAGATGTCCTGTGCAGGGTCAGGAGTTGGACATCAATGATCCTGTTGAGTCCCTTCCAACTCAGGATATTCTGTGCTTATATGATCTCTTACTGTGCTAGAGGTATTAAAAACAGAAATAAAATATCAAGTTGCATAAAAAATGAGGTACCTCAAATAAAGTTTCCTGCATCACAAATACTAGTTTAATTTGCTGCATGAATTTTAGACACATTTTTCCACGGTCTATTTCCACTGAAGGCAAAAGTAAATCTTTCACAATCTTCTGTATTTCTCATCATGTGAAAAATCCTATTGAATTCACAGGACGTATATGAGAAAATATTTAAGCTTCTACATGTAGTTTTTTTACAGGATCAAAGCCTAAGGTCAAATATCATTTCCAAAAAGCTTCTTAAGTTGAAAATCAAAGATGATTTAGTGCAAAAGAAATTCTCATGGCCTTCTCTTTTCATTCAACCATGAAATAACTCATATCTCTTGGAAAAAAAACAAAACAAACAAACACATTATTAAGCATACAAAGCTTCCAGAAGAAAGAAGATAAGGAACACAGGCCTGTGTGAGATCCTGTTTGTCTCAAGATAAGATAATGAATCTGTGATTTCTTAATAATAGTATAAAATACTATATTTTAAAGACATACACCTATAACCTCTCAATCACAGCATTTTTCTACCTTGCAGACTCATCTGCTTCTCTTTAACCTGATGTCCCTTTAACCTCAGTGGTTCTATTTTGAAAAATGTTTTAGCCAGTTTTATTTCGTCATCTTCTCCTTCTACTTTCCATATATTTTAAGAGGGGATTTTTCCAAAGAAGCCTGGGAAAACCCTTTCCCACACTGAGTTTCCCAAAGTTTGTGTTCTGGGTAGCGCTGGAAGGAACTGTTCACACCATCCTCGTCACATTGTATCAGCCTTGGGGCTCATACCTGCAGGTTATTCCTCTGCCAGTAAATTCGTGTCAGGACAATGGACTCAGATACCAAAAATTATCTATTTATAGAAATCAATTATTAGAGTAATCCCTGACATCTTTTGGCATGGACCAGTTTGCACTCACTCCCTGTAAGTACCGACTGCTGTGGTTGGTCTCAGCACTATTGCAGACGGGCAGAAGGATGAGATCAGTCCATTTTAAAAAATAAACTATGTTAATAGACATGGCCAGAGAGCAGGGTCTGGCAGTTCCACTGTACTAGAAGAGACTCTGCCTTAAATTCCAGGTGCTTTGAACTATCCTCAAGGCTGCCTGCCAGAGGGGGCTTTGCCTCCACTCCTCCCAACCTCTGCTCAAACCCCCAAGTCCAAATCAGATCCCAAACATCACTCTCCTGGGCAAGCTTCAGGGTGATTTTTGAAGACAGGTAGACATGTATGAGTCTGTGTACCTACATGGGTGCAAACAGGTTTTCATAAATATGTCCTTATCCAGAATGGGGGCTTAGACTGCAACATTGATGTAAAGAAATAGAAAAGAAAAAAAAAAAAAAGAAAGTTTTCTGGCATTCACACTGGTTATGGGTGTAGGGGATGTTAGAATAAGAAAAAACTGGAATAGCATTCATAAATTCAACCAGTATTTTGTTGGAGTGTTTTCCTGGTTATAGCACACTAAGAGCAAAAATTCATATCCTCCACTGAGCAATATCTATACAGTTGCCATAGAGCAATTTTGTCTTCGTATTAGTTAAGGGTAATTCTATTTTGGTTTATAAAATCAATGGAGCAGAACAGTGTCACAGGATAGTGGTCTCCCACTGCTACCTCGTTTAAGCAATCAAGCAAAAAATAAAGCATATGTTACACCTTGTAATGTATTTCTCATTCTTGTATCCTTACACTATTTTCATTGTCATAATGATCCAGTATATCTTTATCTGCTTGGACTTTTTATATAAGTTAGCTTCTCTCTAAGGTTTACGAATTAATAATTTAACCAACAGCCATGTAATATATATTATTTTTTCACCCAGAAGCACAACCTTCCTGAGTTACAGTCCACAGAAGATACTTCAGTTACAAGAGAAGTGGCCTACATCTGACAGCAAACTTCCTCTGTTATTCCGTGTCTGCTGCCTAATCTGTGCTGTGTTAGGTGAGCCTCAGTTGCTGTGCTCTTCTCAGAGTGACTTCCACAGGCTTTTTCTGACACACACGAGAGCATTGAGACACCTGAGGCTTGTGTTCAGCAGGATTCTGGGGAAATAGCGTTTGACTCTCTTGTAGGAAATGAGAAATAATGTCGAGTTCTTCTTCCACTTGACAGAAAAATGCGAGGGCACCGTTTATGGTTAAAGTATTTGATGAAGATGAAAATTGCAGTGTTAAATTCTTGGTTTAGCCGTGTTGTTCCTATAAAAATTTATGGTAGAGACTTTGCTTCAAAAGCACTTAGGATGATGTTAAAATGTGTTAAAATCTATGAGAATTTCTAAAGATCTAAAAGCCATTAAGCATTACAGTCCTTATTAATTCTCTTTTGGCTTTATTACCATTAAGAAATAATTGCTAGGGGGAAAAGAAGAGTAATTTTTCCTCTCTCCAATTTTTCTATTGAGAGGGAAAACATCATTGCTAACACACTTCTTTCTATTATATATTCATATTAATCTCTCTCACAAGCAGCTCAGAAGGATGCTGCTGAGCCAGTAGAATCAAGACAATAGGAATATAAGTTCACAGTTCTAATGCAAAGTCAAAGCTGTAGAGTCTCATTTAAGTTCCTTAAACATTGTCCCCTTTAACAAGATTTTAAATGCCCTGCAGTACCCCACCTCTCCTCCATCCACTGGTGCAGAAGGGTATAAAACTCATCATCATGATGTGTCTTGCAATATGCTGTTGAGATTAATTCTTTTAGCTTGGATGGAAGTGGGGAACCTGGGAAGTCTAAAATGTCATTTGAAATTCTGTGGTGTAAATGGAGTGAACTTTTGCTTTTTATACAGTACATTACACATCAGGATCTTGACCTGTGACCAATACTCTTGAGGAGGGAAGGGAGAAGGATAATGAAAAAACACTAGCTTGTTGTAAACTGTATTTTCATTTCAGTAGTTTGGTGGTAATAGAATTGGCAAATTCTAAATCAGTCCAGTCTGCAAAATGCTTATTTCTTTAAGCTGTACCAGGATGTGAGGCAACATGGTACTTAACAATCTGATATAACTTCAGAAATTTTCCTTCACAGAAATGTGAAGAAGGGTCTGGTCCAGATAATATCCTGAGAATCCTTGTAATCTAAATAGTTCTATGACTGTATTATTTTGATTTCTTCACTTTCTAGCCCTGTAGAGAATTAACATGTATATGGTATTGATGATCTAGAGCCTGAGCCTTGAAGTAAAACAAAGAGTCAAATTAACCGCAGCATTTCGATGAAAAAAAAAATCCTTTGTCAAGTTCACTATTTTCTTTGTACATCTACAACAGAATTGCCATAATTTGATCATTTTTTTCAACTAAGAGCTCAGTGGAGGTCAATGTAACTCAGAGCTTTATTACAAGGACTTTAACTCAGTTTCCAAGGCTAACTATATATGCAAGTCACAGACTCTTGATTTTTTTACTGAGAAACGCAAGATTTATTTTTTTTTTCTCAGTCAGAAGCCAGGACACTAATCCTGGAAAGAGAAAAAAAATATTGATCCCTTACCTATTAATTTAAAAATATGTGGTTTTGAACTCCAGCTCCCTTTGAGGACGCTGTAATGAATACGAGTCACGATCCCGCATACTTTCCTTCTTTTGACTAATGCCCTTTTCCATAGGAGCACTGAAAGGGAAAAAAAAAATCTCTTTTTTTTTTTTGCAGTTATTCTTTCTTATTTATATACACACTCTGGGGCAAATGACTTTCCTGTCACTGGAGGGACATCAAAAAGGAAAGCAGTTGCAAATTTCTCACAGAGCTGAACTTCCTGGAATACTTTACTTGGCTTCCAGAAAATATTATAAAAAACACTGGTTTCTTAGTTTCACTTGCTCCTTGAGGCAGATGGAACTGAGAAACAGCTAATGGGGGGTTCCATAACTAAAGAATTATCTAGAGTATTTTATCTTGATTTTTTAAAGTATTCACATCTCTCTCTTCACACTCATTTGTTATTAGTTGGACTTCCTGCTGACTTTTTTAATATTTATTTTTAATTCCCTGCTTGAAACAACATAAATGAGACTGATTTTCAAGAAGGTATTAAAGCTTCAAATTTTTGTGTTGGGCCTTTTGAGACCAATATTTTGAGTTCATCAGTAATTTTGGAAAATCTTAGGTTCACAAGAGGTCTTAGGAATTTAGACATGAGTATTTGGCTTACTATCAGTTTCTATTCATAATCAGAGAATGGGAGAGGGATTTTTATTTGTTTCTATTTCATCCCCTGAATATTAACATCAGATCTGATTCAGCATCTATTATGTAATTCAAGAGCTGAAAATCCATTCAATATTGATTATAATAGATCACCAGCAAATTGGGTAAGATTTTTTTTTTCCCCCAAAGGTTTTATAAAGTTAATACCAGGTAGAAAATGACAATATTAAATAGTGCCAGTGAAGAATTACTGCATCAGCCATAAACACTTAATCTCATAGATAGACATATGATTTCAGGCAAAAACTTCTCCCCTGTTACAAAGATTCACTGTTTAATAAAATATATTCTGATTAGAGGTAATGCTCTCCAATTCTGTTCAATGATTTGAAAAATTCAGAAGAAAATAATAGAGGAATTTTGCAAAATTTTGCCCAGAGGTGTATTTCTTTCTGTTGTGGAAGAATATTGTATGGTCTAATGGGAGAGAGGGGATGGGCCCTTCAGGAGTCCCATTCACCCTCTGGAATAGAACACATTACCCAGAAAGTATTAAAACCTTACTTCTTGGTAAGTGGTGATGGGATTTCTGTAGCTTCTCAGAAGATGGAGTCCAACCCTTACACCAAACAGGATTGCACAACCTACCCAAGTGTTGGCAGTAAGTCTGAATATTTTATTTGGATATGTAATAGGGTTTCTGTACAGGTTTCTACAAAGTCTGAGGTTACATACTCTCTTACTTCAATAGAGTTTGAATATAATACTTTATCTTGTCTTTTCCCACCAATGATTGCAACCTTGACCTAATCTAGTAGGACCATCTCCAAAGAGGTTTTGGCTTGAATGTCCAAGAGAGGGAAAACAAAGAGTTCTTTCATTCCTGATGGTTATATATATAAAATATATATTTATATATATAATATATATATAAAACACTAGTGGTATTAGATAATACTACTGGTTTACTGGAGATATATATATGTGTATACACTATACTAGATTACTGGCTCCGTGCAGTTGAGGGAAATCCTTTCTCAGCTGCTGGAATTTGAATCTTCCTATCTTACCAAAGACATTGCTGTTGTTGTGAAATTTAACTCTATTTAGAGACCATTTGTTTCTGTGTGGCAGAAAATATTGTCTGCAACAGATCCTAAATGCACAGAGAACAACCAAAGCATCGACTAAAATTCATTACATGAATCTGGCATAGTTTTATTTCCTCAGTACAAGCTGTTCACAGAGGTTTTAAGAACATCTTTCCAGAAGAAGAGAGTCAGAGTTAGCACAGGGATTTTAGAATTAAGGTGTGGTAATTTTTGTCCAAGAATTTTTCCCCAAGGAGTGTAGTGAGACACTGGCACAGGTTGCCCAGAGAAGCTGTGGCTGCCCCATCCTTGGAAGTGTCCAAGGCCAGGTTAGACAGGCTTGGAACAACCTGGGGTAGTGGAATTTGTCCCTGCCCATGGCAGGGGGTTGAACCACATGGTCTTTAAAATGTCCCTTTCAACTCAAACTATTCTATGACTCTGTGATTCTATGTAGTTGTACTTCTGGGTACCTGACTTAGTTTCATTAAGTGTTGCCACACTACTTCTTGCTAGTGAAAAATCCCAAATGTTTAACTTCACCTTCATTGCTCTGGCTGGAGCTGCTGCCATAACACTGACTGTATACACAAAATACAACATATTAGTGAAAGCACTTCCATTTGTATTCAGGACAAACCATTAGTTCTAACCTAATTTCTTTATACATGTCACAGACCTCTAGTTTTACTACAGCAGTATCCTACCCTTGCCTTCACCTTACACAGAAACAACCCCTCTAATTTGACAAAACCACACATTTATTTTAAATTGTCTGAAATTTTACTGGACTGTTGTGAAGAGGAAAGCAGGGGAGTTCTTTCCAAGACAGCAGAATTTCAGTTTTGGTCCCTGAGATGCTGGAGTAACTGACCCAGACTCGAATCTCTCTAAGGCATCACTGCAATGATGTAAATATGAGAAGCCACAAAGGTGACCTAGAGCTGCCTTCCTCCTTCCCCACCTCTGGGGAGCCAAGTTTTCCGCCGTCATCTCTAGATGTGGTTTCTGCCAACCCTCTCTCCATTTTCATCTTTGACTACAGAAGTCTCCGTGGAGGCCAATAGAAAGGGAAGGCTGGGCACTGAGAACTTGTCATATTTACTACTTTATCCTCTACCAGTCTACAGGGGGAAAAAAAGTTGCTATGAAAGGGGAATAGCTGGAGCAGGAAAGTGTCTGACTTTGGAAAGGAACATTTAGTACAGAGACTTTCACACTGTATAAAATTTGAGCTACAGCTTTCCTCTCGTCCCCATACACAGACAAAATCCAGCCAGTGTCTCAACCAACCTTTCAAAACCTTTTTCTGGCTGGAGGCTAATTGCAACTTTGCATTCTGGGAAATACAGAGGGTGTCCAAGTCATTGAAACCAAGTCTTAATTTGGACCTGAGTCCCCTCCTTATTAAATTGTTGGCAATTTGGCACATGAGGGGGCTGCTCCTGCGAACAAGAAACACGGCCCCCTCTCCGTCCTCTTATACTACAAAGCTTGCATTTTTCACAGTGGATTAGCAAGTCTAGACATCCTATAAAATGTCAATGAACGTATGGATCTTCAGTGTATATTTCTCAGGAGGGCTCTGCTTGTTTGCAGTGCTGCTCTCCCAGCCCGATCAATACAGCCACAACAGCCTTTTGCATTTTCTGTCGGAAAACACAACCCCACTCATTGGATTTTTTTTCTTCCTTTCTTACTTTCCAAGGCACTTAATCAAATAGTGGAGGCAGAGAAAACTGACGGTGGGTGGGTGGGGAGTGGGGAGTTGGATCATATATGCCGAGAACCCAGGGAAGTTGTGAATAAAGTGTTTTATTTTAATTATTATTACAAACCACGAAGGCACGATAAGAATTATCATGAGAAAAATCATACCTCAGGGGCGAGACAAGGACTGGGGAAGAGAAGGGAAAAAGGAGGAGCAGCTGAGTGCCAGAACCCCCACGGGATGTGATTATCTCCTGATAACAACATCCCCAGACTTATTGCTATTATGAAATTTCATTTTTCCATTTTTTTTATATACACAGATACATATATAAATTATTTAGGTGAAGTATTTCAATTCCCTGCAAACCGCAAGTTTGCATTAAAATGCTTCAACTGTGAGATTCCCAGGTATATTAATTTCCACCCTTTGAGGATGTTGAGCAGTCCATCAGAATAAACTCTTCATCCTCGACTGTTTTATGATATTATTACAATGTATTTTAGTTGGGGAATGGTGGGTGGAACAAGTTTTCAGAGAAATAGGCTTGTTTGGGTTCCATTTGGTTGCTGGAGGGGAAAACTCCACATAAAACAACTCTGGCTGTTCAGTAAGGCATCCTGATTTCTTCTTATTATTATTTTTTCCCCAGCACAGTTCTGTTTCTTCTCTCCCAGGTCCCCTTCCCATCTACTTTAATAACAGAGTGGGGGGATTGCTGTCACGAGACATGGGGACCTCGAGGAGTGCATTCAGCTGTGTGTTTTGTATGTTGAGTTTTCTAGCAATTATGTACAAAAATGGGGAAAGACTCATGCTGTTATTAAAATCAATTTCACAATTTCATTTGTGATTTAACAATTTCTAGTGCTGAAAGACCCTTTAAAAAAGCACTCTATTTTTTTGTTAGGCTGGCCCAGATTATGTTGACTTCTTTCTAATTTCCTTTTAACATCCTTAATTCTTCCAGAAATTTTTATTCCAATTTAAGGCCCCGATTGTAGCTCACAAATGTAATTTTTGATTAACATTCATAAAGCCATGGAATAGTTTGAGTTGGAAGGGAGCTTAAAGATCATCCAGTTCCAAAACCCTGCCATGGGCAGGGGCACCTTCCACTATCCCAGGTTGTTCCAAGCCCCATCCAACCTTGCCTTGAACACTTCCAGGGATGGGGCAGCCACAGTTTCTCTGGGCAGTCTGTGGCAGTGTCTTACCACCCTCACAGGGAAGAATTTCTTCCTAATGTCTAATCTAAATCAACTATCTTTCAGTTTAAAGACATTCCCCCTTGTCCCACATGGTCTTGTTGAAAGTCCCTTCCCATCTTTCTTGTAGGGACCCTTTAGGTACTAGAAGGCTGCTAGACGGTCTCCTTGGAGACCCCTCTCTTCTCCAGGCAGAACACTCCTAGCTGTCCCAGACAGTCAACCTTAAAGCCATTTGTTCAGGTAAAATCCCAATCAACCCTTCAGAACTCATCTAATTGTTCCCCCTTCACTAAGGTAGCAAACAGGCATAAGAAATGAACTGAAGACAATGTTTCCCAGGTTTTTTTTAGTCTTCTTGAAGCATTTTCTCAGAAAGGAAAGAAATCAAACCCTACACCTTTTTATGCTCTGTAAGTGCTTGCTGTCAGCTGTAGAGTACCAACACAACTTCAGCCTATGGACTCATTGGTCTTAGTTACTCTGACATCAGTAGTACAATCTTACACCACTACAAAAAATAGAAGTAAAACTACAGATTCTCATCTTACATAACCTTCCTTAGCTCAACTGAAATCTGTAGAATTGTATTTAATCAGTTTGGCAGCAGAAGGGGGATACAATGGATTCTTTGCTGTTTCCAAACTGCAGGTGACAAATTGATTTGTCTCACCTACTGCTGAGTCACTGAGCGGTCTTGTTTAAAAAGCAGCAATAAGGTTCAGGAAAAGAGTCAAAAACCTCAAGGGTTCTTTACAAATGCAGTCACAATGGGTTTAAGAACATGATGTTGTTTTAATATTCTAAACAAATGGGGTTTCTAACAGCTCTTACCTGTAAATTTAACAAATCGGCTCCAGTGGATAGTAAAGTTAATAAATAACTTTTCTGGGCTGCACTGTAAGGAATTGGAATCCTGAAGGAGTAAGGGCATCAGAAAGTAAGAATTTCTGTTGCACATCCTATATGTTTAATGGAATGACATCCAATCATGATGCTATCATTCAAAAGGTTTTTTTTTCTGCTATCCTAAGAGGTTGTTGTCCTTTAGAGAGCAGTTACGTACCCTAGCAGAGACACCAAACAGGTACATAGTCAAGTATCACAGAATCACAGAATCATTTAGGTTGGAAAATACCTCTGACGTCATCGAGTCCAACCTTTAAAGGTTGGAGTAAAGTATTAAATTATTAAATTTTAAGTATCTCATGGACATGCAAATAATTTACATTATTATACCACAGTGCAAACACCACAAAGAGACCTGATATAATTTTGCATCCATAAAAGGCGTTCAGGTAATTTGAAGCTGGGTAGTGGAATGCTGTGACCATAAACCTCTTTCCTTCAGAGGGCATAGCTAATTTTCAGGAGGATAGGAATACACTAGAGTTCAAAGGAGTGCCACAAAACTGATCCATGGGTTGGAAAACAAGCTCTGCGATATCAGGCTTAAGGAGCTCAACTCAGATTATCAAAGGGAAAGTGGAGAGGTGAGTTGATCACTGCGTAAGGTGCTTAGAAATGTTTGATAGCAGGGAGCTTGTCATCCCTGCTAACAAGGGCATAACAAGATCCAATGTCTGGAAGCTGAAGTTTACACAAATACAACTTATTAAAATAAGATGGAATTTCCTGGCACTGAGAGGATGTTTAGTGGCACCTAACCAGTGTGTATGTACTTGGCTTCTGGATTCTTTTAAGTGTAATTTGACTTCTGTTTATCTACATGTTTTGATTTGGAATAATTATTTAGTCTGTGCCTGTAGCAGCAGGAGGAGGAATCCAAAGGCCTCAGTTCAAGTACCTGGAAGGAATCAACAGTGGTATGTCTTTAGCATGTTCAGGAAGACACACTCCTATATTTAGGCAACGTTTACAATCCCATTTCATGTTTCTGAACTTTAGACCGATATTGGTTGTGAGAAAATTTTCTTCAAGGTAATAACTTGGCTGTTGATGATTTGCCCCCTTCTGAAATGTAAGAGGTTGTTTGCAACTGGAAATGGGATATAAAAGACAGATTTAATTTGATCCCTATTCTCTACATATTTGTCATCTACTCTGAGCTAGATATTTTGACTGAGAGGGTAGAATTTGTTCAGTTCCTGTCAGCTCTTGAAGGATCTGACCTCCCTGAAGTCTCTGGGATTTTTAGCACCTAAACTCTTCTCCCAACACATTTTGTCTTCGGCTTGTCTGTGTTGAATTTCATCTGCCACTGTGTTGCCCAATTACCTACATTTAGTTAGGCCCATCTGGAGTTCCTACCAATCCTCTTGGGCCTGGATAACCTAAATAATTTTATGTCTGTGTCATAATAGTCATAAAATAATTCTGTGTCAAAACAATTTTGTAAATTGGTGTTTCAACATTTGTCCTGAGTGCAGCTGAACAAAACCCTTTGTGTATAGCTCCAGTCTTTGCGCCTCAAGGACTCCCCTATTATACACCTGTTCTTGACAGATTGAGGCCTAAAACAGGAGAGCTTAGTCACATATTAACCAGCAGGAAGAAAGTCTCTCCTTTTTATTAATGCCTGCCTACTAGTTCAGTGTTTGGAATTCAGTCCTACCTATAAATCAACATCAGAGACTACAACCCAGTGTGTTCAAGAGCTTTGTTTAAACATCAAAAGAAGAACACAGACAAGCACTATGGTAGAAATATAACTAATCACTTGCAAATACATCTTTCCTGTCAGTGGGAGCTTAACCTTTTTGTTTAATGTTATTGCAGGAAAATGCACTTATTTACAGTCTATCTATTTTCTTTAAAGCAATAGAGAGGTTTGCTATGAAAAATGATCACATTTATTCCTAACATAACACAAAAAGGATTTTAGAAGTATTCTGTTTTCAGGAAGATTATGGGGTTGGAAATTTCAAGGCTACAAAATGATTAATAGGAACAGGAATTACTGAGCTTGCTGAACATGTTTGGCTGACCCATCACTTGATGAAACAACAGTGTACTAAGGAGGAGAAATATATCTAAGGCTTTAGCTTGTTTGTGGCTGGTAATGAACACAACATGATTGTATGTGGCACATTGATTAGATCAATTTAACTTCACACTCTTCTCCTGGCTTTCTTAGCTCATAGGGGACTCTACTAGGATTTAGCCATGGTGTGAAGAAAATCCTAGAATCTATAGACCATTCCCTTTAATTTGAATGCTGCAGATTATGGATGAAAGATTGGTCACCTCTAGGATTTAAGACTTCAAAGGAAAGGAAAATAAAGAGAGACACTGAGGGGAAAAATACAAACAAAGAGCTCCTGTGAGAAAGAACTGGAAATGCAGCCTTCTACAAGATGTGGGTTTGGGTTCAATAGTGCTCCTGAATCTGATTTTCCACTTACTCACAAAAACTCCACTGAACTCAGTGGCATTACTCCTCATTTACACATTGGGATGGGAAAGCAGAATCAACCCCATTTGTCTGTGCAGCGTAGTTCATTGCCAGCAAACAAAAAAAGATCACTGCATTCCTGGTTTGCTTTCATCTTTTGGGCTTGATGGTGTTTCAGTCAATACAAGTTTGTCATTGATCAGCAGCACGCGCTTTGTCAGTGGGATCAGGACCTCTGTATTCCTTGTAATCTGTTTTGTAGAATAACAAAAAGTGTTCCTCCCAAAGGTGCTGGTTCTGATGTAAAAATAAATGCAAAAAAATTGGTAGTACTTGGATATGGGACCTTCCTTCAGGTGATAAAATTGTCTTAGTTCTGTGGAGGTACAAATCCTCAGGCAGGGTTGGTGAACTCCAGAGTATTCAGCCCCAGCTGGAAATCTCTGGTTGCATTGCATTGCACTGCCTACCTGGGTAACCCAAGATCTTACCACCTGTAGTTGTTTAACCCCAGTAGGAAGGTGAGCCCTCACGGCTGCTCAATCACTTCCCCCTGGTTGGATGAGGGAGAGAATAAGAGGGGTGAAAATGAAACTTGCTGGATGAAATAAAGAGAGTTTTCTTGGTAAAGCAAAAGCTGTGCAGACAAGCAAAGCAAAACAAGGAATTCATTCCCTACTGCCCATGGACAGGCAGGTGTTCAGCCACATCCAGGGAAGTAAGACTCCATCACGTGTAATGTCCATGTGAGAAGACAAACATCATAAGATTGAATGTCGCCCAACCTTCCACCTTTCCCTAGCAGCTTTTATTGCCAACCACGGCACCATCTGGTCTAGAATATCCTTTTGGTCAACTGGGATCAGCTGTCCTGGTTGTGTCCCCTCCCAACTCCTTGTGCACCCTCAGCCTTCTGGCTGCTGAGGGGAAGTGAGGAGCAGAAAGAATTTGACCTTGTGTAAGACCTGCTCAGCAATAAAAAACACATCCTTGTGTTATTGACACTGTTTGCACCACAAATCCCAAACACAGCCCCATACCAGCTACTGTGGAGAAAATTATCCCAGCCAAAACCAGTATAGCATGTCCCTTATTCTCAGGGCTAACAGCCTTGGATGATGTACAACAGATGTCACAGTACATGATGGAGCTGCCTCCACCCTCCTTGCAGCACATACATTCAGTATTTATTTCTTTCCTCCATCACAATTCTGTTATGGCCTCAGCAGATGTTTTCTCCTGTCCCCCAGGGACTTTGTATCACTCAGCTTGGTCTTCTCACTTCATCCCCACTATGAGTCAAGAGCATTTGCTCATTTTTAGAGGCTTTTACACCACCTGGATTAGAAATGGAGCCCAACTGCCTACAGCAGGAACCTCAACCTCCACTTGAACTCTAGAGAAAGACTAGGTGTCTTCAGAGAGTGGCACACAACTAAATTAAGTAACAGCTATGTTTCTAAGTTGGATGCTATGAATTCCTTCATGGTTTCCATCCTTAAAGCTTTTCTTTTTCAGTTTTTTTTTCACTTTTTCCTATATTTTTCTTTCCTTTTTATTACCATCAGGTAGGAGATAAGTCTCTTCTTTCAGTCACTGGTTGCTGCCTCTTAATGCTCTTCCATCTCTACTATGCATCTCAAAAATTAACTGAAAAGTAAAATTATGACCTTCTATGAGCCTGTATTTCCTAATTTGGGTTTTTCTAGTGTTTTGTCCTAGTAACAGTTTATTCACTATAATCTTACAGACCACTTCAGGTTCCATCGTAAATGAAAGTTGCCCTGACAAGTAAGGCTACCTTGAATTGCCCCTGTCCTAATGTAAGCTACAGTGCTTTAATTTCCTGGAGTGTTAATGGTAAAAATACAGCACTAGTGAGCTTCACAGGCTGTACAATACATTATAAATAAAGGTACATGCACTACAGTATTCAAGATAAAAGGTATTAAGCTTACTGTAGGGGTACTGTAAAATTTAGTGCTCTGTAGAATATGCTAGTAGTTTCTAAAACAGCAGTCAGATCCTCACCAGGCACAAAAACAAAGCAAATTCAGGAAAGAAACTGTCAATAGCACAAGCTCTAGAAACCTTCAAAGGGTTCAGGTCTGATCTATTTGCTCTTATTCAGTAACACTTTTTTTTTTTTTTCTCTGAGCTGTTTCATTGAAATCATGATGTGGAAAAAAAAATATAGTGCAATGCAGAACAGGTCAGTGTCTGCAAACTCTCAGAAGGAGCTCTTGTCAAAACTGTGCAAATTGACACCCAGCCAGGTTAAGTAATGCTCACATAAATGTGCACCCTACTTGGACTGTAATCTTCTTACAGTTTTGGGTCTGGATTGACACAGTACCTAGCACTCCAGGATCCCAGGGAGTACAGTTTTCCAACCAGCTACAGAACATCAGCGTTGTCTGTGGCTTCAATGTATCGACTGAAAATTTTATGAAGTTCAACAAGGTGAAGTGCTGGGTCCTGCGCTTGGGTCACAACAAGCAGTGCTACAGGCTGGGGGCAGACTGGTTGGAAGGTTGTTCAGCAGAAAAGGCCCTGGGGGTGCTGGTTGGTAGTGGCTGAACATGAGTCAGAGTGTGCCCAGGTGGCCAAGGAGGCCAATGGCACCTGGCCTGTGTCAGCAATAGTGTGGTAGCAGGACCAGGGCAGTGACTGTCCCCCTGTGCTGGGCACTGTTGAGGCCTCACCTCAAATCCTGGGTTCAGTTTTGGGCCCCTCGTGACAAGAAAGAGATTGAGATGCTGGAGTGAGTCCACAGGAGGGCAATGGAACTGGGGAAGGGTCTGGAGCACAAATCTGATGAGGAGCATCTGAGAGAGCTGGAGTGGCTCAGTCTGGAGAAAAGGAGGTGCAGGGTGAACCTTCTTGCTCTCTGCAACTACCTGACTGACAGGAGGTTGTGACCAGGTGGGGATTGGTTGGGAACAATTTCTTCACTGAAAATATGGAAGTGGAAATCTTATTACATGTGTTATTTTTTTATAGCAGACAACAAAGTGCAGCTTCAGAGGACTTTCCTTCCAACAAACACACTTTGTTATTGGTCTCTGATGCTGATGTCCACAGCACCAGTTGCATGAACAAAGTATTATATTTTTGAATTCCCATCCATCTGGTCTCATAGAATTTGGTTCTACTTAAAGAGCAAAAATTGCTGATCACTATCTGGATCCTCTTATGTCACTATTTAACTCTAAATTTCCTCTAAGTTACTGGAAGTTTACTGTTTGGTCTGCAGTACCCTGCATCCCTCCTGCCGTGTTTCCCACATACCATTAAATATTCAGGCCTATTCAGATGTTTTATTTATACACTCATTTCTTCCAAATACAGAATATCAGATATAGCTCAACTGGGCCTCCATCCTGCAAAAAAGTGTAGATGTATTATTTTCAGAACCTGAGCAGTGACAAAGACTAGACTTCTTAGTCTTAAATTGTATATACCTTCTTGTAGGATCATGGCTCCTGTCAGTAAAAGCTGAAATAGCAAAGTATTTTGGGCTAATTTATTGCCTCTTTATTATTCCTTTTAAAAATATAAGTTGATTTCAAAAAAAAAACATCCTCTGAAATGGAAAGTTCAAACATTTAACTTGAAAAAGAAAGGTCTGTGCCAAGTCATTTAATGTTTCCTCTTTTCTAACACTCTATTTCAATGAAACTATTAGAAAAGTGTTGTTGAAATTGTGTGTAGTTTTGTTCCTTCCAGGAAAATGCAGAGGGGGTCAGTTCCTGCCTCTAAACTCATATACAAACTTGCATGAAGCCCAGGGGTTTATAATACAAAAGTAAGTGAAAAAGAAGTACAAAAATAGACTGAGTGGGCCCACTCTAATACAGTGGAGTTCAGTGCTACTTGAGACCTTCTAGGACATCCAGGCCATATAGAAGGCTGGCCAATTGTGATACAAGGTGGCCTTTCTCCTTCTGGGGTAGCAGGTCAGCAGTTGGCATTTCAAGTGTCATTAAACACCCTTGAGTTGTGTCCAGCACACCTACATGACCATCACTATATTTGGTAACTAACTCATAATCTTCAGCCTGCAGAACAAGATCTGGTCATGAGATCATAGAATAGAATTATTTAGGTTGGAAAAGGCTCTTAGGGTCATTGAGTACCCATAGATGGCAAATACTTTTAGGTTACTTTTGGGGCCATGATGTGTCATTTGGTAAACATGAAGGTTTTTTATTAAGTTGTACTCTGGTTGCTTAACACCATTGTCTCCATCTCATACACCAGATTCTACTGGTTTTTGGCTAAAAAAAACATACCAACTGCCTGGAACAAGCCAGGCAGGTCATACAGTGGAAGAAGTGGTTGAGAACTGAGGTATAATGATGTAGGGCTGAACAAACACAGAGCATTCCTAAAGTGTGGAATGTGACAGGTCTGAGCACCTGGTGATCCTCAAAGCTGGGGAGAAATGTTGAAACTCCAGATCTCTGATAAATTTCAACACCAGTAAAGCAAAAAAGAAATATAAAAATATGAAAATATACCTATGCTGTCCCTCGATTTTGATGATAAAGAGAAAATTCTACTTTTTAATCTATGTCCTTGAAGTTTTCCAATACCCAGTTCAAGAGCTGTGAACTATACATGATTTCCAATGGTCTGTGTGCAGCAAGCAAAGCTCCAGCTGAAAAGCCCTGTGCTTAGACACTGATCAGATTAATAACCTGCAGCACACAAGCTGGAGCCCTTCGAGTACAGCCAGCATATCCAGAGACATGGGCCACTTGAACAATATGTGGCTGTGCATAAATCCACCCTCCACTTCTGCCTGGCCATGGGGCAATTGCCAGTTCATTGAGAACAGGGCAGTCCCTGCCACTCCAATCATCTCCTTCCCTGTGGCCACTGTAGCTCCAACAGACACTTGAACTGAGGCACTGGTTTTGTAGAAATCAGAGCTGATGGTGCAGAGGCCTTTTGGAAATAATCAATTACCATGTTAGAACAGAGTGTGGTGCTGATGGAGATCTTTGCTGACAAAAGCCCTGCTCTCACTGGTTGTTCAGCACTGGCTCCTCACTTTGTCTTTCACACCCTGCAGGACAGGTCATGCTGGTGAAAACAGAGATCTGACCTTCTGTGCCAATACCTTGATTTACAGCAGCAATAGCAGGACTTGGCATCACGACCTTAACATGGTTATTTTGGAAATGAGTTGCATCCAACATGCTTTGAGAGGCTTTTTTTAAGGAAAACTATGTAATTGCTCATAAGAAGTTTACTAAGTATCTTTTTATGCAGATTTAGTCATTATTTTTAATCTTTGTTTAATTGCTGATGATTCTCTTATTTGTGTTTCTTTAGCTGAACTCCCTGATTAGAATATAAGGGCGCTCTTTGTGAGGCTTTTGAAAAAAAATCCACAGCAGAGCAACAATAATTCAACCCTAAGCCTTTTCCCATTAGTGATAATAAACAGCAGCTAATCCTCAGCAATACTAAAGGACGCTTTATTTTTCCAGACTGTCATATCCTCTCAACGTGCTCTCCAAGAAAAAGCAAGGGGGATATTAATACAGTGCATCTCCTAGTGGCAGCGCAAGGGACATCACAAAATCACAGGATTCTACCACTGTGACAGGATGTCATTTCAATTGCCTTATTAACCATATGAAAAAATGTATCACAACAGTGAGAAAACTTCTCAGTTATCTATATCTTACCCCTAAGGCTATTGTCATGAGCCAGTGGCACACTAAGGGAAGAGTACTAATTCAGTTGTCAGCTGCCTTGCCTATTAAACAGGAGGAAAAATACCAGCAACAAAATTGAAACAAGTAATAAGGGTAAGAGAAAGGTCTGGATACCCTTGTCCACTTGATTTCTTAAATTAAACAAATACAATTACTTCTCCTGCTTGCCCTGTCACATAACATTGTACTGGGACTGTCGTGCTGCTTTCTAATTGAGTATTTTCTCTGCCTAAAATGCTACATGGATTGCACTTTAAAAACGTAAGTGCTGGAATATTATACTCCAAGTTCATGACCTGCACTGTAAACCGTAAGAGGATGAGCAACGATCAGCTGAACTAAAAGATGTTCAGGGCTTGGAAAGAGTAGATTCACTGCTAAGGATTAAGGAAATCTGTTGGCTTCTCTATAGATAATCTGGGTTGTTTGATTAGCCATAGACAAACTCTTCATAGCAGGAGGTGAACAGTCTCCAGGTGCTTGTTCCACAGAGATCAGAGAGTTTTCTAAGGCAAATGCAACGACATGATTGTCTGTGTCCCGGTTCTTTGTAGGGGCACTGGAGACAGTTTCCTTACTTCAGTGTCATTTGGGAGAACTCTGCAGCTCGATAAGCACACAGATCTCCTGTCAACCCTGTGCCAGGCCAGCCCACACTGTGGATATATCTCAGGATACCTCAAATGTCACTATATGACCGTATTCAGTCAACTGAAACCTACCATAAAACCCAAATGTATAAACAAATTTGTTAACATTTGTGACTGGTAGTGTTTCACTCCACTTTTAGAGCACTGCGCTGGTGTCTGGAGTGATGTGGAAGGAGGTGTAAATCTTAAAAATGTTCTTTTCAGAAGACGTAAATTTTTTCTCCACAATTTTGGTGGCTGATATCGATTGCTGGGACATTTGGGGAAGGTTCAGTTTTAGACTGAGACACACAGTGTGCAATGCAGCTGCCCAGCCAAGAAGGACTGCATCTGTCAGAAATGCCTTAGAATATTTGTCTGGAGAAGTTGTGGCTGCCCCACCCCTGGAACTGGTCAAGTCTAGTTTAGACAGGGCCTGGAGCAACCTGGGATAGTGGAAGGTGTCCCTGCCTATGGCAGGGGCTTGGAACAATATGATCTTTAAGGTCCTTTCCAATTCAAACCAATCTGTTATTCTGTGATCCCTCCTTGCCTTGACTCACATGTCCAGAAGGATTCAGGTCTGTATGTCTCATGGTCCATACACTCAGGTAGCTGAGACACATTCTGCCTCCCCGTCTTCCTCTCTGAATCCACTTAGCCCTCACCTTTATGCCATGTATATGTGCAGTTCTACACCTTTTTTTTGTTGGGATCTCACAGTGGTGACCATACAAATTCAGGGTAAATAGTCCTTTCAGATGACAGAAAATGGGCATTCGATGCCTACAGGAAAAGGGTGGAAGTATTTGTAGTGACATGAGAAAGATTTCTACTCTTGCCCCTGCAACAATTATTTACAGGAAGTGCACTCTAACTAATGGAGGATGATAACTAGGGTAGGAAGATGTTCTAGGGAAGGTTGATGAGTCTGTAACCATCAGAGGACTGATTTAATTAAAGTTCAGCTATGGATAAAGTTACTATGAACCGAATATTTTTTTTAGGTGAAAGGAACAAGGTTTCTTTCCTGGTCATATCCACATTAGCACAGTAGTACCCAGTGACAGGACAAAAGGCAGCGATCACAAATTAAAACACAGGGAAACACTTTTTTTCCTGATAGGAGAGTCAATCTCTGGCACAGGTTGTCCAGAGAAGCTGGACATCCCTGGAGATATTCAAAACCCATCTGAACATGGTCCTGGGTGACCTGCTCTAGGTGGCCCTTCTCGAGCAGGAAGAATGGACCAGATGACTTCCAGAGGTCTCTTCAATCTCAGCCATTCTGTGATGGAGCAACAGCTGGTTTGGAGGCCTCTGCCCAGAGCTCAGTTTTAGGGCTCCTTTACTTTCTACACCACCTGAGTCCCATAAGGGTCTCGTTCTTGCTGAACACCCTCCACACCTTTGTCTCAATTGTTTGCAAGATTTTTTGGGTCCAACAAGCATCACAAAGCAGAGACCTCTCTCTCATGACCCACTGGCTTTCTTGGGGCACATCCTGACAGGGGTCCAAGAAGAAATCCAAATAGTCCCTGCTGTAGCTGGCCCCAAGGGCAGAGAAAAGGCCCTCACACTGTTCAGTCTTCCAGTAGGAATGTTGCCTTTAGTGTCTGCTGTGTTGTCACCCTTAATATAATCATAACAAATAAAAATATGGCACACATCCCACCCGCTGGATTGAAGCTATTGGGAGGTAAGATAATTGGGATTTCCAGAGAGCAGAAAGCCAGGCTGGATGGTTCTGTTCACATTATACCATGGTTATGTCGCTATCATTCAGAGCACTGATATCCAGTAACATCAGCCCGAGCAAACCCACAGCTGTGAAAATAAGTTAAAACCTCTCCATGGAGATATTTTACTGAATAGTTGTTCTCAGTATTCATGAGAAGAAATATTTATTTGGGTGAAAACATAGATCCAATTCTTTTCTGTAAATTAGTAACAGACAATGCAAGTCAAAAGGGTATCTTTTTTCCTTCTTTTTTTTTAATTTTATTTGTAGCAAGCCTTCAGCAATTTGTAATTAGATCTTTCATGCTGAGAGAAAAAAAAAAGAAAGAGAGGGAGAGAGAGACCCATATTTCTGTAAAATCATTAGTACTTTTGGCAGCAGAGGGCTGGATCCTCAGCTGGTGTAAATTGGAGGTAGCTGTACTAAAGCAGGGAGATGCTCAGTGACACCATGGATATCATTCCCATTGCCCGCAGGAGCCGAGTTGGAAGCAGCAGCAAAGTGTGACGAGCCCATATTAGATACAAAATTAGCATGTTTGAGGAGAAGATGGAGATAAAATAAGAGATGTAAAAGGGAGAGCAAAGCAGGGTGAAAACTTGTGGGGTCCTGGAAAAATCAGACCTGTGGAAAGGCAGGAGAAAATGGAGAGGAAGTGGAGGCAAGAACTGAGAAGTCTGATGGTCACAAAAGGCTGGCGGAAATCTAAAGTAAGGAGCAAGAGAGTTCAGGAGGGTATTGAAAGTGGAAATCTCATTTTTCAAACTACCCAGAACTTAATAACAGGTGTTTGAAAGAGTACTGAGGAGAAAGAATTATTTTAAGCCTTTCATCTTTGATGGGTTATAATCAGTTGCAGGATAGATCAGTCAGCGGAATGAGCTACCAAGAGCTTCAGCTGAAAGACCCCTCGTATTTATTGCACTAATACAGTATCTTCTGACTGGTCTGATTTATACCCATAAGACTGAGCCAGACAAAGAGATCCAGCAGCTCCTCTGAAACTCGTAAGTGTGACAGAGAAGGAATGCAATTATTTAATTGTTGAAATCTTTGGGGAGAAGATGGTCTCACTGTTACTGAAGAATATCCATATCTCATATCTATCTCTATATATAGACATATATGTACAGGATGGTATGTGAAGCAGGCCCATTGGACTGGCCTGTGCAGCGGAACTCAATAAAAGTTGAATGAATGAGTCATGTCACGGGTCTATTTGAGTTCTCTGCATATTATCACAGCATATTTATGAGGACAACAGCTCGTCCACAGCCAGGTGTTAATGAAACACTCTAGTTTCTGAATAACAGAACCAGCACTGGCTCTTTTGTTTCTTCAGGCCAAATGACCCACTTGGTACGACTGCCAGGAGAGCCAGCTTAATTTAAATTGTCTCTCATCTCTGCCCCTGTGTTTCCCTTCACACTGCCATGAGACTTCAGCAGCACAAGTCCTTTTCTTTCAAGACAAGGTTCTACAGCCTGAAATGAATTGCAGGATCCCAAGCTGCCCTTGATCACTTGATGTGGTAGCCTTTTACTGGGATCTTGGAAAAGATAATCCTTCATCTCAGTTAGTCCTCTGGATTTTCCACCGTGGTCTGTGGAGGCAGATCTCTTCTGAGGCTGCTTCATCCTTCTATTGAGGTTGCTGCTATTCAGTGTGTCTCAGTCTCATCTATATTTACCTCTCAGATAAAATCCTTACTTTTCAAGGGGGAAAAGGGAACCTTTCTTTTGAGAAATAAATCTTTGTGTGTCACACATACATTTGCTTCCCAGCCTACACAAGCCTGTCTTGGAATACCAGGTTCCGACTTTGAACTCTTCCCCTTTACAAGCTATGATCTATGTTCTCTGAACATCCTTCTGAACTTGCTCCAAGTAAACTATTTCTGCATATCAAGCTATCAGTCCGTCTGTCCATCTGGCTCACCAATGTTCTTTCCAGCTTATTTTTTAGGGTCTTTTTACTGTTGTATCCTTCTGTCTTTCTCAGGGCAAAAAAAAAATCTGCCTGCAGGTTAAATTGCCTGGAATATTCTGGTGAACAACAGGTCTGAGGACAAATGGGAGATATTTTTTGCTTAAAAAAATACCGAGTGAATGTCTGTGGGAAAATGCTGCTGGTGTGACCATCTGTGTATTGACATATGTTTGCTGTGGAGGGCTGAATCCAACATTCAGTGCTTCAATGGGAATCTTGAGTGCCCAAAGAATGGAGGGTTTAGCCCTCTATGCCTTGCTCAGGTCTGGGGGAGCCTCATTACTGAGTTACACAGGATGACCAAAACTACTGCATGGGTGGGACAGAAACCCCAGAGGACATTGAATCAGTTCTGTTTGGAGCAATCAGCGACTCCTTTTGCAAAATAAGAGAAAAATCTCAACCAGGCCGATATAGAAACTAAACAAAAGGGTGATTGTTCCATAATATCAGTAATAAAAACCTGAAAATCTGAATTGAAGAGTGGAAAGTCTCATTTTGTGCATGAAAGCAGATTGCAGTTTGCTTCAAAACATTGCAAACACTGAAATTTAGAGTCAATACTCTCTTTTGATTGAGCAACACTTTAAATCAACTTGACATGCAATGCAACAGAATTTATGGGTTTGAGAGGGGCAGGAAGTCTAAGGTTTTTTCTTTAATGAATCTGAGAAAAGTCATGGACTGTGTAGCTGCTTCTTTGAAAGACTGCACATCACCATTAAAACAAAAGGAGTCACTTAATTTTTCTTCATCTAATTACTGTTTAATGCTGCACTGTGGCATGAAACTTTCCAAGTTATTGTGTCAGAATTAACATCTTTCTCACAGCTAATTTTGCCTTAACAGTTATAGCAAAAAGAAGTGGGCTTTGTGGAGGTCAAGAGTAGCCTGAAAAGACTGATTTTGATGGAAGAAGCCTCAAGAATTGTGTCTTTAACTGCAGTGTGTGCCTTTACCTGTCTGAGATTAGAATTACGATAGGTGGAACTACATATTGAAGCCATAAAGCACATAGTCAGTCATATACATTTAGCAATTTAACCCACCTCTGGGATCCCCAGAATAGAAGGGACATGGACTTGATGGAGTAAGTCCAGAGGAGGCCACCAAGTTGATTAGGGATGGAGGCCCTCTGCTATGAGGAAAGGCTGAGAGAACTAGGATTGTTCAACCTGGAAAATAGAAGGCTCTGGTGTGGACTATTTACAGCCTTCTAGTACCTGAAGGGAATCAACACGAAATATGGGAACAGATTATTTACAAGGGCCTGGAGTGACAGGACAAGGGGGAATGGCTTCAAACTGAAACAGAGTAGGTTTAGATTAAATATTAGGAAGAAATTCTTCCCTGAGAGGGTGGTAAAACACTGCCACAGGTTGCCCAGAGAAGCTGTGGCTGCCCCATCCCTGGAGGTGTTCAAGGCCATGTTGGACAGGGCTTGGAGAAACCTGGGATAGTGGAAGGTGTCCCTGCCCATGGCAGAGATTTGAAACTGGATGATCTTTTAGGTCCCTTCTAACACAAACCATTCTGTGATTCTATAATTCAATGAATTCCATCTGTTTATTTGAAAGTCAGGGCACTGACAACTCCATGGGATAATTGCAAGCACCTTAACAGGTATTGCTGGTTTTCCTCTTCTTCATCTCATTTTTTCTGTTATAATAAGAGCTAGGTGGTGGGTTATTTTTTGTTACAAATAATCATATTTAGACCATTCTTCATTTTCTCTTTCCTACACATGTTTAATTCAGACATCATATTGTACATGAGAGCACCAAAGTTTAGTTCCTTGCATGTCCTTCAAATCAGACAGTTCTGGGTACAGCCTGAAAGTCCCCTTGTCACCATTCCAGTTCAGACACAACTGTGTTTAAAAGGTTTCATGAACTGATATTTCAATAAGAAAAAAAAAAGAAAATGTTTTAAAAAGAGAAAAAAAAATTTTTTTTGTTTGTTTTGTTTGTGGGGGGCTTTTTAATTCCATTATGTATTTTTAATTATATGTGTTGAAAAAAATCATGGAGATATTCATAATGGTAGTTTTTAGTTTTAATAAAGGAAAACATTTTTTTAGTCATGTTTTTAGTAAACATTTACCTATTTCATGAAAAATATTGGTGAGAAAATTATTAGTAGGAAGGAAGCTCAAAGGCAGGAGTGGGGGGAGAAGTCATTCTTTGAAAAGTCAAAGACAAAATCATTTTTCACGTTCCAGATAGAGGTTTTACAGAGAGTATAGCATTTTCCAGAATTGTTCCAAATGCTCTAATGATCTGCTTGACTTACCCAGTTCTAGGATTTCAGACTTGGCTCATGTGCCTATCTTGAATCTTAAATTTCTCCACTGGGGTTCTTCCTCGGGAATTCAGTTAAGAATGTAGGAGGTAAATCACGCAGGAATCACAAATGGGATGTGTAAAGAAAGCCCCATGAGCTTTAAAATGTCTCTCTTGAATCATATTGTCTTCCCTAAGTAAGGAGAAAGAGCATTGCTGTTCCCCACTTTTTTTATCTGGGAGTTTGGAGTCATTCATTTTGGAATTAACAAGGAAAAGCAGGGTCTGAAAGTTGCTGGAGTATTTATTTGGCTGTCACTTTCCATTTTGGTGCCTGGAGATGTAGGGTGGTTTCAAAAAGATTTGAATTTTTAGCCACATATTTCAGCATCCAAAAACCTTTGGAAATTCACACTAGGGCATATTACAAGAAAAAGGGAACATCTAAACCTGCTGATTTCAGTATGTGTTGAATTAATTCCTTTTTAGATGTTCTCACATCTATATCCTGGTCAGAGGGACTTCCTTATTTCTAATTTATTGACTGAGAACAAAAACATGGAGAATCTAATGGCAAGAATATGTTTTTGCAAACTTGCTAATATGTTGTCTTAAAGGAAACTGTGAGGAGATAAACCTGTTAGGAAAGGGGGATGGTGGACACATGTTAATTGTCATAGCTGATGTTTTTGAAAATGTTACGTCCGGTCTGTTCTTTGGGCACCATTTTTTTTTCACTGACACTACAATTTTTTCCCAAAAATTTACATTAAAAAAGAGAAAGAACAAGTATTTTCTGCTGGTCTAGGCAATTTACTGTGCCAGAAGCTAATGAGACATGAATAAAGCCAGAAATGCACATCTTTTCACTTCTTTAAACTTTCCACCTTTTAGCTGCTTCTGATTTTTCCTCAGATATCAGCACAACTTCTGTGTATGATCACATAGCTAAAACCCAGCAAAAATCCCTGATTTTATCCCTTCATTATTTCAATCTAAATGGATGGCTCTGAGTCTGGAAAAGAAATTGGTATAATAATAATAATAAAACAATAATAATGATAATAATAATAACACCTTATCTTGTCTCACTCCCCACTCTATAATGACATATTAAGGGCGGGGAAAATCCACAAAACTCATCAAAACTCATCAGGACAAGTAACTGCTTTTTGGATGCTATTGATTTATTTATTTGTTTGCACTATATTTCTTTGTCACTAACCAGACCATGGATTTCCCACAACAAACAAGAAAATTGTATTCAAAGAGGTCTTGTCCCTGCTCTGACACATTGCAGAAGAGTGCAAGGATTAGGGAGAGGAAGGAAAAGGTGTCCAGATAAGACAGGAGAAAAGCAGGAACCCTTTTGGGGCAGCTCACATCTTGACAAGTTTATATCATTTGACAAATCACGACCTATGAGCTGTTCCAAAAAGATAACCAATTCCACCCATAGTAGCTAAATTTGCATCCTTGTGGAAAAGATTCTAATAGCATTTTCATTAGAATATATATATAAATGGGAGAATTCCAAAGGAAAAGATACTTGTCTTTTGGATCAGCAGCATTACTCACTATTTCCCACTGAAAAACTTCAAGAAAATCTGCATTTAGCTCTTCAAGTATAAACACATGAAAAATCCTCACACATTTGGATGCATATACTCATGCAAAACTCTCAAGAGTCCATGGATGTGCATGCACTGATTTTATTTATTTATTTTTACTTAGGTTTATGTATAGAATAAAATCATAGAATCACTAAGGTTGGGAAAGAACTCTGAGATCATCAAGTTCAACTGTCATATAAAGTACATAAAACTGTAAAGACATTTTAGGACCAAAATAATGAAGATTATTTTTTTCCTCAGCACTCAAAAGAATCCCTGGAAACAATTTCAATGTCTCCTTGGCACACACTGTGAGTGAGGCAGTGTGTCTTTCTCCTGTTCCTCCAGTCAGACACAGTTGAATCTCACTCCATTGCAATAGTGCTGTGGTTTTGCAGTGTAATTAATACTCTGAGGAAACTCACACTGTGAGAATCTCTCGTAGAACTGACCTGGTATGTGACCTCCATGTAGGAGGAGTAGAGCAGCTCCCACTCAGCTGATCACTGAAGCTGATGGAATAAGTAACTCTGACATAATATTGCCCAAAATCAGTAGCAAAGGATCCAGACTGGCCAAATTAGGAGGACAATTTAGACCCTTGCTCCTATCACTGGTGCATCTTTGACTCCTCCTGAGCACTGTGGCACCATCACTGTGCATCACTGAGAAGCTGTACAAGGAACCATGATCTTTGTAACTCTGGAGCAGCCCAAGATGCTCTCACACCATGGCTTAACTCAACACCAACTCTTCACACGTGAGTAGAAATGCTCACCTGGAAGGAGCCCTGAGAGATGGTGCAGCACAAACCCCTTCCATGAGACATGGAAGTTTTCTGAGTGTGAATAGCTTTGCTTTTGGCCATAAGACCTATCAACAGGATGCAGTATTTCCTTAAAAATAACTTAAAAACTAAGGTTCTTGTAGTGATGGCATAAACTCAGGCCAGAACAGTTCTTTGTCCTGTTGGTACCCATTGATGCAATTCACACAGTTTATGATAATGGTAAATTATATGAATTAAAGTGGATTAAAACAAATACTACAAGTGTGCAGAAGCCCCTCAGAATCATGACCTGATAATACAGATCAATTGTATTAAATTGTATTGGAGTCAATTATGCACAAATTTCTTGCTGCACTGTACTGAACTGCTTGCTGTAGCACACTTGTAATGTTTTTTTTTTTTCTCTTCAAAAGCACTAATCATAAAAAAACCTCTCACACCCAAAATTTTATACTCAAGAATATTGTCTTTGATTTCACTGCTAATACATAATGAAAGGGGAACGTAGAAGTGAAGACTTCTTGTAATCTCACCTACATTATTAGGATCAGGCTTGAGTTTTCACCTTCCCCTGCCGGATGGTTGGACCCCAAACTGGTAGGACTGTCAGCTCATTCCTGTGTGTTCCTCATCCAGTATTTCTCACTGGATATTCCCTGGACTCACTGGAAATTACATGGGGAAGCCCAAATTTGTGCTAAATGTCAGGTGTTGTCTTTGTTTGCTTTATGCTGAAAGTGGAAACAATTCAAATACCTTATTCTCATTCAGAGCGAGGCTGGGCAACCAAAATCATAGAATCATGGAATCATTTCAGTCAGAAAAGACCTCAAAGGCTGTTGAGTTCAACTGTTAAATCAGCACTACCAAGTTCACCCCTAAACCGTGGCCCTAAGAACCACACCCACACATCTTTCAAATACCTCCAGGGATGTTGATTCCATATGTTCCCTGGCCAGCATGTCCCAATGTTTGACAACCTTTTCTATGAAGAATGTTTTTCTAATATTCAACTTACACCTTCCCTGGCATAACTTGGGGCCTCTTCTTCTTTGTCCAGCCCCCACATGGCTACAATCTCCTTTCAGGGAGTTGTAGAGAGTGAGGCTCCCCTGAGCCTCCTTTTCTCTAGACTAAACCCTTCCAGCTCCCTCAACCACTCCTCATCAGACTTGTGCTCCAGACCCTTCCCCAGCTCTGTTGACCTTCTCTGGACTCACTCCAGCCCCTCAGTCTCTTTCTTGTCATGTGGGATCCAAAGCTGAGTACATGATTCGGGGTGCTTGACCATCATTGTGCCTAGCACAGGGGGACAATCAAAACGATGTCCTGCACCCGCAGTGCTGGTAGCTCTCTGAGCTTCTGCACAGTGTGTGAAGCATCGTCGGCATCTCTGGTGTTTTACAGAGCTGCTGGAGTTTTCGCTGTAACAGCATTGCCACCTAGTGCTCCTGTGGTACAGTTCAGGCAGGGCCTGGGAAACGATGTGTTTTAGCAACTGAAACAAGTACAAAACAAGGTGTTTTTTAGCGGGATTTTAATATTTTAGAGGACTGGACAGGCTGCAAGAAATACCGTGGGTTTTTTGGCTGATCCATCTCTGTCAAAGTGCGTGTGAATGCTCCCAAGAGGTGAGGAACTGATGTTGTAGGCACTGCACACTTTTGAAAAGAAAATTGCATTGATATCTGTCTGCTCTACAGCTATAAATAAAGCCTAAACTGGTCATCCAGACTCCTTCTGCTGTAAATACACACAAGTGACCTCCCAAGTGGTAATACATCCTATCTTAATGAGAATGTGTTTATTAAAAATCTTGATTTATCAATAAATATGTATTTATTGGTAACCTTGTGTTTATCACTATTCATTATCATAAACACAGTAAACATCCTCTCTGTGTTTTAATCCTCTCAGTTCATCATCCAGGGAGCCACCATAATCTACAGCTGGGTAATTTTGGGTGAGGTGAGTGTAATTCAACACTCAAAAGTGTAGATTACAGCAAAGCTGGGAAAAGATTCAGAATCTCTATAACCCTGTACTGTAGCCACATTAGAACCTCTCCTGTACAACTAACTTTTAGTGAGAGTAAAGGAACACTTCACTTCTGAACTGAATCAAAGCTTTCTTGCTTGTTTTTGCAGTGATGTCTGAGTGTGGTTTCACACTGCCCTTTGAGGAATTTGGGGTTTGAACATTTTAAATTGGATCCCAGTGACTATGCTACTACAAAGAGAGAAAGAAAACCTGCAGGGGAGAGACAGGATTTTATTCCCAAAAGAAAACAGCACAAGAACATCTATTCTAGACAGTCTTGGGGACAAGGTTCAAAGTTTTGCTCACTGTAACTGTGTTTTTATCAAGTGAAATCACTGCCTTTTCTGCATAGTTCTAGGTATCCTTCAGGAGAGAGATTTCTGGCAGGAAAGATGTGGAGATGGGCTTGAAATGGACTGGCTGCAGATCATGTTCTTGAATTGCATCAGAGTTCGACACTTTTAGTGAAGTTGTGTCCATATGGGTTTAAACCAAAGCCATGGTGCTTTAGCACAAGTCATATGAGTCTACCAAGTGCTTTAAGACCACATAAACAGCTGGTACTTGTCTACACCACAATGTATTGATTTGCTGGCAGGCAGGAGGGCTCTTCAGAGGGATCTGAAAAAGCTGGAGAGATGGTCTGATTCCAATAGGATGAGGTTCAACAAGACCAAGTGCCGAGTCCTCCACTTTGGCCACAACAACCCCAAGCAGCGATACAGGTTGGGGACAGAGTGACTGGAGAGCAACCAGACAGAGAGGGACCTGGGAGTTTGGATTGACAGGAAGCTGAACATGAGCCAGCAGTGTGCCCAGGTGGCCAAGAGGACCAGTGGCATCCTGGTCTCTGTCAGGAACAGTGTGGCCAACAGGTCCAGGGAAGTGATTCTTTCCCTGTACTCAGCACTGGTGAGGCCACACCTGGAGTGCTGTGTCCAGTTCTGGGCCCCTCAGTTCAGGAAGGACATTGAGGGGCTGGAGCAGGTCCAGAGAAGAGCACTAAGGCTGGTGAAGGGACTGGAGCACAAGTCCTATGAGGAGAGGCTGAGGGAGCTGGGGCTGTTCAACCTGGAGAAGAGGAGGCTCAGGGGAGACCTCACTCTCTACAACTCCCTGAGAGGAGGTTGTAGCCAGGTGGGGATCGGTCTCTTCTCCCAGGCAACCAGCAGTAGGACAAGAGGGTAGGTCTTAAGCTCTGACAGGGTAGATTTAGGCTGAATATTAGGAAAAAGTTTTTTACAGAAAGAGTAATCAGACATTGGAATGGGCTGCCCAGGGAGGTGGTGGTTTCACTGTCCCTGGAGGTTTTTAGGATGAGACTGGATGTGGCACTTGGTGCCATGGTCTGGTAAGCACGACAGTGTTGGATCAAGGGTTGGACTTGACGATCTCGGAGGTCTTTTCCAACCCAGTTGATTCTATGATTCTATGTTCTTATTGTCTCATTGGTACTAAGCTGAGGACAACATTTTGGTGACTATTCTACCACAAGACTTAACCAAAATATAGTCGCCTTCCCCCTGTGTACACTTTCCCACTGACTGAACAGTTATATGAATTGCAACACCGGCATGGATATAATGGATAACTCTCTTCGACTGGTTACCTTTACTGCTACCATTTATCTTAATAAAAATACGCACAAAACTATGTTTCTTACTTCTCTGAGGCAAGAAGTGTCTGCATACTGATAGCAAACCCAAGTCATTAGAGTTTTGGTTTGAAATCTCCTGTAAAAGTTGTTCCACCAAAACCTCTAGACACTTTGCATTTAGGTGAATCCAAATGTAGCTCTATTTGTCCATATGGGATTTCAGGATTACTCTATTGGCAGTGTCCAAGCAACAGAGGAACAACCTGGTTCAATAACCCATGGAGGCAAAAGTCCGAGCATTTGTGGTAGTTTACAGTGATATGCTCAGTATTTTACAGCTGTATCTGGAAATGTAAAGAACTTGGCAAATCAGCAAATTTTCCTTGTGGGTCTTCTTGTTCTTGAACTGGAGAAGTATTCCTCTGTGTCTCAGCTGTCATCACATGCTTGACAGATTTTGGAATGGGATGTAACAAGGTGTCCAAAACCATCAGAGACAGATTTTTGTCCCCTACTAAAATAAACAGTAAGTAGTAACTTGGTCTCTTTAGCAAGAATCATGTGCCTTGGAAAATTGGTAAGTGGGTGGCTGGGAGCCCCTGCGTCTACATGTGACTTACTAGATAATTATAGAAGGGGTTTCTACTCCTTTTAATTATTTTACAAAGTGTTTTCTCTTCTTTTAAAAGTAAGTGATGTCATTGCACAGAGACTGACCACTGATAAAATATGACTTCTCTGAAACACATCTGGTGCTCTAAAATTTATTGTTACAGTTATGACACTCATCTGATATTGGTTCTCTCTGTCATATGGAGATGATCTTATTTTACCATAATCTCAATTTGTATAAATAACAGATGAACAAAGCTTCGTTTTTCAGATGAGCACGTGCAAAATCATGTCTGAATCAAAACTGGGGCATTCAGGTACATTGTACTCATTCTTGACATCAAACTAGACAGAGTAGGCCCTGATCTCAACCAGTCTTTGACTTTTAGATCTGAATATTAAGCTCATGCAGAGAGCAGTTGAAGATATGCAGCATGGGGTTCTTCACTGCTAACTGAAAGAGTTTATTTCTGAGACAGTCTCACTCTCTTTAAATGGGGACAAATATGCTCTTGTGGAGCACATTTTCTGACCTCCTTTAGAAAAGAGTATCTACCTTGGCAGTGCTGATATTTCTGACGTGGATTTGAGGAACATTGAAGGCATCTAGCGCAGATTTAGATATCTACAATGCTTAGGGCCATGAAGATGCTCAGAGAAGACTACTGTCTTCATTTACTGATGTAAAAGACTTCCTGAAATGTAAGGTAGCAACAAGCTCCCCCAATCTATTTCCCATTGTCAAGCTGTGATTCACAATCATTCTTTTCCAACCTCAGAGTTAGAACTAAAAATTCCTTGATGTCAGTAATCTGGTTGCCCATTAACTTCAGGCACCTCAGTCCTGCTAGTGCAAAACTGTTTAGAAGGAAGACGTCAATGCACAATGACATTGATATTTTACTGAGGCTGGTAAACAGTAGGGTTCCCCTAAGATCCCTAATTCCCAAATTAAGAAGCGCAACAGATTGTCATTGTGCAAACCTGCTTAAATTCAAGTGCAAATGATTTCGTGACTAAACTAAGAAAAGCAAATCTTAGCTTTTACTGCAAATAGCATATTTATCAATTCAATGTTGAAACAGAGAATCAAAATAAAAGTCAGCTTCAATCAATCAAGAACAAAGCTTATGGGTTTTTTTTCCTTCTTATTTTAAATTTTCTGTAAAAATAACCTTTCTTCGAGAGTTTAGGACTGAGAAGACCAAATGTTGCCCATTGCAACACCACGTGAAATGTGTTGATACTTATGAACAAAAAATCACTGTTCTGGATCAGACCAGTATCCTGTCTTCAATAGGAGCCAGAAATTATTGTCTATGTACAATATTTCTTCAGAATTCTTTCCCAGCCTACAATAACTTAGAGCTCAGGGGTTTCATGAACTTGAAATTATGTTTTGTACCTCAGTGAACTTCTTGTCTACGAGGTTGTAGAGGCAAAACTTGAAATTATCTGAAGATTTAGCACTTGTAATATCTGATATCAGTGTCTGGAAGAGGGAATTCCATGGTCTGACTACCTATTCTATGATGAGAGACTGTTTTAAATCCCTGATTTGTTCTTTCATTGGATCCACCTCATTGTTGCACTAAGACCATTCCTTCAATGTATTCGATTTATTTAATTAAAAAAGACTATTCCCAAACATATATAGTTTGCTGAATAAGTGTAACTCGTTTCTTGCCATGAAATGGGAAGAAGAAAATGCTTGTGTCAAAACCACCCTTCCCTCCATCTGCTGGGAGATACCTAAGACTGGGCATCCCCTATGGTCCCCACTCCTCTCGTATGTATGGGGGAACCTTTTGGACAGAAAGGCCCACTGTGAGGTGAAAACTGCTTTGGTATCACAGCAGACAGAGAGCAGAACTCTGGTCATGGCAGCTGTTGCTGGATGGGAAAAGAAATACTTTTTTTATAAAAGCTCTCTCTGACATTGTTTTGTGGGCAATGATGCCAAAGTTGGAAAACACTGTCTCTATGGCTGAAGTCTTCCTGCATATTTCCTCTGGCTTTGCCTGAGGTCTGTGATTTGCTTTCACATGTCTCAGTGTTTTTATTGTGGTTACAATTTGTGTCATATTTCCTATCTGAACCTAACTAGGAACACCGATCTTACTTCCATAGCAAAAACATTCATAGATGTGCTTCACAGCTCAGATCTGGGAGATGATAACATGCAAAAATGATGGAAAATATCTCTTAATATTTTTTTCTCTCCCAGCCACTAAAAAAACAGTGTGTCAGTCCACACAAATGCAAATACCCTCGTGAGTGTCTTAAATAAGATCACTAAATCAGAGACTCAGAAGGTGACAGAATGATTTGAGTTGGAAAGGGTCTTAAAGATCATACGGTTCCAACACCCCTACCATGGGCAGGGACACCTTCCACTATCCCAGGTTGCTCCAAGCCCCATCCAACCTGGCCTTGAACACTTCCAGGGATGGGGCAGCCACAGCTTCTCTGGGCACCATGTGCCAGGGCCTCACCACCCTCACAGGGAAGAATCTCCTCATAATGTCTAATCTAAACCTCTCATCTTTTAGTTGAAAACCATTCCTCCTTGTATTTGTCTTTGTCTCTTCTGAAGCTCAGTGTCTCACTGACCTGCAGTCAGATGTCAACGGACAGATTAAGGTAAGAATTTGAGAAACTGCTGTGTCAGTGTTGATCCTTGTCCATTTTGAAGAGCAAGGAATCCTCAGAAAGAAATGAGCTTCTTAGTTCACAGATCTCTGCAGCACAGATATAAATTTCGCTTAGAAGGTGCTAATTATGTCCTGTTGAACACTCTGGATAAATTGAGACACTGATTCAGGACTTGCAAACTTTAGGAATGATGAGCAACCTTTTTTTGATCTGGTTTCTAGCAGGTAATCCTCCTGTCTCCCAGGACCTAGAAGGCTCATGGCCATTGTGTGGACATGGACTTTAGTGATGTTACCTTAAAACTAAGAGTGTGGCTGAGGAGGTAGAGAAGAGCTGGCTGTGGATCACCTCTCTGTTCAGGACAACCTAATGACTTACCCCAGTGTCGACTAAAACCATCAGCAAGGAACTCTGTCATGTGAATTTACACAAAGCATATTTCTTGGGTCAGGCATGAAATCAAAATTCCTTTAAGGAAGACGAGACTTTAAACACTTGCTGTCGGGAAAAAAAATTGAGTCTCCAAAGGCCTTATCTCACACATGATACAGTCACAAACATCTGCTCCCGCTTCAGTTTTTCCTTCTGTTAAAAACTGAAGAGAGTGTTTCCAGATCCCTGGAGCAGCTGTCCCTTTTAAGCCAGAGACACAGCAATATGACACACACTGTTGGCCCGTGGATGGGAAAACACTGTGTTTATCAAAAAAGACAATTTTTATCTCTTAGTTTTGGACAATCATTAGGCAATGCAGTGGGAGTCTATTACCAGATTTTTCATACAGTATTTTGAATTCTGAATTAGAAACTGGCAAGTGTATGGGGGAAATTTCAGGAGAGTCTCATCAATAGCAAATGTGAGATGCAAATTCAACTAAAGCCTACAGTTTAATCCTCATTAAGGGAGTCATTGGTGTCCACTTTATCAGGATAATGAGATAGAAAACAGGAGTCCTAAGGGAGACCTTAATTAGGAGTTTTGGCAGGTCTGTTAAAATGAGTGTATGATGACTGATTCAAGGGGTTTACTGTCATTGCATTTTGCTGCTAATATGCATTTGCAAATATTTCTTATATTCCTAAGCCTTGAAGCCTAGTTCAAGTAGCTCTCTTCATTCTGTGATTTTTCAAATCCTTGTTCCAAGTTCCTACAGACCTTCAGTCCCTCAGACATGAAGACACAGGTTTACTTGCAAAGCTCCTTACAAATTGTTATGTGTAAGTGGTCAGTGCGTGAACCATATCACTCTTACAAATCTGACTAAGGATAATCTTAAGGCAAAAACAGTGGAAAGAAATTCCTAATCAGGACACACACACCCTGTTCAAGCTGGGGCAAATCATTTAATCTCTTTATGCCTCTGAGCAGACAAAACCTTCTTTTTACTGTGTGTGCACAAACCACAAACTCTCCAGTGCTGATTGTGGCTATCAGCTGCTCCTGCAGTGTATCCTCATCACATCACATTCCTGTTGGACTGCAGCACATCTGCCTTCCCTACTTTCTCCACAGCTTAAGTACTCCATGGCCATCACATCAGGCTTGGCTGCTACTTTGGCTGATTAAATATTATTTCATGGACAGGCAAAGTTCCAGCACTCGAATGACTCTGCAGTGCTCTGACCCCAAAAGCAAGGAAGGATTTTTCAGTCAGCACAGTCAGTGGGTCAGGAATGCCCCAGGCCATCAGCTGCTGGGGTCTGGAGCATGTGCTGGAGAAATACCTTTCTGGACCAGCCCTGTTCTTGCTGTTTTTATCGTATCTCTCTTAGTAGTGACTACCCAGGAACAGGTTTTCAAACTAGAGGGACATTTGATCTGACTATACCAGTAATAAAATAACTTTAACCTTTTGTTATTATGCTAGTAATTAATTTTAATAACAATTTATTACCTTACTATAATTTTATGACTATAAAATGCATCAGTAACTTTTCCCTGTTCCAAGATAGAGAGTTCACATTCACACAGATCATCTTTCTCATCCTTGCTCCACAGGCAATGACTGAATTTCCTACTAGCCATGATCCTTATGTGCAAATCGCCAGATGCTATGTGTTTTTTGGGTGGTTGGAATTTGCCAAAACCAAACAATGATTCCAGCAACCATTCCAGCAATGAACAATGCATTTTGCCACATGACAGTGCTGGGACCTGGGGCTAGATCTGATTTAGTAACACAGCTGCAGCTTAAAAACATTCTTCATGAAACTTCTTTGAAATCACTGATGCCAACAGCCCTTCTTGCTACACTGGAATTAAACAGTGCTATAGAAAAGTCTTTTTTTTTTTCTTTTATGATTTTTTTCTTTTACAACATAAAAGTCATATAAGGAAAGAGAAAACTTGAGTAACTAGTTGAAAATCTAAAATAAAATGGCTCTTTAAGCATATTTACTGTGATCAGACTAAAAATTAGTTTCATTTCCTCTGTATAGATAAATATAATACTTATACTTACTGTTGTACAATCTTTTAGAAGGAAGTAATACAATGTGAGCAAAAGTGAGTGAAATTCATGCAATAACCCTTTCATTATTTAGTCCTTTAAAATGTACAGGATTGTATTAAAGTTCTACTCCTGACTTTTGGACTACTGCCAGGTTTTCAGCACGGATAATCTTCAGAGAATTGTTTTCTGGAGAGGACAGAGGGAAATGATTGACACAATTTGACTGTCGTTGTGCAGAGTGCCCTGGTTTGGGAGAGGGTCTATTGGATTATTTGCAATAAGAATGCAGAGAAAAATAAGTTATTTCATTGCAGATGCATGGTATGGAAAAACCAAAAGGACTGGATTTTAGGAAAAATTTCTTCATTAAAAGAGTGGCATTATAAGAGGCTGCCCAGGGGACTGGTGGAATCACTGTCTCTGGAGGGATTTAAAAGGCATGAAGATGTGGTGCTTGGGGATGTGGTTTAGTGGTGGCCTTGGCAATGCTGGGGGAACCATTGGAGTTGATGATCTTAGAGGGCTTTTCCAACCTTAATGATTCTACGATTCCAGATTCACAGCAATAGTTATCTCATGGCTGCAATAAAAAATGATTACGTAGGACACACTGGTTTTGTTGGCTTTGGATGATGCTCTCAGGTACATGGTGTGACTCTTGGGGATGTTCCTGTGCAGGGTTAAGGGTTGGACTCAATGATTCTTATGGGTCCCTTTCAACTCAGCATATTCTGTGATTCTGGCTAAAATAATTCAGCTCGAAGAACACTTTTGTAAGGTAACATAACTTGTCTTGCTCTCTGCACAGGAGCCATGGGGGCTCAGTTCTGGCTGGGCAATAGCTCCTGCACTGCTGGGAATAGCCGAGCTGAGGTTCCACTCTGGCTGTGAGATACTGGGTTTAAGGCATCAGTCCTAATTTCCAAAGCAGTCCCTTGGATAAGGATGGTCCATAAGGCCTCTGGAGGCACATCATAACTGTTTTTTCTTGAAACAGAGAAGTTTGAGATACCAAAGACAACAAGGTTGTCCCTCTTTTCTGGCAAAGCTCCAATTTGATAATTACTATTTCACCTTTACATATTCCCTGTGCAATTTTAATTGCAAAAGCTTACACATGTGTCCCCCTTGAATTCACGGGCCATTGCTCCAGTGTGATTCATATTTGCCACACTGACTCCCAAAATAAAGGGAATTTTGTCAAACCTGACAGCACAGGAGTTTGTGCTGAGGCTTTTTAGGTCTGTATTCCGTGCACAAGAGAAATGCTGTGTCCCCATGTGCCACCTCCAGAAAAGATCTTTGGCACAGTGATGAACAGAGATGACAGGAAGGCCTTATGTCTTCTAGACATTTATATCAGCTTTATATGATTAATATCAACTGAAGATGTAACTTTTATAGCAATACCCTATTGTCATAATGCCAAATAGAGGTCTCAATTAAATTCTGTAAAAGGTCATTTATAACTGCATAGGTTATTTTTCTTCTGAATGAAAAGAATATGTTTTTTCCTAATGTCAACTTGCCTTAATTTTAATTCCAGGCAATATATCATGAGTTTTTCTCTTTGAGACAGAAGATTCTTATAATTCCTGATATTCTGTGCACTCAGGGTTGCCACTGTTCAGCCCTGGAAATGCAGTAAAAGAGATGGAACTTCAGTTTTCCACCACAAGGTTTTCAGTGCTGACAGTAGCTTTCCACATGTTTTTCAGTTTTCCAACATCCTTTCTTAATGTCTAGAGATCTGAACTCAGTAAAGTATTGATCTCTTCAGTGATGTGCTTGGAGAAAAAATCACTGCTATTCATTACTGACCCTATGTTACATATGTAAGAACGTTATTAATTCTCATCCATTCTAATTGTTTCTGCTTGCAGTTGATGATGCCAGTCTTCAGAGCACTCACATTGAGAAGTATGACTTTTCTTCTAGTATTATTTAATATTATTTATTTAGTGCTTTTTAATTTTGTATCATTATTCATTACTTATTGCTTCTAATAAAAGAGTATTAAGTAGAAACCAAACACTTTAAACGTGTTGTTGTTAAACAGACACATTTGACTAAATATTTCAAGTCACTATATGTGCAACAGCCAAGTTGGTTTTACCTCTAAACAATGTACAGAGTTTTTTATGGTGTATCTTTGCTTCCCACCCAGGAGTTTGCTGGAATAGTAGCTTTGTTTGTTTACGGATTTGAGGATTTATTGGTTTATTTGGTACTCCTGGGCATGCAGCAGGTAGTTAGTCAACTGTAACAGCTCCTGAATCCCAGCTGTGCCTACTAAGCACATTGAAACTCGAGAACATTGGACCTGCTGCAGACGTTTATCCCGAAAATCCCTTATCAGAAATCCCTGTGCTACACTGCGCCTCTGAAAACTGTGTTCGTAGCAGAAGAGTTTTATTCAGCCCAAACTAGCTTTCCTCTGCACTACAAGTCACCTCTTGACATAAGCAGTTTCTCTCTGTCTTTAAACATCCCCATTTGAGGGACAATATCGATAAGGTTATGGAAAATCAAGTGTGGAATCACCCAGACATTTCAGATTTCCTGGAGGGTTTCCAGCAGTGCTCTGCCTGTCTGAACGATGTTTGACTCCATGGTACCTGAACACCAAGCTGAGTCAGAGGGACTGGAGTCGCTGATGTTTTTTATCTCTGAGCAAATACACTGTAGATGATTTCAGAATCGCCTCGGGGTCTTATTCGTGAGGTTTTAGTGAGCATCGGTTACAAGGGGAAAACAGTATTAACTAGAAACCAAACAGAAAATAACTAAACTGGGTCATTCCACAGCCAGTTATTATAAGGGTTTTCTAATCTCTCAAAGGCTTTCCTATTTCTGTCCAGACACTGGTTTTATAAAGTGTCCCTTTGGAGAGACAACTTGCATCTTCATTTTCCACTCCTGTCTTTAACACTTCTGTGAAAGCCTTTCCAGTCATTAATCACCAGCTTGCAGCAAAACAAGCAGAACCTCTGAACCTGTCTCACACCAGAGTGCCATTAAGAAAAACAATTTATCATTTAACTCAACATTGTTCACATGTGAAGTTTATCTCTCCTAATGAGATGTTGCTCTCCATGGGTATTTTTCTCCCTATTTCATTATTATGACTCCCTTTAGGCAGGTTTCCCTTGAGTTTTAATTATGAAAACAACACCTGTTTTCAATGCCACTGTTGGAGTTTTCATCTGCTCCAGAGAAAGCATTTGCCTCTCTGTTATCTCCAATGTCTTCCACTCTCTGCATTGATTTCCCAGAAAATGCTGTATCGATTTTATCTTGACATTTCAGTGAATGCCTCATCTTCCTCATTCTTCATTCTTCTGTCTTTTAGAAGGCTACACTCTCCCTTGTTCTCTCTGGGCTTCCAATTAGGGAATACCTGTGATTTTTCCTTTTTGGTTTTAAACCCCTGTGTGATCAGACTTTTTGCTGCTGTGCCCCCTGCTTTTTGAACCTGTTCTTCAGGCCCTCAGGGAAATGGAAGGATTTTTTTCCTTGGTCTTTAGTCAAACCTTAAGACCTGTTGCAATATTTCTAACAATTGCTCTGCTTTTAAGCTCGACGTTAAGAATTGTTTTCATCCGTCACATTTGTGTTGGTTGGGATTGAAGATCCTGGTGTTATGTCATGTTCAGTACATCCATCAAACCATCTAATATTAAATTATGCTTATTTTGGCTTCAAAGTCATGGGTAAAATGTTTCTCCTAAAGTATTCTGGTTTCTTGTGTTAGCAATTTATTTCACTAGTAATAATAGACAGTGGTGAATAATATAGTTCTTACCTTCAGTATCTTCAGCCTTTAGCACTTATGGAATTTTTCATCACTTTTGAGGGAAAAATAAGGCATCAAAGAGGCAAAAAGGATTATTTTTTTATTATATAATAATAATAATAATAAAGCAGTTTATATCTAGTGACTTACATTGAAAGAAAAAGCAAGTCTTAGAGCACTGCCAGGCTTATAATATTACTCTAAGGAACTGGATAGAATTGAGTACTAGACAAAAGATCTATGTGGAAATTTCTGGATTTTCCTTAAAGAAAGTGATTTATCACACCAGCCACTGTGTCAGAGCCAAGCAACATCCTGACCTCCAGCCTTGGATAAAGAAAAGAACCAAGGAAGATCTAAATCTGAAAGCACAGTCATGTATGAAGGGAGTTTAGTATCCATTTTCTCCAATACAACCACCTGAAGTGGTACTTTAAACTAGAGATTCAACTTCTTCCTATAGCTTACAAAGATAAATAATTGAAGGATCAAGTCACTTGTTCTCAGGAAAGGATGGGTCCTGCCCAGATTGGCTCTTTCAACCTCATATCAGAAGAACGAAGCTTAGACTAAAAGTCTAATTTTTAGGTAGGCAAAGGTACATTAGATATTTCCCTAAATCTTACTGATAGGAGCAGTTTCAGGTGTAATATTCATGTTCCAAATCTGATCACTCAGCTTGGTACAACAAAATATCATTAAAATTTTAACAGAACACACATCGTCACCCCTCCTTCCATCCCTCAGGTCAATTCCCTGTCTTCCCACCAAATTGTCACAAAAAAATAGCTGAGGAAAACAATATTTGCAATGTTTACTTTGTCCATTCTCCTAGGTTGTTTCCAGATGAAAAAGTTAAAAATTATGACATGACTGTTTTTTTTCTTTCTTCTCTAATAGTAGTGAGTCAAAGCAACTCAGTTTTCACTGTGGGTTTTTTGGATCTGTGTTACCTCACTGTCAGATAATTAGAGATAAGATCCATAAGCATTTCTCACCTTCACTGAAAATAAACAAGTGATTTAAATTAGTGCACTTTTACAATAAAAATAAACAAAGAAACAGATGGATAGAGAAGCACTGGAAGAACTTTATAATAAAAATTTACATTAACCTCCTTCCTACATTAACCCTCTTCTCTACCTTCTCATCTTCCTTCCAGACCTTGTCTCTTTTGAAACATGTGTAATTTTCTGTGAGGACAGATCTTTAATTCTGGAGTTTGTCTGCAGAAACCTCCCTTTGAATGTATGCATGTGCATATTTGTGTATGTGTATATTTATATATATTAATATAAATCATGATTTCTGGGACCAGCTAAAAAATGTTTTTTGTTTAATTGACTATACATGTAATTAAACTTTTCTGACCCTAAAAATGGTGGTTTCATTGTTTTTCATTTTCTTCTGAACATTTTGAAGACCTAGAGGAATAAACGTGAGTTTAAACAAAGGAATTTTCATGAACAGCTACTATCCAAAATTCACAGATAAGATTTTAAAACAAGTAAATGTGTGCATAAGTCTGATGGAGAGAAGTATATTTAAATTAAATGGAAAATACAGGATTAGCAGACTTTTCAGTTTATTTGGAAATTCTTTCTCCTAACTCTTGTTTACTGTCCCAGTGGTAGATGATAATTTCAGTTTAGGGATGGTCATGAGCAGCATCTTTGTATCTTTGCTGGTACTTAAAAGAAATATGGCAATTTGGCATCAAAGGATATGAATATAAATGTAAACCTACATTCTGATTTCTCTCATGGTTCTTCTGAGGTCTTACATTTAAGTGAGAAAAAGTAGTATGAGATTTTCCTCAGCCATCCAGGATTTCCTGAGCATGTCCCAATTCCTATACTAGTGGGTTTTTTGCCAGATTGTCCTAGTTTTCCAACTGCCATCACAGAGCAACATGTTTCCCCTTCAAGGTGTTTAGCTGGCAAAATTTATTTAGTACCACAGTTTTTATGCTTTGTGTTGTATTTAGTCAGCAATGATACTTTGGGGTAAAATCTGTGGTATATTAGGATTATCACTAGCAGGGAGGGGACTGAGTATTACTACTGAAAAAAAAAAGTCTGAGGCTAGGTGTTTTCAGGATAAAAGAGAAGCCTTAATTACAGCAGAAAATTTCATATACATTGGAAAGCTGATGAAAAGTCTTAAGGGCCATCTATTGTGGTAAATGTAACAGTAGATTATGTGGGAGAGGAGTTTGTGTAGCTGGATGATAAAAAAGGAGCTGAAGGACCTTGCAGTGGAGACTTGACTTTTGGGAAGGTTTACAAGCTGTGGCATTGGAAATCAAATTTTTTTCCCCAAGAGGTTTACAACATGTCCTGTAGCCCATGGCACAGGCTTTTCCTAGCATCTGGAAAACAAGGATGTAGTAAAAAATGAAGTGAAACAGAAAGCAAGACAGGAAGAAGATTTCTTACTCTTCTAAAAGTTTTGAAATCTTTGAGCAATTCACTATAAATTCACTTACTCTATTAATATGAATATAAACCTGGTCTAATGGAAGGTGTCCCGGTCCATGACATTAGAGTTGGAACTAGGGGATCTTTAAGGTCCCTTTCTAACCCAAACCATTCCCTGGTTCTATGATTCTCTGAACAGTGTATTTTGTTAGGGAGAAAACACCCCAGAGTCCTATTTATATGCATTAGTATAATCTGGTATTTAATATGCTGTGAATTTGATTTATATATTTGTCTTATTTTTTTATCTGGTAAAAAAAATGTATCAGGGTCTGAACAAGAAGATTCCAATGGATTTGTTTCGGTTATGTTATATTACAGCAGGAAAAAGGAGTAACATTTTCAGTTATCTGTGCTCCCAACAGTTCAGATGAGTCACATCCACAAAGTCATATTCCTTGAAGCACTGGCTGATGGGCAACTTTGCTAAAACAACCAACCATTCATCAGGAGTTAATTACCAGCATTGGATAAACTTGCAGAACCCAAAGAAAGCTAAGGGACTTTTTATGTCACCAAAGCCCATTATTCATCGGAGGCAGTTGCAGCTTTGGAACTGCAATTGCTGCTGTGCTTTGTTAAATTTGGCATTCACAACAAAAAAACAAACCCACAAACAACACAAAAGTGTAACAAAAGCCTTGCTAATGTTTAAATTTTATAGTGAGATACAGCCACCAGGCACTAGCACAGAAGAATATTTCTGATTGGCTACCAGCTGTTGGAGCTGAACAGATGAGCTGGAAAGTAGCAATTTACAAGCTATTTCATATTTAAAACTGCTAAGTCCTGTGCAAAACAATCTTTTCTTTCTGGGAAAAACAGCAGAAAAAAAAATAAAGATCCCCAGAAGAAAGGAAATATCCACTGAGAACAGATTCTCCCAGTACAGTGAGAAACTTCAGGTTTCTCTTTATTCTTTCAAATACTTTATGTCTTTCAAACAAATACTTTGTTCTTACAAATGAATTAGTGTTGTTTAATTATGTTAAAAATCAGACTAGTTACTTAGAAACATTAATTATTGCTGCGTTGTACAGTGTCACAGTTTAACCTACAGCTCACTTTTTAATAATTGCTGTTATCAGGAGCTATTTTAATACAAAGTCTTCCAAAATTTCTGAATGCAGCTATGTAAATTGTGATTAACTAAGAAAGATTATTGCATTTAAACTAGAATGGAAGTAATAAATGTTTATTTCAGGAAAATGTAAAAGATTTTTGCAAAACCATTGCATTCTATATATAGTCCTTCATTTAACAGCTCTACAAACCTGCAAAAGTTGGTTCTTGTTGAAAACTGCCAGGCTACATACAATGAAATCTGGAGTAATAACACCAGAGAGCTGTCAGTCAGCCATCCATCCATCTAATTGGCTTCTTACCATCTTTCCATCATGTTTTTTTTATAACTGGTCGCCTCTGGCTAAAATGCAAATCATGAGGAAGAGCCGTCTAGAAAAAGCTGCTGCTTTCTTAATTATCTGTCAGAGTATGGACCAGTGGACCCTGGGCCGTGGAGTGGAGTTATGCTAAGCAGAAAGGCATCATGGGAATTGGAGTGACAGCTCATTTTCCTCCTGTGTTTTTTCGGCGTTCGAATGACAATGCAGAAATACGGGTTTTTCCCACACTTTCTCTGAACACCTGGGCCAATGCTCAGGGGAACACAAAGCCAAAACTGTCACATTTCCAGACATGGTCTTATTGCTGTCACTGTGACAGGATTGTTGACAAATGCCAGCAGTCATCTCAGCATCTTGGGAAATGTCTGCCGTGGTTGTGTCAACAGCCTGACAGAAATTGTTAATGTTTAAACTTCTTCCACTGACAGAATCCTGTCTTGCTGACAGTATTTGTCATATGAAACTCAATCTTTGTCAAACTTGCTTAAAAATTAACACTTCCTCCATTTCTTTTGCAGCTAACTGCCTGTGTGCTTTTTTTTTTTTCTTCCTTAAGTAATAAGATTTCAACAAGGTAATATTCCACAGTCCACAATGAGTCCAAGAGCACAAGCACATTATGAACTTATGGCCAGCTTGTCCTTTTGACCTCTGCTACAATGATAATTATGCTTTTATTCCTTGCCCATTTTTTTTGCCTTAGGAATCAAAGTTCTGAATTATTCAAGAGCCATAAAAATCCTATTTCTCAGTGTACAATGTGGAAAATCAATTAAACAGAGTTAGCTTAGCACTTATATAAAAATCAAGTTACAAGTTTGTAGACATACATTAACTGAGTCCTTCTCCAACTTTGGTTTTGAAGGTCAGTCCAAATGGACAGAGAAACAGGGTCAGTTAAGTCTCACCTGGGAACCTTATTCCAGCTCTAAATCTGAAAGTTCATCAACACAGAATCACAGAACAGTTTGGATTGAATGGGACCTTAAGGATCATCCAGTTCCAAGCCCCCTGCCATGAGATGCCCTCCCCACTAAATCAGGATGCTGAGTCCCACCCAACTTGACCTAGAATGAGCATTGGTTTGTACCAACAAAAAGACAAGCCACGCAATCAATGTTGTATATCTTCCAAAAATGACATGGGAATATCATGGATCACTACAGTTTGTTTGAGGGCACATGGTTACACCCAAGAACACCTGAACTAATTAATCATCATTAACTTATTGGATTCTAAGAATGAAGTCATACATGAAAGACTTTTGCATAATTTTATGTTGAAGTAGGAAAATTTGAAAGACAAATGTGCAACCAGAAGTTGTACCCAACCCGTGGAGACCTTCAGGATGATGCAAGGTGTGGTCTTGGAGCTCCACTAGGAAGAGTTTTACCAGTGAATCCCTACTGATACCCAACCCGTGTCCCCTGGTGGCATTATGCAATCAATAATTATGAGAGTGTCATTAATTAGCAAAAAACCAAATCCTGGTTGTTCACAAAGATTGAAGATTTAGCAAGAATGATGTCCTGGATATGCTTTAAAGCTGGATATTTATACCTTCTCCAAATTATCGCCTTCACAGAAAATATTAAGTGGTCACCTGTTTAACCTTTGGGGAAGTGAGTCCATTCTGTTAGTAACCCTTCCATAGGCCTGGTGTTGTGTCCTAAATGTGTCATTCAGATCAAATGTTGTTCTTCATTTGCCTTCTTAGCATGTTTTTTGAATATTGTCATTTTCTGGGCACTGTAAAGGCCAGAAGCAAACCCCAGGCAGACAAAGAGTTACTCTCAGGTACCACTGATATAAAAAAGCAATATAATCTGAGACACTGATTGTGGGCCAGAGAGCTAAGGCTGTATTTTTCTTCACTGACTCTGCTTTGCAGTGTGTTTTTTTGCTCTTGTGTAGGGCAAACGATTAAAATTTGGGTGACTAAAATTATATGAACATTTATACACCTTGTGTCGTCCAGGGATCTTTCAGCTTCCTGGTGGTTTAAGTTCAACTGCCAAGAGAGGTTAGGGAGTGTGTTTTCTATGAGATGTTGGGATTTTAGATGTTGAACTTTCCAACATCATGACTTGAGTAGTTTATATTCGCTGAAATAAAAGATGATCTTCCTGGGGAACAACCAAAGTGCCAAGGAAAAGTAGACTCCTCTTTAATTAAGAAGCAGCTGAGAAAACATTCTTCATAACCCATTTATGGATTTAGCAAATCTTTCTTGAACTTAAGAAATTATTTAAGAACAAGGCCTTATTTTGCCTGTTTCTTCACTTTCACACTTACCAGACTGATCTAATTATATTCATCTACTCTGATATATCTAAGAAAACAGGAATTACAAGATAATAGAATGGTCTGGTGTTGCTAGTTCTTGTCTTGAAGTTATTTTGTTGGTTTGGAACAAAACATAGTGTTATAGGTTTACTTTTTTTTTACATCCTGGAGAGTGAAATCAGTCTAGATGTATTTAAAACCTTTACATTTTATAAAATTAAGAATGAAATCAGGGCATATAAAATATTGCCAACCTTTCCTGAATTTTGCATTGTTTAATCTCACAAACATTTTCTTATGTTACTATACTTAAAGCTGGTTATCAAGCAGAATCAATTCTCTTTTTCCAGTGTACAGGAATGATGTCAGATAAATGTAGCAGATGGTAAAATTTGATATTGCCAATGTGATCTGTAATTCCAAGAAAGTTTTGGTTCAAAGACTTGCTTTATAAAGCAATGCCAGCCCTATTTACAGGTAAAAAAGCTCAACAGACCAGCCAGAGCTACAAAGGCAAGTACATAAATAACTTGTATTGGTGCATAGATATATTTATGTGACTTTGTCAGAGCCATGAGGTGAACTGATTTCAGACCCAAGTTCAAAATCTGATGTGTTCAGAATCAAACCCTTTGCATGATACAAATAATCCCATATGTGTCTGTCAGAAAGTATGCTAGGGAGTTTGAAACCAATCCATCCTGCCATTCCAGAGTTAGCTCTGGGTGAAAGTTATGTGTATCTGTATAAAAAAAATTCTGCTCATAAATTTGTTTGGTTTTTAAGTTTTCTCTGTCAAAAAGAAAAGTTTGTAGTTTTAAACTTGATTTCCAGTTTTCAATTTATGAAATATTAAATTTGACTGGGTAAAAGAAAGGGTTTTGACTGATATAAAGTAAGCAGTTCTCAGTAGTTTTGTACCAGACACGACCAATGAAGAGACCAGGTTTACACAGATGGGGCCCTATCAGATGTGAGATGCAAACCTCAGCCCTACAGTGAGAGATTTTGGATCCACCTGGGATTCATCTGGAGGCTGCTTGAACTGAAGGATAGATATTGAAAACTTAAACTGGCTTTTTGTGTTCCCTGGCCAGCCTTGCAGCAACCTGTTCTTCCCCCAGCCATGGCACATCTGTGAGCAGCTTCTGTGAGTGATAACCTGCTCTGAGGGAAACTGAAAATCCTTCATTCTCCTTGACACAACTAAGATGATGCAAAGAAGAGAACAGAGTGGAAAAGCCTATGAGAGCAGAGCATAGAATATACAGCCTGAGTCCTGGGCTAAATAATTATCTCCGGGTATTTTATTATTTGCATAATTAAAAAGTTTGGCTGAATTTCCAACACGCTGTCTCCTACATCAGGGAGGTGGTGGGGGCGAGTTAATCAGCAGGAGGAAAGTGAAGGTTAATGAATTGTTATTCAGATGGTGCAGGCCCTGTGAGATTTGTGGATAATTGATACCATTTGGGAGCTAAGGCGGAGTGGAAGACGAGAGAGGAGCTGCTGCAGCAGCTAGACTGGAAAAGAGCAAGCAAATGATAACTTAGCAATTATCATTTTGATGGGTTTGTTTGTCTTTTTTTTTAAAAAAATCTTTCTCTGACTTGTGTTTTATTTTTTTCTTTTCTCTTCCCTCATGAGTTGAGTAGAATTAGGATGGATAGAAAAGGATCATTCAAAAAAAATTAACTGTCTGGCAAAGGCAATGGCCTTTGAAATCTCATCTGGGAAATCATCATATGGAGGGTGGAAAAAATAATTTAGTGTGGGTTGGAAGTGTGGTGGCAGTGTCAGGTTGAGTCCAGCCTAGTTTTTTTCCAGCAGGTGAAATTCCCCTTTCACAGAAGGGTAAGCCTGGTACACCCTTACCCTCTTATCACTTTCTGTTAGTGCTACAAAAAACATCTAGAGGATGTAAAAATGGTGCCTTTGTATTAAACTTTGTCCAAAAAGTTCATATCCCAAGGACCTTACTCTTTTAATCAAGAAATCATATGATATTACCTGTAGTACCTAAAGCAAGAAACAGGTGAGTAAAAAGAGCCACATGTCCTGAACCAGGTCATTATAAATATAGACTTTAAATCTACCTTCTGAGCCTCCTACCTGCATTTGACATCCTCAGCAAGATACAAGAAACACCACTAAAAGATTTCTGTCCAGGTACAGCTTTCAGATGACTGTGATTAAAGATTGGCAAGGAGAAGGTCTCATCCATCTTGGACTGGTGTCCTGTCCAACAAAATTATTTATACTTTAGTTCAGATAAAATTGTTTCCAAATAAAGTTATTTATATAAAAATATGTATAAATTAATTCAGGTAATATCCTAATAATGGAATTTTTAGGGACGAAAAAAACACTCAAGAAGATCCTTGACACTGGGTGCCTACCAAAAACACTTTGAGACATTTCACAAGCACATTTCAAAAGCTTACTTTTGGCCCCCAGTCAAAAACATATCAACAAACATGTTGATTTTTTTCAGTCCAGAACAAAAACGTATTTCAGCAGCAGTGCTGTTCTTGCATAAAAACTGGGAATTCTAATGTATAGGTTAGTCTCATATTTCAAAAGGTCATTATTGTGGATCCCAGGTTGCCTGAATGGAAATCTGTCCATTCTCTGCTGCGTCCTCTCCAAAATCAAAAGATTTGGGGTGGAATATTTGCCCTTCAGTGAGTGAGCATTTTGTGAAGAACTGAAACCTGTGCTGAAAGGTGGAGAAGAAAGGCTGCTCAAAGCAGGGTAGGGATAAATTGTTTCTGTTTGTTGCTTCTTATTTAGATGGAATCATAGAATGGTTTGAGTTGGAAGAGACCTTAAAGACCACTTCATTCCAACCCCCTGTCATGGACAGGGACACCTTCCACTATCCCATATTGCTCCAAGCCTGAAGATTAATGGTGACAATCATCCATTGAAAATAATCTAAAAAATATTTTTCTCTACTTCTAAGACACCTCAAGGATTGCTGGGATAGAAACATGAATCCTGTTGATACAAGCAGGTGAGTTCCATATTAAGTCTGAAAGGTTCTGATGTGATGTCCTGTATATTAAGGAGATTATGCAATGGCTCCAACATATGGGAGTAGGTAAAAGATGGACAAAGCATTGAGCAGGCACTGGAACAGGCTGCCCAGGGAAGTGGTGGACTCACCAGTCCTGGAATTGCTTAAAAGGCATGTGGAGGTGGCACTTGGGGATACAGTTTAGTGCTGACCTATGTGATGCTGGGTAAATGTTTGGACTCGATCTTAGAGGACTTTTCCAAGTTTAATGGTTCTGTGAGTCTTTGAAAGCACTGAAAACTCTGAGGTTTAGATTGATTTTAGGAAGAGCTGATGTTGACCTGTAAATTATGCCTAAAGTACTCGTATAGCCTAGTCTACACACCAGCTAAGAGGAAGAGAAGTTCAGGACAACTGCATCTTACAGGAAGGAAAATGATACTTTCCTCATGGCATCATTAATTATTGCTTTCCCAGAAAATTGGTATTTTGCTACCTGTGAAAGTTTGCTGCATCCCCTGAGCATTTAGGTTCTCAATCTAGGTTTTGTAGCAAACCCACATGACATTGGCCCAAATGCATAAGATCAATATGATATGTATTTGGAATTTATTAATATTTCCCATCCCTTCCACTGATGTTAGTCTAGAACAACTCCATTTCCCTGTATGTCCCACTGAACTGATCTTTTCCTTTCTACCTTGCCTGGCTGCCTTTGAACTCTTTTTTTTCTTTTCTTTCCTTTTTTATTTTTTATTCTTCTTTTTTTTTTTCCCCCTTCATATTACAAGTTCCTGCACCTTTGAGACCTTAGCAACTTCAGGAAAGTTTTATTTATTTATTGAATAAAAAATTCAGTGGGAAAAGAACATACACGCACACGTACCTGTGTGGTGGGAAGGGGAGGGGGTGCAGAATCTAGGGCACATCTTGCCATGATGAAAAAGATGACAGGTGCCCCCCACTGCAAGCGTGGGACTGAGAGACCGTGGATTGAATTTAAGGAGGATGCCAGTGACTTCAGGGAGACATCTTCTACCTGCAATATTTCCTTGTAGTTAAAATACACAGCACACTGCTGCAGCTACTTACAGAGACAGGCAAGTGTGAAAATTAATTTAAGAGGCAGTTACTCAGATTTTGGGTGAAGGTCTGAATAATGAAAATAGCACTGCTAGGGACATATTTTTGGCTGATTCTGGCGCTGAAATACACTGTAATGTTGGCTGATCTCAATTTAATACAATCCTGCAAGCAGGTGTCCTTGATGGTGCTTCAAGACTTCTTGCAAATAAGTCCTTATGTTGCCACTTTTAAAATATGTGGGCAGTATTGTTGGACACAACTCATAAAATACAAAATAAATAAAAAAAAAAAAAGACATGGCACTTTGCATTGAGGAGTGAAGCATATGAAATAACTGGGTTATGCTCTAACAATGAGCATGGTGGAAATTGTAGCTCTGCAAATGTATCAGGGGGACTGAAATAAGAATTAAATTAAGACTTTCTAGACTGATAAACATGCTCTGAGTCACACGAGTGGTAGCAGTGGTCAGGGGAAAAGCCCAAATATAGAGAGAGATTTGATGATTCCTTGATATCTCCCTACAGTTTATCATATAAAATATTGCCACTCTTCCTTTGTGTCTTCTGCTCCTATTTCTTTTAATTATTCTTATCAATATTTTGTGCTACTGCTTTTGACGGAGGAACTGCCTCCATCCTGGTAGCAATTTTGGACACAGTTTAATTGAGTAGGTATCTCATATCCCCGTGCTCAGAACCTGAAACCTGGCAAACATAAATGGAAAGAAAAGGAAGATTTCTGAAAACTAGACATATTCAGGCACCGTTACCAAAAAACTGGTTGAATCCTTGTCTCTTCAGCTCAGCAAATCCAGTCACACAGGAATGTTCACATCCGTGTTTAGATTTCTAAATTTGTGTAGTCAGTTTAAGGTAATCATCTATATTTCCTCACTTTTAATAAAATGGGATAGCTTCAGGGGAATATTCCACATTAGACATTAAGTATTATGGAATGATGAATAACTCTTTCAAGATGGTTTTTATTTTTCCCCACTGATGGCTTACACATTCAGCTTAACTTTTAGGCCTCCATAATATCAGCACTTTGATTTAGGTAACATTCCTGTATATCTGATTTTTAATCATTAAAAGTATGTCGATTAATCCTTTCTTTCCACCACCTTCAGTAAAAAATTCATAATTTGTGTTCATTTCTTTATCACTCTGTTATTGCTTATGATAGCAAGGGCCTGGTTTGGAAAAGAGGCAGAATTTAACATGATCTTAAGTCCTGATTTCTTCCAGAAAGAATTTTGGAATGGAGTTTTGCTGCAGCAGATGCCACCACTGACCATTGAGCACAGAAACTTTCTACTTTATAGGTCTAGCACAAAATTTAATCCAATCTGTTTGATTAGCAAAACCCAAGCAGTTGAAAAGCACAGTCATCTCTTCTTGTAGTATTAAAATAGAAAGGATTTTAGTGTCTGGGGAAGACAAGCTTTCCAGAAACCACCAGGGATATCTGTCCTTCTGACTATGGAGGGTAGATAACCTCATACCATGACAACTTCTTCTGTCCCCATTGGTGGAAAAGCAGGAGAGGAAGAGGTAGAAGCCTTCACAGGCATTTTTTTTTGCCTAGTGTAGTACTTTACCCCAAAGAATATTTCTTCTGCATCGACAGCTGCACAGTAAAAGCAGCTCCGTCTGTTAAAATATGCAAATGACCAGCACGCATCTTTCCTCCCTCTCCTACTGGGCAGGGAATTCTGAATCTAAATTTATGGTGGAAAAAAACCCAGAGAATCAGAGTGAAGGGAATCTCAAACCGAGGGACTGCAGTATGTTTGGTTGGATAATGATTTCAGCAAAGGGAAAAAAAAAAATGGAGGGGGACATGAATACTGGTTCTAGTAAAGAAATGTTTCAGCTTAGATTGGCAGAATCAGTGGACAGGACAAAAGGCTGCTGTATGAGGGGAAAATTAATAACTAAGTTATAACACTGAGAGATCTTTGAAAGAAAATTAATCTATAGTTATGGATAAAAGTCCACTGAAAGAAAACAAACATAAGTTGGTGAAATGAACTGATTTGAACAAGAAAATTCAATTTGCCCTAAAAGACAAGCAGATTTTATTTATTTTTTAACTCTAAGAACAGAGCAATGTTGGCTCCACTTTCCGTTTGTTGTGTGTTCATTAGTTTTGGTCTTTTTGATTACTGTTAATGTAAACAATGACTTAGGCAAGGTAAGGGGACCTGCGCATGGCAGTTCAAGACACCCAGTGTTGGCCTATCCTTACAACCAATAAGTTTGGTATCTGACCTCAGCATTTATTCAAAACTAGACTCTATTCAAAGTCTTAGCTATAAATTTTAATATTTTCTGAAAGAAGTGAAGATTAAAGATCTATCTTTGAGATAGATTCAGTGCAGAAAACAGGAAGATTTCAAAAGAAAATGTGTTAGAAAGTGTATCATAACACGTGAGCATGAGATCACTGAGGAGCTGAACTGTGATTTTAGAGATTGAGATGGCTGAGGTGCCCATATATTATATTGTATTTTCCAGATAATGTTCCCTCTATAATTCAAGTGTCCTAATTTTTCACACAGGACTGGTCTCACCATTGTATCAACTTAGGAGGTGAACAAGGGAGAAAGCTATTAATCAGATTTCAGAGGCTTTTTGATTATGACTGGATGTCTCTTATGAAAGTTCTAAACATGCTATGCCAAATTACAACTATGGTTTCTCTCTAATTCAGATTATTGTGGTATTTAGCATTATAAATTCAACTCTTTATTCAAAGAATAATAAATGAACAAGCTAAAATAGAATATTAATACATCTGGCCATTCAGTGTGAAGTTATATCACATTTGGCTTTGTAAATAAAGAACTTCTTTTTCTGCTTTTCCTCATTGGACCATTCAGAACTGACTGTTAAACCCTCTGCAAAATGAATTTAACTCCTATTATTACTCTCTGTAGCCATATCTCAGAACCATCTTCCCAGAACCATTTTTCTTCTGCCAGTCTCTTTTTGTGAGGTTGATCAGAAAATTCAAACTGTTTTTATTGAAACTAAGTTACACTACCCTTATTTTCTGTAATTGTCTTTTTCCAGTATCCTCCAATCCCTCTAAGCTTTCCTTCAGCGTGATTTTTAGAGTATTTTTATCTTCAGGATTTCAGAGTATTTTTAGGTCTCAGTGGGGGAAAAGGGAAGTTGCAGAAAATTCTACCTTTATGTCCATGGTCATTTAGACAGAGAAAGAGAATATTGCTACAGAAATATCTGGTGCTTTCTTAGTTATCTAAGGCACATATTTCTCCCTGGATATATCACTCCCTGGGAGTGCTTTGTCTCAGTTCCTTAGATGATTTGACACAGTCCAGCTCATTCTCTCTGTTTGGAGCATTTTCTTTCCGTGTCTCAGTAGAGTTCTGAGTTTCTGATCCCTATAGTAATAAATAAACTAATGTTATTAGTTTACACTTTATTGGATTTGTATAAAGAAAAAAAACAATGAAGATAACCTGGTAAAAATAATATTAAAGTTCTTATTGTGAGATACAGGTTATGCTTTTTATTTTTTTTCCACCCTCTTTAACGAATTCCCTTTCAACTTCAGTCCAGTCACAAAGAATTGGATTTGTGGGCCCATTTTACCAATAGAATTACAATGGCACATAATCTATACAGCTGTGCATGCAGTATCTGGCAGTGGTTCAGCCAGTTTTCTACTTGCCAGAAAACCACATATTTGGCTGGAAGAATTAAAGTTGTTCCAACTTTCTTGGCCCTAATCACACCAATAGTTCTACATGGTAGTGACTGGTGCCAAAGTCATTTCACTTCCTAGAAATGACTTTGTGATCTAAAGTCATCATCCTTAGAAATGATTATGTGCACAATGCTGTTGGAAAAACTTTGCTGACATATAGAATTTCCCTATCAGCAGATCTCAAGGATCTTTGAGAAAGAGGTTGGGACTTTTATACCCATTAGCAAATGGGGAAACGGACATGAGCAGGTGGAGCGTGTTTACTGAGGTTTTATTTCTTTCTAAAATATATAAAAGAAAACAGAACCCAATTTCCCAGACTACATCTGTACAAATAAACAAACCAGCTCCACGGCACAGACTTGAGATGGGTCCCACAGTCTTCTCACCATTTTTTAGCAGGTTCCTCAACACACCTTTGGCTGCTGCCCTCCTGCACTCCATAATGCCATGTCCCTCCAGTGAAAGGTCCATGGTCCATTTTATTTGCTGGTACTGATTCATTCCTTAATGTAAATTCATGCCTGTCCTTATGATGATGTCCAATTTCTCTGCATAATAGATGCAATTTTTTGCTTGGCATTAAATAAGCACAAGAATTTTACCAACTCTCTAATTCATAGAGTTGTTGAATCACAGAATGGTTTGGGTTGGAAGGGACCTGGAAGATCATGTTGTTCCAACCCCCCAGTTTGACTTTGTTAAACATGTTTTTGTTTGCCAATGCTCTGATGCCCTTTTTTGATTTTAATCCATAGTAATGACTTCAAGGATAGGGAGACTAGAAGGAAAGAAAATAAAATATAAACTCTTATTCTTGTCCAATGTGGAAAGAAAGAATAAAAGACATCGGATCTGTAAGGTGAGATCCCATGAGAACTCAGCTCCCTGTTTTGCTGAGGAAGTAAGAAACGTGTGAATATATCTTCCATGTGGGAGGCAGGCAGCAGGCAGCTTTGGAAATGAAGATGGAATACCTGAAAACAAGAGCTAAATTAACTCCTGATAGAGCCAAGTGACACTGAACAACATGAAGGATAAACCCTGGCATCTGTACCTTTCCCTCCACTTTTCCTAATAACTATATATTTTTAGTGTTACCATTCAGGAATCCAACTGATGCTTTTTTTTTTCCCCTCAGCAGAGTATTAGAATATACCAATTTTACAGAAACAAATCTTTCAGTGTGTAAGAAAGTATTGTTTTCAAGGATTTTTCTGTCTTGAGAGCATTCCAAACTGTGAGTTAATTTATCACTTAAGAATGTGTAAAAAAACCCTGGTTTTGAAACAAAATCCTTTAAAATGATGAAAACAAACATTGGTTTTGACCAAAATAGTCTCTATTTTGTTTTATTTTGTCTAGTGAAAATGTTTGTTGTTTTACTCTCTCATCTTGTAGCAGAATTGGGAAAAAAAGTGTGAAAATTCAAAGTTATCATGGTGTAGAAGCTCTTTTCTGCCAGTTCTTATTTTGAGTCATTCACCTCTGTCTCATTGCCATCAGAGAGAGCATAAAGAAACTCCATGCAGTCTTAAACCTTCCATATATGTTATATGGACTTAGGATAGTGCAGGCCAAAACCACATGCTGGGGACGATCACTCTTGGATTTGACATGGAGGTGTCACTTAGAGTGGGGGCAGAGTCTACTGAAGCTGAAGTTCTGTTCATGCCATCATCAAACCATCCCTAAATAAGAGAGACAAATAACTGAAATTGTTCATCAAGATGTTGGGGTACTTAAAGAGACTGACCCACTTCTTTGATATCTACTTTATTTTTTTTATCCCTTACAGAACTCCATGGGATGTAAAATTAATTTTCCAAATCTGAAGGATGCTCTCCAACTTGTAATTCTTCTAAGCCTTGATTTTTTAAATATATAAAATGGTAATGCTGATAGTTCCTTGGTCTTACGTAGTATTGATATTTTCTATTCTATTAAAAAAAAATATTATCATGGCAAGAGCTGACCTTTGATAGTTGCCCAGAGTCAAGGACAACAATACAAATACAATCACAGAAGTGTTTAATTATGATAAAACCAATATTATAGCATCAAAATTACAATAGTACAATATTTCATCATCTCAGCTCTAGGTCAAGATTACCAGGTTTAGTTGATTAAAGTCATGTGCTTAATTCTCCAGAAAGACATCACTCCAATCCCTGAAGCTGTTCAAGGCCAGGTTGGACAGGGCTCTGAGCAAAATTCTCCAGAAAGACATCACTCCAATCCCTGAAGCTGTTCAAGGCCAGGTTGGACAGGGCTCTGAGCAACCTGGTCTAGTGGAAGATGTCCCTGACCATGGCAGGGGGGCTGGAACTGGATGATCTTTAAGGTCCTTTCCAACCCAAGCCATTAGGTGATTCTATAATTTGATGATCACACAATTTACCATCACTTTTCAGGGTGATTTCCCTTGCAGCAGTTCTATTTTGGTTCAAATCATAGCTTGCTTTTGAGATATGCTGGCTGTATACAGTAATCTGTAAGCACTAAATCATTTGACCATTAAGAATCATTTAAATGCTTGAGGTTAAAGATCCAAATGCCAGAAGAAATAAATCTGGGTGTTATCCCCAGCTTTTTACTCTACTTCAACATTTGTTCAGAATTACAGGAATAACTAAGAATCCATTTTAGGGGCTTTAAAAAATATAACTTAATTTCAATAGTATAGAAAGAAATTTCACCATTTTTCACATTAATGAAAACTGATTTGTATAAAGCAGGCATAGATTTGCACCTTAAATCTTATGGCTGGCACCCATTCCTATACCATGTCAGAAACCACGGTATTTTTATTTTAGATGTGTGTAGAATGTGTGTCAAGTGTCGAATATTGAATCGCATCGTTTCAACTTTCTAAATTATATCAAGGTTCAGATTTTTAGGAACACAGTTCACTGTGAGGCTTTTTTTATTATTATTGGTTTTGATTTAGTCTCAATCAATAGGCCAATTATGCCACTGACTTCCTTGAGCATCGGATCAGCCTCTCAAGGAACAGGAGTATGTGATGTCCTTTCTGAGGTTAAACCAAACCTTCCATTTCTATGGCCTATTAACCACAGGAAAAATAAACAATACAAGTACATTTCACAGTCCTAAGAATTGCTCACACAGGGGTGATTTTACAGAACCTCAGTCGCAGCTAAATGCACAATGAGATTAAGAGAAGGCTTTGCCAGAGCAATTGCTGTGCAGGTGCTTCATCCAACTGTGACTTTTGGAACTTTGCTGTAGGTTTACACAGTCCATGGCTTTAAGTATTTCTGAAGTACTGCACGGCAATAATTAGCAGCCAGAGGCAAAATAATCATTGCTAGATTCATTTAATGCTAAAGCCAAAACTAATATATTTTCTGTTGCTTGAAATGTCAGACCTTATCTGCATTATTGTAAGATCAGATGGAAAAAATGCTTTTAAACATGGTTTGGAATAAGATTCCAGTTTGTAAATGCATTAATTGGAATGGAAGGTGTGCCTTCTAGTGGATAGAGAGGGACATTTGAAATGAGCAGGTTCAGCTAATACATGAGCATACACTGATTTATGAGGAAATGTTAACAAATAAATCAACATTAAAATTAATAAATTGAATTAATGTTGAATTAATTTAGGTAAATATTAATATTTCAGCTTGATTACATCGATGGGAATTCTTTAGCTGGAAGAGGTTGATAATAGTTCTGAGCAAAAATTTTAAAAGGGCAAAAATTAATGAAAGTGTTTTCTTAAGGCCTGTGGCTTCCTCTGAACTGCTTAACTTTCCAAAACTTCTCTTTTTTGCATCTAGAGAGTCTTAAAAAGTTGTTTTTAACTCTTTCATGAAACTCGAAGTCTCATCCTTGCACGTGCAAATCTTCCCCCAACTCCTTCCAACAACATGTATGATTAATTTTCCTTCCCATCACACCACAGGAGCAATTTCATAGAATCATACAATGATTTGGGTTGAAGGGACCTTAAAGATCATCAAGTTCCACCCCCTGCCATGGGCAGAGACACCTTCCACTAGAATTTGCATCTTCTGCTTACCAAGAGGGGTCTCATCTGAGTTATGGTAAACGGACAGTGAAGGATGTCAAGCAGCCAACTTCTCCTTTGTTGCTTTTGTTGTTTGCAAAGTTGGAGCATTAGAAGTGGTTGAACAGATCTGATTCTTTTTTTCTTTACATTTTGAAGATAAAAAAACAGTTGTTCATCTCAGACCTTGTATGCCAAGTTTCAACAAGGAGTGAATTTTTATGGTCAAATTACAAGCCCCTGAAAATAGAAGTTTATAATGGAAAGGCTGATACAACCGTAACTATGGTATTGCAATTGCATCACTATAAGAAAATTGGTTTAGATAATATACTCTGCTGGAATGACTGCATTTCTAAATGATCCTGCATCTCCATAAATCTAAGCTAACTCAGTAATTCAAAATTACTAAGATTTAAGTTTAGTACCAATAAGCAATAAACTTATGGCTATTGCTATAATAACTGCTGGTCTGTGCTCCTTTATTTCACAGCAGGTGGTCTTTGGGCTGGTTTGCAGTCTGAATGAAAATACTTCCAACTAATTCAAAACTAATTCCTGAAGTTGAGTGGAAGCACTTTTCCAAACTTTCACACAATTCCTTTTCACTAACAAAGAGCTTGGTTGTTTGGGTTCTTTTTTTTTCCTTTCCCCCTTTCTCTTTAATCAGTGCCTCAGCATATTGTCCCTTTTTACACTGTTTTATACTAATACATTATATGATGACAGCTGACTCACTGTATTTCTGCAAACTGTCAGAGGAAATGCACTGAGGAACATGTAAGTTCCTCTAAATACACTGTGTCTCTTTGCATCACCCTGCTTCCCCCCATGTCTCCTACACACCTAATATTACAAACATTAAAATCTCACACCTCATTCTCCTGTCAGGCTAATCAGCTTTCTGCAGGCATGACTTTAGTGACTGATTCAGGCCAGCAGCAAGTGAGAAGAAAATGTGGTTAATAAAGTCTAATACCCCAATTTAGCAGAGTTTGAAAACTCATTTCCTTTGGACTATGTCTGAAAGACATTGAGGAGCTGGAGCATGTCCAGAGAAGGGTAACAAAGGTGGAGAAGGGTCTGGAGCACAAGTCTGATGAGGAGCAGCTGAGGGAGCTGGGGATATTTAGTCTGGAGAAAACGAGGCCTAGGAGAGACCTTCTCTCTCTGCAACTACCTGAAAACAGTTTGTAGCAATGTGGGGGTCAATCTCTTCTTCCAGGTAACGAGTGACAGGATGAAATGAAAGGACCTCGAGTTGCTGTAGGGGGGGTTTAGATTGGATATTAGGAAATTAGGATATTAGGAATTTGGATATTAGGAAATTAGGAATTAGGAAATTGGATATTAGGGAACAAAAATCACAGAAAGGTTTGTAGAGCAGAGAAGCCATGGAAACACCATTCCTGGAAGTGTTAAAGCAAGTGTGGATGTGGCATTTAAGGACATGGTTTAATGACAAACATGGTGGTGGTGCTGTCTTGACTGCTGGACTTGATGATCTTAAAGGTCTTTTCCAACCATAATTCTAATGATTCTAAAATAGAAGAAACATCTGGCCTTTCATGAGACATAGAATAACAGAATCACAGAATAGCTTGGTTGAAATGAACCTTAAAGATCATCTAGGTCCAATCCCCTGCCATGGGCAGGGACATCTTCCACTGGGGCTGCTCAAAGCCCCAGCCAGACTGTCTTTGAACACTTCCAGGAATGGGGCATTCTCTTACTTGGATCCAGCAAAAACTTTTGATAAACAGGCTCAGCTATTTAATCCTTCAAGATGCAAAATCAAAAAAAAAAATAAAATTTGGAAACCAGGTCATCCATTCATCAAACTCCTGTTTGTTCATTCTGTAAGTTCTCATTGCTCTGTAGTCACAAGATAGTCACCCAGAAAGAAAAATACAAGTCAGAGGTCTTACAAAAGAAATTTGCATTTTATTTGCTGTCAACATTGCGTGGGAGTCTGTGGAACACATGGAACAAAATCCAGTTGGTTGTGTCCCATCAGGTCAAGGAAGATGATTCTACCCCTCTACTCAACCTTGGTGAGTCACATCTGCAGTGCTGTGTCCATTTCTGAGCTCCTCAGAACAAAGGAGACATGGACCTCCTGGAGCAGGTCTGGTGAAGGGTGACAAAGATGATGAAGGGACTGGAGTATCTCTCTTAGGAGGAAAGGCTGAGGGAGCTGGGCCTGTTCAGCCTCGAGAAGAGGCTGAGAGGGGTCCTCATCCATGTCTGTCAGTGCCTGCAGGGAGGGGGTAGAGGATGGACCAGGCTCTGCTCAGCGGTGCCCAGCAATGGGACAAGAGGCCACGGGCACAAACTGATGCCCAGGAAGTTCCATCTGAACATGAGGAAGAACTTCTTTCTGAAGTTCTTTCAGTGAAGTTTCTTTCAGTGACTGAACACTGAAACAGGTTGCCCAGAGAGGGTGTGGAGTCTCCCTCACTGGAGATACTCCAGAGCTGTCTGGCCACAATCCTGTGCCATGTGCTCTGGGATGACCCTGCTTGAGCAGGGAGGTTGCACCAGATGACCCACTGATGTCCCTTCCAACCTGAACCATTCTGTGATGGGATAAGTCAGTAACGGGCTTCTGCTGGAATGATGCCTCTCTGATTTGAAAGGGAGTCCTTAACTAGATAGAAACTTAATAGGGTCATCAATATTTCATAGAATCGCAGAATCGCAGAATATCCTGAGTTGGAAGGGACCCACAAGGATCAGAGTCCAGGTCCTGGCACTGCACAGGACACCCCAAGAGTCACACCATGTGCCTGAGAGCATCTTTAAAACACTTCTTGAACTCTGTTGGGCTTGAGGCCTTGACACTTCCCTGGGGAGCCTGTTGCAGTGTCCAACCACCCTCTGGGTGAGGAAATCTTTCCTAATATTGCACCTAGACCTCCCCTCACAGAGCTTCATTTTGTTCAGCAGAGCCAAAATAACCCTTCCAGGTACAGAAAAAATACTACTGCAAATACTTATTTTTAACTTAAAATATTTATAATTTCTTTTTTATATTAAATGTAGACAGAGTAAGTTACTTCAAAATGGCAGAAATGCATCAATCCTCATCTGCTTTTGCTGAGGATATCATTTTAACAAGTAGCTGACAATTAGGAAAAAAGACTTAAATGTACATTTGGGGTGTTTTTTGCTGCAAGAAGTTAACAAAAATCTGCATGTTAACCATTTTCAAGCTTCTTTCCACTTACCCTGGGCACCCATTGTTTCTTTCTGAGGCTTCTGAAGGCAAAGAGCTGCTGCAGTTTGACTCCCATGTACGATATATCACCCATCACACATATGTTGGCATGAGGGAGGGTGAGAGTGTAAAGGGCTAGAGGATAGGATGTTCTGGTAACAACATTGTGCTGTGTAAATGAAAGTGATCATGGAATTAAATTACTGATTTTTTTCAGGTGACCTTACTATAAAAACATTACTTGGGAATTTATGTCAATCTAATGGGCAGATGGGAATGCTTCAGGCAACAATTTTCTGAAGAGTATTTTTAAAGATTTAGAATTTTTTTGGTTTTTTTTATGGAATAATGGTTAATTCCATTTTCAGAAATCAAAATATCAAGCCATTTTCAGGCTTTAGCTTTTCAAAGGCTCTGAAGGCTTGGCTCTACTACTCAAGAGTACATGTGAATGTACCTTGTGAGTCGACCTCCATGGAAAGAGCCAACAATATAACAGTTACCACAGAATCATACAATGGCTTGGGTCGGAAGGGACCTTAAAGATCATCTCGTTCCATCCCTTCTGACATGGGTAAGGACACCTTCCACTTGACCAGGTTGCTCCAAGCCCCATCCAACCTGGCCTTGACCACCTCCAGACACAGAGAATCCACAGCTTCTCTGGACAATCTGTGCCAGGGCCTCGCCACCCTTAAAGGGAAAAAATTCATGCTAATATCTAATCTAAACCTGTCCTCTTTCACCTTAAAGCCATTTCTTCTTGTCCTGTCACTCCATGCTCTTGCAAAAAGTCCTTCTCTAGCTCTCCTGTAGCCCTTTTAGGCACTGAAAGGTGTAATAAATTCTCCCCGGAGCCTTCTCTTCTCCAGGCTGAACAACTCCAACTCTCTCAGCCTATCTCTGGAGCAGAGCTGTTCCAGCCCTTTGAACTCCCCTGGACTCATTCCAACAATTCAGCATCTTTCTTGTATGGGGGCCCCAGAGCTGGATGCAGCATTCCAGGTAGGGTCTCACAAGAGTAAATTAGAGAGGAAGAACTGTTGGGCATAAAAGGGGAAACACTACAAAAGAGGACTCATTCTCTGCATCTGTGCTTCTTTACCTTGTTGCTGAATTATAGTAAGACTTTGTCTTTCTCTCAACACTCTTTTTCCGTCCTCTAGAAGGATAAAAAGCTGAAGGGAGAAGTTTAAATAGAGAAAACACTACATAATTTAGAATATCAGTATAAAAACATGAGTAGAAAATTTGTGTAGAAAACGGAAATAGGAGTCTACAGAAGAGACAAGGTGAATGGCAGAGAAAGACCTAGGCTGGGATACACTCCCATGCATCATCTTCTCATTCTCAATAAAAAGGGGCATTTGCAAAGCCCCGCTGTCGGTGCCTGGTTGGTGAGCAAGAGAGTCTGAATTCATCAAATAAAAGGACGAATTCTCTACCCATGGAAAACCATAACTCTGTTGACTTCAAGTCAAACTGTGCCAACTTGTGAATTTATCCCAAACTGCTTAGCTCAATTCTCTTTGGTAACGACCTTGAATAGACTCAGATTGGTGTGAAATAGATGGAAAATGGTCCGTAGCCTGTTATCAGTGCATTTCCCCACTCCCAGCCTTTAATCCCATGAGAGTAGCAGAAGTGAAAAGGTTTCAAACTTCTTATGAAAATATTTTTCCACCATGCCTGTTCCCTAGCCCTGTCTGTTCTCCTTTCTCTCTGCATAAGCAGTTTTAGACTTTATTTAAGTGTCGCATTTCCAAGTGTTCACGACTCTGTACAAAGCTCGTCACACATCACTCATGCCTTATTTCACGGGTTGAGCTGGTAATTAGCATATTTCACAATTAGCCAGTGTATTTGCTTTGCTAATTTCATTCCATGATGAAGGTGCTAACTTGGCGTGAAGCTGTAATGTACTGGTTGATTTATTAAGCTTCCTCTGATGGATGAAAATCACATGCTGTGCCTTTACTGTCGGGGAAAGTTAACAACATCCATTTGTAAGAGATGGTATTTGAAAAGTGATGTTGGTGTGATTGAATGTGTGAATCTGTAATGAAGCCAAGTCAGATAGCTCCTTCCCCATAAAATAGTATTCAACTTCTGTAGTGGCTTGTTTTTGAAACTGGGTTTTTCTGCCCAGATTCCTCCCCTAAACTATGCAAGCACCAAATACTCAGCAGGTATTTAGCACTCAGGTTTCTGTTTCCAACTCCTGTTTTCCAACATCTGTAGAGGAGTCAAGTGCCTAAACCCTCTAAGAGCCTGTGTCTTACATTGAGTGCTGACAGGATAAAGCATTTGCTGTTTCTTTCTTAATGAAGCTGCACGTAAAATGAATAATTGACCAATCAGTCAAACCATAGGCTTTCAAGAGACTTTTTTGAGGGAGAACTCCCTGGCACATGGCCTTTGGTTGTGAAACCTGTCACAGTTATATGTGTACATACTCTTCACCTTCCCAAAGAAAAGGTTGATTTTGTGGTTTTAACTATAATATTAAACTAATATTGGTGGGCCCATTCTTTATCCCATGGGTAGGCAACACATTCACATACTGTGATATTCCCTTATTCTCAGCGGGAAAAAAAGAGGTTGCATGCAGGTTTTCTATTGGAAATGGTCTCTGGTCATTGCTAACTCACAACTGTACAAGGCCAGAGTCCTGTTTAATTTGCTAATGTGAATGTGTTGTACAGCAGAGCATAGGTGTTATCCTGGATTGTGGAACATATGGGATCTCTCTGCTGTTGTGGAAAAGATATGACATGTCCAGAGATCAAATCAACACGACCTAAGACAGCAAAACTTAAAGAAACGTGGTTGCAGTTTAAAATTTTCGTCTAAAAAGCAGCTGTATAGGTTTCTCATGATCTTCACCAGGATAAACAGAACTCCAGGGAACATGGGAGAGGAGTGGAATAGGGAAGGCTTCTGTGTTTTCATGACCAGTATGTGATGTGATGTAGGAATGCAAGTGATGCCGGACACTGATGATGGGAGGAGAAGTTAAAAGCTCTTTTCCCCGGTTAATTCTGCATTTTGCTTTTTTAGGATGCAAAGGATCTTTTCTATTCCAACCTACAGGTTAGCCAGTCTGAGTGTAAGAATTTTTTTTTTGTCCATACATTAAATATCCCTGATACTGGCACATTCCAGAGAGCACCCACACACACCTGAAGTGATGTTCCTTGTGGAAGGATCCCTCCTTGTTTCACACTATTCTATGGCCTGTGATTGGGATATTTTAAGATCGTTCTCCTTTTTATTTTCTAATTTTTCCCTTGATTTTAATCCCCCTAAAGACTGTGTGTTTTCTGGAGAAATTCTTTCGAGAGCACTTCGAAACTTCTAATGTCAGTATGCCAAGACAGGACAGATTAAGTTCAGTTTCTCTCGAAAGCCATCACATTTTTATCTTATACCTGCATTTTCTCCATGCGTCAGATATGGACTATTGACAAATCAACAGTCACTTTTCCTGTCAGCACAGTTTAGGCTTTCAAAGGAATAAAAAATCAGATTGTTCTATATCGGATCTTACATGTGTTTCACTACAATGGGAAAGCAAAAGGAAAAAGGAAAGAAAGTATTGCTAAGGCAAAGATCCCAAGAATGGAGCTACCCCAGAAAAAGGATTAATTTATTTTATTTTAGCAGATAATAAAATTGTGCAGATGAAATCAGCAAGAACTGAAGACCTTTATGTTTTGCTCTGATTTTTCTGCCTCTCTAATCTCTCTGTGCCAGGTTCATCTTTGGTTTGTAAAGCTACAAACATATATGATGTCATACCAGTACTAATAAAAGCAGAAACTTGGATTCAGAAAAAAATTCAAGCAAAATCTAAAATCTGTGTACGCTTCTAAGCGAGTGCACACCTTTCCAATTAAGCATGTGCTTAACTGCTCTCTCCATCAGCAGCTTAAAGATAAACACAGATTCGGAACAGGTTGTTTTCCTGCATAACGTTTGCTTCTCGTACCCACCCCTGAATTATATTAGCAGGTGTGGGATCAAGGGCACTGCTCTGCTGTACAACTGAAAACAGCTCAACCTGGACATACTCAATCTTTCCCAGACAAAAAGCCAGGAAAATATGTTGTATCAGGAACATTACTGACCTTACTGATTCTGGAATGCCCTTCTACTCCTGTTACCGAAATGCTTTCTTGTGTCCCTTACCTTCCTCCTCTCTCACCAGTCCATCCTTATGCCTTCAAACTCCTTTTATTCCCTGGCTCAAGCTGAGTCTGTAACTCAGCAGAAGGCAGGAGCTGCTGCTTCACACACATGTCACCACAGTTCACACTTCCAGCTGGTCTTAGAGACCACGATCATTAATTATTGTTACTCATGTTGTTGTTTATGCTCCAAGACCTGCTTTTTCACCCTAAAAAGAGTTACAAGAAACTTAAGAGATGCCATTTGGCTGAGCTTATTTCACCAAAGAGTGTGTGTGTGTCAGTACATTAGAAGGATACCTGCTTTTTTCTTGATTGTTTAGATTGTTGCTTAGATTTAGCTGGCCAAAAACCTAATCCACCTACCAGATATGGAATGGTACAGAGAAAGAATGGAAGATTTTTCTCTAGGTTATGGCAAATGCAACCTTTCAGAAATACATAACCAACAATTGTTTAATTAACTCAATCTTTCAAAGTGTTAACTATGTGCTTTTGTAATTATATAACAGTCATATGGACAGAAATGTTTTTTAAAATACTTTTAGATTTAAGACAAGTCTAAATATTTCTTTTGTATTTACCAGGTGAGCAAGATATATTTCTCCTGCATTTTATATGAAAAATAAGGACTGTTTGTGTCCTTAACATATGTAATTTATCACAATTATCACATTTATTCATTATCACAAATTTCTCCATGAGGGCACTGACCTACCACCAAGGCAACCAAGAGGTAAGAATCAAACTTCATGGCCTATCAGGCCTGAGGGTCGTCACTACCCTTGTAATAGTAGTTGGACATGAATTATAGAAAAGAAGCAGTTTTCCCAGCATAAGTTTCCTGAACCAGAGATTTCCAAGGGATTTTGAAATCTGTTGCTGAAGAAATGAAGGCCAAGCCATTGAAATGACTCTGACTCCAAACTGTTCTGTGTTGTCAAGTGAAGAATGTGCTGGAGCTCTTACTCAGACTGAAAATGACTGGGACAAAACCTGAATTACCCCATTACCAATACTTTTGTTAGAAGAAGGACTTCACAACTACTCTCAGCCTTCCAGCACTAAACAGAAATCCTTTTGTACTTCTCCTATACAGCACATGGTACTTGAAGATGCATCAGAGAACCAGGTGTGCAATTTCTGAAACCTCACAAATTTATTAATGATCCCAACTGTAAGTTTGTTAGTGATCTCAACATTTGAAGCTGACCCTTGATGTTTCCAATCAGCTGGAAGGAAGGCAGGTGATAAAAGGTGACAAAGACAATGCATGGTACAATACATAAGGAAGTGGATAAAGGCAGGGAGGCAGATCAGTTATGTGGATAGAGGTACCTGTTTGATGGGAAAGAGAAATTTCAATACACATGCTTTCAAACATGACAAAGTAGAGGGCATAAACTCAGGTGTTGAAGGCCTTGTCTCTGGTTCCTGCCCTTCTTCTCCATCATTAGTTTACTATCCAAATGCTTAGTTCCCACGTGACCCACCCATCCTTCATCTCCAAGTGCTTCAGGCCTGCACCATTTTAGATGCAGGGATGGGGTGAGAAATCCTACACATCAGAACAGTGGGACATCTTGACAAGTCAGATGTAGTGATATAGTAAAGGAAAAATGTATGGTGATATAGTAAGGGAAAATGGCTTTAAGCTGAAGGAGGATAGATTTAATCACACATTAGGAAGAAATTCTTTATTGTGAGGGTGGTGAGGCCCTGGCACAGGTTGCCCAGAGCAGTTGTGGCTGCTCCATCCCTGGAAGTGTTCAAAGCCAGGTTGGATGGGGCTTGGAACAACCTGTTCTAGTGGAAGTTATCCCTGCCTTGGGCAGGCTTGCGATGAGATGAGCAACTTTATTTAAGGTCCCTTCCAACCTTCTATATGTGTTTCTAGAGAGTGAGTGTCCAGTAAGACAGGTGAGTCTATTGTCATTTAGGGTACAAGTAAAAGAAATTGGTCATTCAGGCTGTCAGCTGGCGGAAGGTGCAGACCAAAGCTGAATACTGTTCCCAAAGATATATCTTGCCACCAATGATAACATATCCTGTTCTGAAGCCAAATACGAAGATTGGACTTGATGATCTTGGAGGCCTTTTTCAACCAGAATATTTCTGTGATTCTATGACTGATTGCCTTGAGGGACAGGGGGGATGTGGGTGGCTTGTGTGGTGAGGGGGCAGAAAAAAGCAGAACACTTCTTTTGACTTGAAAACTCCCCTCTCTGCCTTGTCTAAGTCCTGTTCTGAAGGAATTACTGGCAGTTTCTGGGAGAACAGGATGAAATTGTCCCTTTCTTTTCTGTGAGTAGGCAAAAAAGTAGCGTGGGGGGCAGCAAGATGTGGAACTTGCAGTGAAGTAGGGTTTGCTCTTCTGTGAATCCTGCAAATTTTTTTTTCACCAAGCATCTTTCAACAGCCGACATGGAGAGAAACACCAGAGGGAGGTGCTGACACCTCTGTTGTCTGTGACTGCAATTTATTGACAGCAAATTGCATGAGGTTCAACAAGGAGAAGTGCCAGGTCCTGCACTTGGGTCACAACAACCCAGGAGCACTACAGGCTGGAGACAGAGTGGCTGGAAAGTTTCCTGGTGGTGCTGAGAGTGACATGGGGGAGCTGGTTGGCAGCAGCTGGACATGAGCCAGTGTGTGCCCAGGTGGTCAAGAAGGCCAATGGCACCTGGCCTGTGTCAGCAATAGTGTGGCAGCAGGACCAGGGCAGTGACCATCCCCCTCTGCTGGCACTGATGAGGCCTCACCCCGAATCCTGGTTCAGTTTTGGGCCCTTAAATTCAAGAAAGAGATTGAGGTGCTGGAGTGAGTCTGGGAAAGGGCTGAGGAAGGGTCTGGAGCACCAGTCTGACGAGGAGCAGCTGAGGGAGCTGGAGGGGCTCAGCCTGGAGAAAAGGAGGCTCAGGGGGGACCTTGTCACTCTTTACAACCACCTGAAAGGAGGTTGCAGCCAGGTGGGGGGCAGTCTCTTCTCCCAAGTAACACACAATAGGACAAGAGAAAAAGACTTCAAGTCGTGCCAGTGGATGTTTAGATTGGATATTGGGAACAATTTCTTCACTGAAAGAGTGGTAAAACACTGGAAGAGGTTGCCCAGGGAAGTGGTGGAGTCAACATCCCTGGACGTGTTTAAAAAACATGTAGATGTGGTGGTTAGGGACAATGTTTAGTGGCGGACCTGGCAGTGCTGCGTTGTGACTGAGTCGATGGTCTTAGAGGTCTTTCTCAACTTAAAGGATTCTATAATTCTGAGCGAGCCAGAATTTCTCCGTTCAGTGTAAACTCCCCCCTATGCCACTAGATGGTGCTTTTAACCGCTGCTAGAATCCGCAGTACTCAGAGACACGAGATTTTTCATCATAGTAACGCCGGAGTTTTAGGGAACAGAAATTGTTACAGAAGATAAAACTTATCCTGCGTAAGAAGCAACAGCCAGAAACAGAGATATATCTCCGCGCTGGCTTCTTTCAGCAGTATGGGTACACCTGTGATCCCGAAGCAAAACGCACTCCCTGGGTGCCCCGACAGCTGCTGACAGCGAGGGACAATCTGGTCTGTCACAGCAGTGCCTTTTAACGTGGCACTGGCCGGGCTCCATCGGAGCTGCTCAGGTTGGAAGGCTCGCAGCTCCAGATCAGCCCTGGAAAGGCTGCACGTATGCAGATTGCCCTGGAAGCGTCGGTCCTCGTGTTTTTCCAGACTCCCAGACCATCTGGCTCCTGGCTCGGACACCAGGCGGTGGGATGCAGGTGCCAGGGTAGCCTTGTGAGAGGGCTGGCCCCCGAGTCAGGCAGCTCTGGGGATCCAGCACATCACTGAGCCACCCACCCCACACATCCCCAGCAGCACAGCCATCCCTTGGGCTGCACAGGCACTGGGAAAACTCTCCAGTGCTCCTGTCATTTATTTGCTATGAGGCAAGGAATGCATAAAAGCATCACCAATTTCTTCTCGACTCTCACTTTTTCTCTTTAGTTTCGTCCTGACTGATGCTGCTTCTCTCCAGTCTCTATGGGCTGATCAGAAGATAAAATTGCAGAGTTTAAATCAGGAGGCTGATGTTTCTTACAATGTGAGCCCTTCCGTTTTTGCTTCTATGAACATTTCCATATTTGAAGAAAATATGGCACCTCTCACGAAAATCGTCACTCCTCAGAGCAGAAGTCTGACCTGGTCCAACTCTGGGGAAAGTTTAATGAATCTGATTATTTCACTGCTGCTTCTTGTAGAGCAACTGAAGGAGATACGGCAGTTGGGACAGTGCAAGTGTCAACTTAATTTGATTACTCTCTCCTGGGGAGAATAGAGAGTTTCTGGTATAACAGGATGGGGCTTCATTGACTACAGTCATGTAAAAACAGTTGCTAAAGGCTTCACCATCTCAGCTGACACTGTGCAGTTTCAGATGACCTCTCTTAAATCCAGGTTGTTTCCATGAGATAAATACATATAATTGCACTGGAAGCTGTGGCTGCCCCATCCCTGGAAGTGTTCAAGGCCAGAGGGGTGGAGCTTGGAACAACCTGGTCTAGAGGAAGGTGTCCCTGTCCATTTGAGGAGCTGAAAATAGATGATCCCTAATGTCCCTTCCAACCCAAACCATTCTAAGATTCTATGATAATACACATTGGCTAATTTAATTTTTATCTTCAGAAGATAATTTTCATTTCCAGTCTTGGGAGTAAATACCAGAAAACCTATTGATATTCAGAAGAGTACACCAGTATCTGTTTTATTTCACAAATTTTGTTGAAGTAGTTCAGTGTTGCAGTGATACTTTGCTCTCTATTTCGTGTCACTTCTCTCCTTTCATTAAATCTTCCCACACAAATTATGGAGAAAAACAGCGTTTATACAAAAAACCCCCACAAACAACGAGAATGTACTGCTATTTTAAAGATGTCCTGAGCACAATCTCAACAAATTAAGACCTTTGGTTTTGACTTTGGAATTTCATAGACTTATGAAGGGATGGTTACAACTTCTAACATCCTTTGGGCAATACAACAATAATATCCTGTCCAGATATAACTGTATGATACTGAATCTCCCTGAAACTGCTTGAGAATAGATATTCCATAAATATGTTCAATCTTGATGTAAAGGCACCAAGATGAAGTACCAGGGATGTTCAACCTTCTGTGTTAAATACATGTGCTACTATGCTGTGATTTGTCTGGCTTCATCTTACACCCATTATTCATTGTTATTCCTTCCTCAGCTGATGAGGAAGAAAATTCCGTAGAGGAACATGGTATATTCATTTATTATGTATTTATAATATAGCTGGGTTATAGACCTCCCAGTATATTAAAACCAAACTGTTAGGACAGCAACAAAAGAAGCCTGAAAAAGATAGATATTTTCTTATGTTAGACTTTTCCACGACAAGAAGAAACATTTGCATGGTAAAGACAAAGCCACCATTTACATTCCGAATTCAAATAACAGTAATAATATTTTCTGGCTCCAGATTTATGTTTCCATCTGGCTGAAGTGACTTGGCAACCGAAAGCATAAGCTTTGTTTCAATTCTTGGTATCAACAAGTACCCTTAAGGCATATTAGGGAGGTATGACAAAAATCTAGTGGATGCCAAAAGCAGTGAAGCTTAGTTATTGGCTTGCCAGCATGAGAGAAATATAATCTGCATTTTGTAAGTATGAATATAGAACAAGCCCTGGCACTGCAAGCCGCTGTCAGTCAGGAGGAACTTCCTGCTTCTTTTCAGAATATATTTTATTTTATGCCAATTTATTTTTGCAGTGTGGTTTAGTGAACAGAGGATTAAGCACAATGGTGTGGCATAAAACCACCTACGTGCAGGCTTTGAATACACATTTTCTTATTCCACACCACTGCACTTAGGCCAGCATTCCCTCAGTAATGGATAACTAAGAATCAGTTAATCTCAGAGCTTTCTTGGACATTATTTTTGTAAGCTAAAAGTGACTCAAAAGAGTTTAAAAACCTTGTGGCTTTTTCAAGTCCTTCATCCAGGGCCTCTGTATCAGAAGCCCTGGTCTCTGTACTTTTCATGGACACAGAAATGAGTCTTCATTGATACCTTTGGCAGAATTTGAGTCAAAATGTGATTCAAATAAGAAATGGAAACTTCTCATGTGAAGTAGACAATAATGAATAGGGCACTGTGCTCTAGGAAGACCCTGTTTGAGCAGGGAGGTTGGACCAGATGACCACACTGGTTGTCCTTTCCAACCCGATCCATTCTGTGATTCCACAACGTATCTTCAGCCTTTTTTGGGTTTGTTTGTTATTTAAGCTGTTCATTTAAACACTGCTTCTGCAATGTCAGTTTTCAGTGTCAAATTGCTGTGTCCTGCTTTCCAGTGGCCAAGGAAGCCTGATCAGGCAAGAAGGTGGACTGAGGCTTGAAGATATCAGTGGGTAGATGGAGTTTGAAGCGTGGCTGTTGCAACAGATCTTTTGAAATCTTTTTAGGAAAAACTCATCAGTTTTCTGATTTGTCATCCTGTGATTCCCGAGCAGCACTGAATGACGAAGACATCACATGATCAGCCATGGATTTGTGTTGGGTGAGCAACTGCTGGGAAGTCTGGCTCTTGTAAAAGCAAATTAGTCTGTGGAACCTGCTGAAACTACCACTACTAAACTGTGCAGGTATCTGAATATATCCATATCCTGATCCCATGATGTAAAGCTAGAACATATGAATGTTTTGGTATGTGACTTACTGGGCTTCAGGGCTTGGCTTCCTTCATTTAAAAGAATCAGACATTAAATAGTTTCAGATATTGATTTTTGGATTTTTTGGTTTAGTTTTAACTTTGTCTGAGCTACAGGAATGACATTCTGACCTAACTTGGATCCTGTTATTCAACATTCTAAGTTTTCCATGTCTTTCACTGGGAGCACAAGGGGAAGAGTTTAGCAAAACCATCTTTACCCTTTGCCCAGATTTTAATTATTGGGAAAATTAGAGGACAGTTACAGGCCTGAGCTCACCTATTTCACCAGGTCAGACCAGGAGCTTGGAGCAATGTTTGTCAGTTTGAGGCTGTGGCCCTGAACGCAATGAAACTTTATGGGGTAATTCTTTTTTTGTTGTGCAACTGTTCAAATCCCAGGGAATAACAGCCAAACTGTAGTAGATTTTCAAGTTCATTGGGTCCAAGCAGGTTTTCAGTCTCCTGAATTGTTTGGAGGTAGAGATAATGGAGAAAAAAAATAGAAGTAGAACCCTTTCTGCAGCATTACAGTAGAGCAAGTGACTGGAGACACATTTCTATGTCCCTCTCAGCACTGCCACTACCTTTCCGATGCCTTCTCCTTCCCTGAGCCCAGTTTCCCTGGGCTGTTCCAGGCTTTGCCTACAACCCCTCTCCACCATTCCACTGTCCTAAGGCAGGACCAGATAGATCCTCTCCCAGTCTTTCCTGGAGTGGTATAAGTCCAGGAGTGCCAAGGAGTTGATCCTGGCCAGTTACCTCCTGGGCTACATCACAAGAAAGGTGGCCAGAGGGTCAAGGGAGGTGATGATTCCCTTCTACTCCACCTGACTCCTGGAATAGTGTCCAGATCTGTGTTCCCTGGTACGAGAAAGACAAGGACCTGTTGGAGTGGGACAAGAGGTCCTTTTATGTGGAGCATTTTGTAAGAAAGGCAGAGAGAGGCTTTTCATCAGGACCTGTAGTGAAAGAATAAGGAGCAATGGACAGGGACCAATGGTTTTAAACTGAAAGAGAATAGTGTTAGATTAAACATGAAAAAGACAATTTTAAAAACAAGGGTGGTGAGGTCCTGGCACAGGTTACCCAGAGAAGCTGTGGATGCCCCATCCCTGGAAGTGTTCAAGGCCAGGCTAGATAGGATTTGGAGCCACCTGGTCTAGTGGAAGGTGTCCCTGACCATGGCAGGGGGTTGGAACAAGATGACCTTTAATGTCCCTTTCAGTCTATATCTTACTATGATTCTACAATCTTATAAAGGAATGTTTGAGACAGAAGGTGCTTCTTGGGGAAAAGGAGTCTGGTAGTCTCCTGACTGTGCTACGGTCCTATTGCAACTTCACAGTGTGATCACCTGCCAAGGGGAGGTTAATGAAAGGTAAGGAAGGGGGAAAGGTAGTTTTTTCCCTGGAATAACTTCCTGAAATCATTCACAGCTCTTCAAATCTTCATGGTAATTACTTGGTCTCATCCCAAAGCCCCCTTTCACATCTCTGAAACTTCCTTCAAACCCCCATCTTCTTTCGGAACCCCACTGATCCTTCTTGTCACTCATCATCACATCTATCTCCATAAAAACCTTCACACTTATGTCACAGCCACAAAATGCAATTTTTGCCTAAGACATGTCAAACCAGCTCTGTACAAGGCATAGGAAAAGATTTAAGATGCCACAACAGCCTCAGAGAAATCACTAAAAGTTGCAAACGCGCTATTTCAAGTGAGTGCAAGTGTTCCTGAACATCTGTATTTGGATGTGTGTACGCCCAGCAGGGTGCATGATACAGCCTATGTGGTAGAGACTGATACTGCTTGAAGACTTGTCTTTCTTTTCTAATTAAGTATTGAGTAGTAAAAGAATTAACTTGCAATGGTTTCTACAGCTGTTTGACATTCCTTCCTTATGACAAAACCCAGATCAGTGTATGTGGGTTCATTGAAAAAGGGGACTGATCTCAGTTTACAAGAAAATGTAGCTGGTGAAACCAGGGTTTTTTCAGTCCCCTTCAGCAGGAACCCTTTGTTTTCAGTCTTCTAGATGTATTTGCTACATCTGGACAGGAAAATACAAAAACCAAAATCATTTGTGCTCCAAAAGATGTTTATTTTGCAGTGATACTGCAGCCAATCTAGAGTAGCTCTTTTCTGAACAATAATTAAACTAAAACTCAGAGAAAATTTAAATCGATTAATTTAAACTTTATTAGCCATTCAGTTAGGATGAGATTAATTGCAATCAGGAGCTTCTCTCTCTGACTGTAAAGAGTCTAGATGAAGAACTTGAAAGAGTTTTACAAGCCATGTCTAAAAGAAAGGGAAAAGGATCCTACCCTAAGTGACTCTCCAGTTGTTCAGTTCTCAGCCCCTACACCAGGGATTTAGCCAAGTTATGCTCAAAAAATATGAGCCAAAATTAAACTTTAGCTCAGATATGCTAAAATGGGAGGAAAATGGAAGGGGGAAGAAATATCACCCAAGTGATAGAATATGAAGATTTCCAGTGACTATTTTATCTTAAATTTAATGATGATTAACTATCAACGTTCACTGTTTATTAGGATAAAACTTGTTGCTTACATTTTTTAGAGGCTTACATGTTCTAGAAGGATCTAACATGAAGAACCATTCAACCAGAATTCACTGTGCTGAAAAAATATTGAAGTTAATTTTAGTAGTTTTCAAAAACTATCTCTCTCTTGCTCTCCCTCCTCCTCTGTATAGATACATATATATATATACACAGTACTTTGTTACTATACAGAGCAATAGACCTGCAGTATATAGGTGCAGAATTACAGGTTACATAGAGGTAAAAGTTAAATGACATTAAAGAAAGCAGCTTTTTCGGAAAGGAGAAGATTGTTAAAGGTTAACCAAACTACAATTAAATGAGAAGCCCTGGTCAATGATCCGTATTTCCCTTTCTTTCCACTACCACTGCGCTGAGCACTTGGTTGATGTTAATTTAATCATGCTCACTGCAATGCTGAACCTCTTTCACTTGAGTCAGGCACAGAGCAACAACAAAGGGACAGGTTTCTAAAGGGACATGGGGATGGAAATTAAATCAGAAGTAAAAAGCAAGAGGTTGTTTTTGCTGGGGTTGAAAACACAAAACATTTGAACTTCCGTTTAGGGAGAAAAGAAACTCAGCCCTTTCCTTCCACACTTTTTCGATGTATGTTAGCCACTGAAGTGTTATGGGGAAATGGAACATTGCCACCTGCATCCATGAGCTTCTGCTGTTGATGCTACAATCTATTACATTAAAATAGTGGGCAGGATTCACTGTGGAGTCCTGTCTCTGTGTGACACATAAAGCATGTTCAGAGGATGATGGCAATGTCTGCTTCCTCAAATGACAGGACAAGGGAATGCCACCTTTGTTAGTCAAACCTGAGCCCAGTCAGGAATTTCAACACTAACTATTCTATGGCTCCATGATTCTATGAAATGGACACTTCTGTGCTTATTTGTAAAAACACATGGTGCACCAACCTCTGGGGAATTTTTTTTTGTTGTGAAACAGAGACAGCTACAGCTCTGAAATGGTTATAGACTTAACTAGAGGAGTTGGAGAACTGAATTTTTAAAATTTAACACCTTATTTGTTGTAAGTTCCAATCAATATTTGCAAAATATTTTCACAGTTAAAAAATCCATTCATTTTGTTTAAAACTCGGGACTTTGTTTTCTGTGGACCAATGTGTTATAATGGATTCATCCATTAAAACACCTCCTAGTTCTAATCATAGAACTGAAGAAAGTCATAGAATCATTAAGGTTGGAAAAGATGCACAAGATCATCAGGTCCAACTTTTGACTGAATATTACCATGAACCATACCATGAAGTGCCACATCTACTCAATGCTTCCAGGGACAGTGACTCTACCACTTCCCTGAGCAGCCTGTTCCAACCCTTTACCACTCTTTCAGTGAAGAAATTTTTCCTAATATAAAGGAATTATACAAGTCTGCAAGGGGACATGTTTATCTAAATAACTTTCTTAGGTGACTAAGCAAGAACAGACTCCCTTTTTCTTGCACTGACAGTAGAAATCAAGGTGATACTCAAAAATAGACGCAATGTGTGTATTCCTGTCTCAAATCATTGAGTGATCAAAGTTGAATGCATACTCAGCACTGAGCTCAGCTACAGTCAATGACCAGAATAAGAAGAGTTGTGGCATTTTTATTGATTCCTTGAAGGTTTGAACACTCTTATCCAGGTAGTAGAGGCTGCTAGTTTTAAACACAGAATAATAGGATGATTGGGGTTGGAAAGGAACCTTTAAAAGCCATCTAGGTAAGCCTCTAGCATTACTGTTCTGGTTATCAGATCTTGATTTCCACCATATTTAATTTTCTACATAAAATGACATCACGAAATATCTTCAAAGATCTTCAGATATCAAATATGTTGATAGTATTTCTGTGTATATAGAAATAGGAAAAGAATAATAATAACTTACTAAATAAATTACCTTTTAGAGAGAACTCATTCATTATTAATGCCCTTTAAAAACTTTATTAGACTCAAGAACTCCAAGAGATGGGTCAGAGGCTAATTTTTCTCGCTGTGAAAATTCCTGCTCAACTCACCAGGGAAGAGAAGGTTGGACTACATGACTCCAGAATTTATCCATACCAGCAAGACATCAGTCAGGATATTTGATGTTACTTTTTCACCTCAGTGATTATGCTGCTAATTTTAGTCCCTGTTCCTACTCCAGACGTATTCCTATGTCTTAGGAGCATCACACTGCTGAAACTGGTAATGATATTTCCTTTTAAATTGTTTCCTTGGTTTTTTATGGGTAGCTGTAGAATATATCAATTTAGTGATTTTTTTTTAGTGATTTTTTTGTTCCTAGCAGCAGAAAAAAGAATTAAAATCAAGAGTCTAAATAATGGTGCTTTTTTCATTCAGAAATTTCCCAAACCAAGAAAGTTTCTTGCCATGAGGATGAATATGTTTTTGCTGCATGTACCATCACGGTGAGCTGTTCCCAATTCCAGAAAAACAAGCAGGTTTGGGAAGGAACTACTCACCACATTAAGGTGCTGAAGGATGATGGTCATCCTGAAAGGGAAGAACGACCTTTTCAATAATAATCTTGAAAATGTAGGTTGGTTTTTTTCAAAAATTTTTTCATTTTGATTAGATTTTGTGAGAAAAGTAATGTTTGAAATACATTTTTTTAAAAATTAAAGAGACAAATTTGCTCTGTAAAATTTCAGTAAAGAGGAGAAAGTAAACTTCATATATGTGAATGTACTTAAGTATACAGGTGTATAAAGACACATTTGTGTGTATATTTAATTTATATGTAATACACAAATGTTCAGTGAAATTTTTCTCATATATAAAAAAAGCAACTTGTTCTTTCATAGAATCATAGAATCATAGAATCAGATGGGTTGGAAGGGACCTTCGAGATCATCAAGTCCAACCCTTGATCCACTACTGCTGAGGTTACTAGACCATGGCACCGAGTGCCACATCCAGTCTCTTTTTAAAAATCTACAGGGACGGAGACTCCACTACTTCCCCGGGCAACCCATTCCAATGTTTGACCACCCTCTCTGTAAAGAAATTCTTTCTAATATCCAACCTAAACCTCCCCTGGCACAACTTGAGACCATGCCCTCTTGTGTTGCTGATAGTTGCCTGGGAAAAGAGACCAACCCCCAACTGGCTACAACCTCCTTTCAGGGAGTTGTAGAGATTGAGGAGGTCTCCCCTAAGCCTCCTCTTCTCCTGGCTGAACAGCCCCAGCTCCCTCAACCTCTCCTCATAGGACTTGTGTTTGAGTCCCTTCACCAGCCTTTTTGTCCTCCTCTGGACCTGCTCCAGCACCTCAATGTCCTTCCTGAACTGAGGGGCCCAGAACTGGACACAGCACTCCAGGTGTGGCCTCACCAGCGCTAAGTACAGGGGAAGAATCACTTTCTTGGACCTGTTGGCCACACTGTTCCTGATACAGGCCAGGATGCCACTGGTCCTCTTGACCACCTGGGCACACTGCTGGCTCATGTTCAGCTTCCTGTCAATCCAAACTCCCAGGTCCCTCTCTGCCTGGCTGCTCTCCAGCCTCTCTGTGCCCAGCCTGTAGCGCTGCAGGGGGTTGTTGTGGTCAAGTGGAGAACCCAGCACTTGGCCTTGTTGAACCTCATCCCGTTGGAATCAACCCAACTCTCCAGTCTGTCCAGGTCCCTCTGCAGAGCCCTCCTGCCTTCCAGCTGATCCACACTCCCCCACAGCTTAGTGTCATCTGCAAATTTCCTGATGATGGACTCAATCCCTTCATCTAAACCATCAATAAAGATATTAAACAGAACTGGGCCCAACACTGATCTCTGGGGGACACCACTAGTGACCAGCTGCCACCTGGACGCAGCACCATTCCCCACCACTCTGGGCTCAGCCCTCCAGCCAGTTCCTAACCCAGCAGAGAGTGCCCCTGTCCAAGCCCTGGGCTGCCAGCTTTTTCAGAAGAATGCTGTGGGAAACGGTGTCAAAGGCTTTGCTGAAGTCCAGATAGACCACATCCACAGCCTTCCCCTCATTGACCACGCGGGTCACCAGATCATAAAAGGAGATCAGGTTGGTCAGACAGGACCTGCCCTTCCTAAACCTGTGCTGGCTGGGTCTGATTCCTTGTCCATCCTGTAGGTGCTGTGTGATTGCACTGAGGATGATCTGCTCCATAACCTTGCCAGGCACTGAGGTCAGGCTGATGGACCTGTAGTTTCCCGGATCCTCCTTCCGGCCCGTTTATCCTTTCCCTAGGCCATTCAGATGCAAGCACAAAAGAATAATTGTTCTCTTCTTAGATACTCCTCTTCAGGTAATTTGCTTGCACAGAAGCCCATTGAAATAAGTCCTGAAGGAGCAGTACTTGCAGTTCTCAGAAATAACAAAGGGAAAATCCCTTTGGAAACCCGGTAGTCTCCCTATTGTTCTTGAGAGGGAAAATGGACATTTCCAGATTTCAGTCCAACTCATCCTGCACGAAATACTAAAATTTTCAGTAGGAATCACATCATTAAACGTCATCTTTTCCCCAACCACTTCCAAGAGCAATCAAGCAGCTGCTTGATACAGAACATCTGTATTTACAGGAATGCTGTAATAATACTTCAATAATAAGTTCTGTTGCTGTGTTCTCTGCTCCATTCCAAGTGATTTTATCCTGCTCCTTTTATTTGTGGTAATGTTGATGCTTTTCATGAGCTCTACAGTATTTACCCAGGTAAATCACAGAATTGCAGAATGGGCAGGTTGGAAGGGACCATAGAATGTCACCTGGCCCAACCTCCCTGCTCAGGCAGATCCTCAGACTAGGCTGCTCAGCGTGGTGTCCAGACAACTTTTTAATATCTCCAGAGTAGGAGATTCTACAATCTCTCTGGGCACCTTTTCCAGTGCTCAGTCACCCTCATGATAAGTTCTTCATCATAAAACAGGACTGTTTTTTGATCTGAGTCTGTAATATCAAAATCAACCCCAAAAACATATGTAGTCAGAACTGAGACCACAAAAAAATTGTGGAGGTCATGTCTATTTAAGTCTATTGTATATAAGTGTATATATTTTTAATATTTATATATATTGATATATGTATATCTATTAATAGATATACAGATTAGGTATACCACGTCTATTTAAGTAACATTTTTGATAAGAGAAAATTTTAAGGTGATTTAACATTCTTTTCATGGTGATATTGTAAAGTAAAGGACTACTATTTCTGGATCGCAAACCTGAGACTGTTCATGTGATAAATAATAGGATAAAAGAAAAGGAAAGTATGTTTAGGATAAATAAAAAATGGACTGTCTTGCAAGTAATTTAAATTGAAAATTTTCATTGATTTTTCTCTTCATCACCATCACCATATTGAAAAGTAAAAATTACTCTTCCTGAGTATAAAGCACCTTAGCAGTTAATTTTCTCTATAAATCTTCTTTGTATAACATTTCTGAAGGAAAATAAAAATTGAAAGACATTATTTTTATTATAATAATAGTTCTTTGAAACTGACTTGATTTGAAAGATAATAATTGACTGACAAGCTTCTCCTGCTTCTAAATTTTTGTGAAAGTATAAGGTGTTTATTACCTTAGTTACCATAATAAGAAATACAACTTCCAATAATTTAAATTTATTTTATCCAAATAAATCTAATTTTAAATTTAAGCACTGAGAGAAGATGGATTTGTTGTTGAATGAGACCAGAGTTCACAGCAGAATAAACACATTACAGTAATTTTTATTCATCTAATGGCCAGTTAGTATTTCTCCTCTACACATACATCAACATTTTTAGAAGTTAAGAAGAGTTCATTACCATCTGACCAAAGGTCTAGTTCCTATTTATAAACTTAATAAAATCTTTTTAAAATTATTGGAAGCTTTCCATAAATCTGATAATTAACAATCCAGTCATTTAATGTAATTCTCTTAGATCATGCCCAGAAATCATTTGGGAGAGTGCAAACTGTCCCAGGCCACCAGCAGGCCATGCAAACACAGGTGCCAGTGCTCAGGATTATTTCCTAATGCTGCTTCACTTCGTGTCATCAAATTCACTTTAGGTTCTATAGAAAGGCTGAGAGAGTTGGGACTGTTCAGCCTGGAGAACAGAAGGCTCCAGAGAGACCTTAAAGCACCTTCCAGTACCTAAAGGGGATACAAGAGAGCTGGAGAAGGAATTTTGACATGGGCATGCAGTGACAGGACAAGGAGGAATGGCTTTATACTAAAGTAGGAAGGTTTAATTGGCTATCAGGAAGAAATTCTTCCTTCTGAGGGTGATGAAAACACCACCTCTGGAACAAGTTGCTCAGAAAAGCTGTGGATCCCCCATCCCTGGAAGTGTTCAAAGCCAGATTGGATGGGTCTTGGAGTAACCTGGTCTAGTGGAAGGTGTCTGTGATCATTTCTGGGGGCTTGGACTAGATGAACTTTAAAGGTCGCTTCCAACCCAAACTCTTCTGTGATTGAGTGTATGATTCTAAATGACAATCTAAATTCCATTCTAAAATTACGTGAAAATTAATGACTCAGTAGAGAACAGTTATGGAAATCTGTGTCCCTAACAGCAGAGAGCTGATGATAACCTTGGAGCTATTCAGACACTTGGTCAGCTGAACCACCGTAGGTTTCCCTGAGCTCTGTTGGCTGCACAGTGATTTGAACACCTGTTGCACACCTCTTGTAGCCACCTAAATGTTGACGTCTTAATCTGCCAGCTAAATCCCATCTGCAGCTTCAGTAGTTCCAATGCTCCCAAAGTTATTGTTTAGTGGTGCAAGTGCTAAAAGATAAAGTTGTGAACCAGCACAATATCACTCACTTTTCAGAGATATTACAAAGGTGACAAAAAAATCTCTTCAGTTGTCAATGATTACAGTATTTCCCTGTCCAACCACACAGTCTCCATGCCAAACACAAACTACAAAAATCTAGCTGTGCTATTACTTCATTCAGCACTAAAGTTGCAATTAATAAGTTTAATTTTATAGTTGGGGTGCTTTTGCAATATTAATAATAGTAAACTGGGATTATAATTAAGCGCATTCAGTTTTGCAGGATTCAGGAGCTGTTGGTTAATGAAGTTCAATGTGATACTGTTAGTAACAAATATGACATAATTGGTAACAGGGAAAAGGCAATTTCAACAAATGCTCCTCATGCAGGTGGCTGGGAGAAATTGCTTTCACTCAGTTTTGCCTTCAGTTATTTTGGATGAATGAGACAGGATCCTTTAGCTCATTAGAAGCCCAAATCCACAATAAGTAAGTAAATATTTTGACACAGTGTTGAAACTTCTGTAAAAGCATCTATAATATTTATAAGCATTGGAAAGGTCACATATTGTATTATCATCATTCAGTGCCAACTAAAGGAAACTAATTATTTCCTTAGCCACTCAATATCAGTGGAGTAATATTTTAATACTGTGAGTAGTCAGTAGTTTTCTGAAATATTGTCAGAAATGACATGGTTTATAAATACCCATGTCTTGTATTGTGTCTAAAAATGAAGCTAAGCAACAGGAAATATATTCCTTGGTTATGGGATAAACTATCTATCAACAAATACTGTGTTTGAAAAGGTTTTCTATCCATTTTGCAGTAGAATTTTATAACAATTTACATCAGAGACCAGGCTACATAAAAAAAATAAAAAATTATCTAAGATCTGAAGATTCATTTGACATGGCTGAAGTTTAAACTTTGTCATCCTTGCTTCATCTCCCTGTTCATCCAGAAGAAGGTGCAAATAGCATATTACCAACAAAAACTTCCAGGAGAACTGTTTGTAAATCATCACTGAGATGTCATGGAAGAGACTTTCTTTAGGTGAACAAACTGGCAAATGGCAGTCTGTAGATCATGTATGTAGAGCAATTGCTTTAAAGGTTTACAGCATCCTGTGAAACATCCAATTATTTTGATTTCAATGAAAGATTTTTCCTCAAATCTTTATTTCCCCGAATCAGGAAATGTGGCGTGAAATCCCATAGGATCTGTTGAGTAAGTAAAGAGACCAGAAATGGGCTCACCTGAATGTCCCAGGCTCTGTGAAAGGAGGTTTCTCTCGATTTTAAACTGTAGGAATAATGACAGTGTCTCAAAAAAAAAAAAAAAAAAAAAACTAAAACAAAACAGATCATGTGAATTCTAATGGATGTGTTTATTATAAAAACATGTGAAGTCTATGGCAATTTAAGCACATTCTACTTTTAAAGTATAATTCTCTGATGGTAAATGTCTGTAAATATTTTTGTAACTGCAAGTGAAGAACTAAACTAGAATTTTTGACTTCTTTCTAAGGATCTAATTGAAGCAAATTAAATTGAAGCAAATGAAGCAAAACAGGTTATCTCTTTTTTTTTAAGTACAGACCAGCTAACGAGTTGCTTTGTTATTATGGTTCATTATGCTTTATATATCACCCGTTTCATCAGGGCCAGGGCAGATAAGCAGACAGAATATCATCCTTTGCCATTACTGTTATGAACATAGCAGACCATGAACCTAATGCAGAGTTTCTGTCTTTATGATTACTTCAAATATTAAATATCAGTAACCCTTTATGAATGCAATTTTTTGCAATATTCCTTTCTTCTCTTAAATTGCAACATTAAAACTGCAAAGCGTGTCATTAAAATGCAAGTTGTAAATGCTGAGTTCTGGTGATTGAACAAATGCAACAAACTGACCTTCTGTTTAGACTCTGGACACATGATCTCAGCCTCATAGAATCATAGAAGTTAGAAAAGACCTCAAGGGTCATCAAGGCATGATCTCATCATTTTTATAGCATTTGCTGTGAATTATTACTTCCGAGGTGGTACCTTGTGCTCATTCAAGACACAAAGTGTATAAAGGGTGCTGTTCTTCTGAACTAAACGAGCAGAGAAAGTGACCCATCCACAAACCTCCCTGACTAAGCTTTGAAATTTTTGGCTAAGATACCGCTGCCTAATCTAACGTGCTTTTCTACTTGTGATCCATGGCACCACAAGCTCTTTGAAATACTTCAACTGGTTAAAAAAAAAAAGTGATTAAACATGCAGTGGCTAAAAAGAGAATAAAAGACCATGATTTGATCTTTTCTTTATATATATATTTAAATTTTTTCTATTCTCCTTCCTACTTTCCCTTGTTTCAGGAGCACACTTAGGAGAGGTCTTTCTGGTTTTAGACTCAGTGCTCGTATGATGTAAATTGCAGTAAGGAATACTTGTCTGTACTCAGAGAAAAAGATATTACTGATTTTCTGTGCGAAAGATAATTCATGGTTGGCAAAAATATAAGCTGTTTTTAAGAGAACATTTTATGAATTGAAAAGAAAAGAAGAAACTGTCAAATGTCAGTGGAACTAGACTTAGCAGCTCAGAAAGTCCTTTTTAGTCTTCCTTCTTAGACTAAACTAGGGGAGGTTTAGCTTTGATATTAGGAAAAAGTTCCTCCCCCAGAGGGTGGTCGGGCACTGGAACAGGGTCCCTGGGGCAGTGGTCACAGCACCAAGACTGACAGAGTTCTAGATGTGTTTGGACAACACTCTCAGGCACATGGTGGGATTCTAGGGGTGTACTGGTAGGGCCAGGATTTGGACTCACTGATCCTTGCAGGTCTCTTCCAACTCAGGATATTCTGTGACTCTGTGATTCTATGACTCCTCCTGATATGGAACTATAAGAATTTTAGCAAACATCTGTCCTACATTAGGTTTGGAGAACAGGATGTGCTGTCCAGGCTAAAATCTTTAAATTATCTAATAATTTATTCCCACCGTTTTTCCAACCTACTTTTCAGATGGTACCTGTGAGTGCTGCAGCTTTCAGTGTTAAAAGCCATTTTCTACACTTCCATGCATACAAAAGCTGTGCAAATCTGGCATGATTTGAGCCAAGCACTCAAATGCTTGTCCTGTGCTTACAGGACACCAGCATCAAGAACTGGATCATTTCTCTTTGTCCTGCAACCCTCATATCAGTACTGTATGGTGGAATTTATTTCTCAAGGACAACATAAAACTTCATTTAGTTTTCATCCTATAAAAATAAGGGTAAAGCTACTAAATCCATTTTTGTTTGTTCATTAAAACAGACATCAAATATCAGGAGTCTTCAAATAAGACACTCCCTTGGGAGTTGCTGGGAGTCATTCTGTGTTAAGCCATGTTGAAGTGATTGTGACATGATTGTAAGAGTGGATTTGATTTTAAATTATAGATATTACCTAAGTAAATGTCAGGGATAACTGAAATGTCAACAGGTGTGATACAATTAAATGGTCAAAGGATGCCTATTACAAAGAATACCTTCATAATATATGTGAGGTTCAAGAGATCCAGAAACCTGTCTTTCCAGGAGTGCCATACTAATTTAATGCAAATCAGCAGGTAAATTAACCCAGAGACAACTTCCCATTCTGACTGCGCTGCTCACATCACATGCTACTGGTGTCTACAGTAACAGACAGGTAAAAACTTAAATTTTCCTTATACGCCTCAGAAACATGAGTGACAAAGACAGAAAAATCTTCTCAATTTGGACATGGAACTGGTTGGATGGTGGCAACCATACGATAGTGGTCAGTGCCTCAATGTCCTGATGGACATCAGTGACAAGAGGTGCCCCCCAGGGGTCTGCACAGGGACCAGTGCTGTCTAACATCTTCATCAATGACACAGAGGATGGGATCAAGTGCACCCTCAGCGAGTTTGCCAATGACACCAAGCTAAGGGACAGTGCTAACACACCTGAAGGAGGATGCCCTCCAGAGGGATCTGGAGCAGCTCAAGTAGTAGGTACATGGAAACCTCACGAGGCTCAACAAGGCCAAGAGCAAAGTGCTGCATGTTAGTCAGGGCAAACCCCAGCACCAGGAGAGGCTTGGGGAAGGAGGGAATCCTGCTGGGAAGGTCCTGGGGGTACTGGTGTAAAAGGAGAAGATGCAAAAACGAGCTCGAGAGTCAGCGACGCATCCTCATAGAGGTGCAGTCAATGTTCTAACTTTATTCCAAAAATACACACATTATCAAGGGTCCTACAGGGTTCACACGCTCTATTCTAACTTTCTATTGGTTACATTTACTTTCACACACCATATCTATAACTTTATTGGCTCTACTAGCCAAGGCATATTTTCAGGCCTCCCCATCTTCTGGTTTCTCACACTCTGGATAGCATCCTCCTTCCTTGTTTTCCTCTATGCAGCTTTCTGATATCTGCTGCTCAAGGACACACATCTGCTGCTGGAGAACACAGGTCCCTGCCGTCCGGCACGCAGGCTGGATTGTGCAAGCAGGCCTCAAGCAGTATATGTCCTGCATCATCTAAGATTCTTTCAACAATTCCTCTTTTTTCTTTTGCACAATCCCGGCCTGACTCATGGTCTTTTGCTTGGTTCAACTCTTTGTTCTATGTGGTTCTTGAAAACTTTTATTTTGCAAATGAAACTTTATTTAACTCAGGGTTATGTGTCTCCCACTCTTTATCCAAAGGTGCTTATGCATATGTGAGGTAATATGGTTTGTGCATTTGTGAGCAAAACCAGAATATATTAATAATCATATATTCATACATTCACATGCATACATTCACACAACTTTCATGCGTGATGGCCATCACTTCATGCCCCCACACAAACATACTTTTGAGTTGTATTTTACTGTGTTTTCTGGTTGTGAACTGAGAAATTGTCATTCTTGTGTTTTGCCCTCAGATGAGTAAGATCTAATTATGCATTTCTTGTTTTTATGAAAGTATAACTTGGAAAACAGGAAAACATAAACATATTTCTGCCTCACGTTCAGTTCAAAACCCAAATACATACAAACATTCTTATAATTTAAAGATAAATATATACTTCTATTTTTACTGCAAAACATGCACTTCTCTATGCAAATGGTCTTTTGGACTTCAAAGAGAACTTGTCAGTAGTCACTACAAAAACCTCAAAAGCTTCACTTCTCAACCACGTTTAAAACAATTCTGGCTATTTAGGCAAGGAACTTCAAGAAACAGTCAGCAAGACCATCTCATGAACTTAACTTTCCTCACTCCCCCCCCCCTTTTTTTTTTTTTTGTACTGAAATTAAACTGTTAAGTTAGTTGTTGCATGAATAAAAAGAACAAGTTAAGCAGCATATTGATGAAAAACAAGGAAAACAACATAGAATATCTACAACAAAGGACTAATAGGAAAAGGGTAGACAATAATATCTTTGTAACCACATCCATCTTTAGTGAAGAGATCAGAATAGGCTCTAGCTGTTCCTGCTTCCCTGGGTCAGCCAGGGTCACTTGCATGCTATGCCATGGTTGCAGGTAATCATAATCTTTTTGCAGTCAGCATACAGGGGGTCAGCATCCTACTGTTGAATGTAGACGTAATCTCCAAGTTGGAATAGATGAACAGGAGTGTTTCATCTCACGGGTTCGGATTAGAGAATGAATCTGTGGAATTTCTGCAAAATAGAGCCTAGACTATTAAACAATTTTCACAAAAGAATTTCAAATTTCAGAATTTTTGTAACTTGACCATACGAGAGGAATATAGGTTTTTTAGTACGAAGTGGTTCGCTGTCAATTACTAATAAAAGGTTGCAGAGAATCATGTAGGACAAAGCAGGCAGTGCAATACAATCAGGCACCAGTCACTGTCACTGCTTGTGTTAAATGGTCAAAGCCTGTGTGCTGTGAAGAACCCAAGAGCATTAAGAACAATATCCAGGACATGATCAAAAGTCACTCAACTAAGGCATGCAGTAAAGGAATGCACAAGTTAGACAAAGCATTCAAACAACAGAAACCATCATGCTATGAAGTTAGCCGTCTCCCCCTATCCTGTAGGCAGGGAGATTCAAAGCGAGACAGGAGAGGTTTTTTAGATTTTTTGCCCTTCCTCCCACAAACTGTAAGGCAAAAATATTTCTTTCCCCAATCAGAAGATTGCAAAGTTGCAGCCTCTATAAAGCAGGAGGGTTCTACACACCCCCCCTTTTTTTTTTTTGAGTTTGGCCAGAGGAGGTCTCCTACTCAGTTGCTCGGCAACAAACTATCTCTATTGTGAGAGCCACTAACACCTTATCTCTTTCTCTGCTAAGGCAAAGGCAAAGTTTTGCAAGAGAGCTTTTTATCCTTTTTGTCAAAACTCTGCTTTTTGCTTTCTTTTTTTTTTCTTTTTGCTAAATTCGATATTTTTTCAGAAGGGTTTTATAGGGGTAAAACAGCTAAGAATAAGGCATTTCACTAAGATTTTCGTACAAATACTCATTTCCCGGGAAAATTCCCTAAAACTGTCTGCATACTAGCTTGCAGGTAAACGCAAGTCTTTGGGTTTAAGTTATCTACAAGTGAGTAGAAGGACTAAAGAGAGATTTTGCGTTCTTTTCTCAACCACTTGGTTTTCTTTCTCACTGCAGCCTCTGCTGCTGTTCCCGTTCGCTCTCCCCCCCCACCCTCGCGGGGGGGGAAGGGAGAGAGAACCCGCTGAAGTTGGTCAGTGTCTGTTTAGCCGCCTCTCCGCTGCGGCTGCCGGCACTGGCGGCAGTTTGAATAATCTCAAAGGGAAATTCCTGTGCTCCTGTGTCATCCGAGACACCTCTCCCGGACCCTCATCCCTGGGTTTTAACAGTTACTAACAAACCCATGGTCGCTTCTCCACACACACGCACAACAGAGTCAACAGAGACTTAACAGAAACACGGGAAAGCAGCCTTCTAGCCTGCTCCCCTTCTTAACAAGAAGTGATACTTTTCCGGGGTTGCTCCATCCCAGTTTCCCTCCGGGGCCGCTCCTGGTTTTTTCTTGCACCGTTACTGCCGGGCTGTTCTCCTGCCGGCTCTCGGGTGCTCCTGCTTTACCCCCACAGTGCTGCCTCGCCCTGCTCTGCTACGCCGTGAGGGTCTTCTGGCCACAGCGGCTCTCCGGTGTTCGTCTGCACCACGACTCTGCACGGGGTGGCGGCGGCCGCGGTTCGAATTCACACAGTTCGGTCGGGGCAGTGTGTGCCAGGCCGCGAAGCGCTCCCCTGTTCAGCAGGATGACTGCACGGCCGAGAAGTTTCGTAGTAGCAGCGAGGGTAATCAAGTCCCAAAGTCTATCTCCCAAACCCCGCCATTCGTCAAAGGCGAAAAGGAGAGGGGGCACTTTAAAGAAACTGTTTTCACAGGTCCAAGCAATAAGCTTGTCAAATACCTTCTCAGCTACTGTTTCCCCTTGCTTAGCAAGGATAACTAACAGCAGCTTTTTAGCTGCAGCAAACTCTGCTTCCATGCTTGCAGCAAATGACAGGGGGAAGGTAGCGACCCTTCCTACCTCGGTTTGTGCCGACTGGCCCATGACCGAAACTCCTCTGTCCAGCCTCTCACGTCTCCAACCGCGTCTCACCGCAAGGAGATCAATCGGCTACCAGCCTCTCAAGGCTACCAGCCTCTCTCGGCTATCATCAGCCTCTCTCGGCTACCAGCCTCTCTCGGTTACCAGCGTCTCTCGGCTATCAGCCTCTCCCGTCATCGGCTACCCGCATTCTTCTACCTTTTCGCGCTTTTATCGCCTGTTCGGGGCGCCAGATAAAAGGAGAAGATGCAAAAACAAGCTCGAGAGTCAACGACGCATCCTCATAGAGGTGCAGTCAATGTTCTAACTTTATTCCAAAAATACACACATTGTCAAGGGTCCTACAGGGTTCACACGCTCTATTCTAACTTTCTGTTGGTTACATTTACTTTCACACACCATATCTATAACTTTATTGGCTCTACTAGCCAAGGCACATTTTCAGGCCTCCCCATCTTCTGGTTTCTCACACTCTGGATAGCATCCTCCTTCCTTGTTTTCCTCTATGCAGCTTTCTGATATCTGCTGCTCAAGGACACACATCTGCTGCTGGAGAACACAGGTCCCTGCTGTCCGGCACGCAGGCTGGATTGTGCAAGCAGGCCTCAAGCAGTATATGTCCTGCATCATCTAAGATTATTTCAACACTGGTGGATGGAAAGCAGGACATGAGCCAGCAAAGTGTGCTTGCTGCCCAACTGTAGCATCTGACCAGATCATTTCAGCATGAATATCCATAGTGAACAATTACTGCCAAGACTGCAGTAATCCCTTCCTGCATTTGTGTATGTTTTGTTATTAGTCATTTAATAAAGTCACGCTCTTTGATGCAATAATTATATGCCTTTGTGACATGGTTTTACAGGAACTTTCCGGGTGATTAAACTTGCAACAGTTCAGGGAATTCAGAAATATTTTTCTCTGTTCAGAGATGAGTTTACCAGCTGTGCTCATCTAGCCAGTTGCCAGACCTCATCTACCTCACACAGGTATGAACTTGAAATTTAAGGGTACCCACCAGGCAGGTGCATTCTTAGAAATCCTTTTGGAAGACCCAGCACATGGCCACCAGACACACTTCTTGCAACCATGGAAGATTTCAAGTACTGCTGGCAAACATCTCTCCCACACTGGCACCTAAAGTAATGTAGTGAAAGATCTGAAAATGCAAATAAATATGTATTTAAATAAATGTTTTCTCTTAAATCTCAAATTGCATTTTAAGACTTTGTTGCAGTTTATGCTATGTCTTCTTAACCTTCCAGAGACACAAGATAAGGTCACCGGCCTACTAGGATGAATAATTCCAAAGTCTACTAGGGTGCTGATGATGCTATTTCTGGTAAAGATGTTGCTTTTGTTCCCGAAGGTTCACAAATGTTTTAATTCCAGAAGCCTCACAAACTCAATTTTCATTGCTCTTCTAGGGGAGGCAAGAAAAAGATTGCAACCATTTTGGTTAAAATGTCTCAACACCTCAACCTTGTCACCTGGTACTACAGGAACTGTGACTTGCTGATATTCAAAAGCCATCTGGTCCTGGGAAACTGGCTTTGGGTGACTCTGTTTGAGTAGGGGGGTTGGACAAAATTGCCTCCAGAGGTCTCTTCCAATCCCAACTGTTCTATGATTCTGTATCTTCCACACCAAGTCATGGATCAGAAATTACATGGCTGCTCATTTTTATTCCATTTACGTATAATATTTATTATTTCATAATACCTATCGAATTATGAAGCAATAACAATGAACTCATAAAATTGTGTGGAACCTGGGCTGCCACTGCCCACACTGCTGAGTGTCTCTTTAGAGAGAGAAACCCTTTTCTCCCTTTGGTACAAGGGAAGGTTTGGGAAGGTTTGGGAAGGTTTGGGAAGGGAAGATTTGGGAAGATTTGGGAAGGGAAGGGAAGGTTTGGGAAGGGAGGGTTTGGGAAGGGAAGGTTTGGAAAGGGAAGGTTTGGAAAGGGAAGGTTTGGAAAGGGAAGGTTTGGGAAGGGAAGGTTTGGGAAGGGAAGGTTTGGGAA